>NC_137039.1:18459749-18634749 GCF_032717465.1 Coenobita brevimanus | reverse complement strand
ATAGCAGTTATAAATTCATTGCGAGTGAATGAGAACATTCTAAAACTGCTCGAAAATCTATATAAGGAGGGAATTGCTACAATTAAAGTACATAAGGACTAGGAAAAAATTAAGATTGAGAAGGGCGAGCGTCAGGGAGATACAGTTTCATCTAAATTATTTTCAGCATGTCTAGAAAGTATTTTCAGAATGCTAGACTTGGAAAACAAAGGAGTGCATATAGATGGAGAAAAGCTAAACCATTTAAGATCTGCAGATGACATTATCCTAACCTCAGAAACAGCAGAGCCATTGCAAGAAATGTTAAATTGCCTGAACAGAGAAAGTCTCAAGGTAGGGCTAAAGATGAACCGGAGTAAAACTAAAGTTAATCAGAATGAGCGAAGAAAATTTTGAAGAGGTCGATGAGTACAATTACATGCATGGGGCAAATATTAAAATTAACGAAAGGTAATGATAACGAAATAATAAGACGCATTACAATTGGATGGAATGGCTTTCGGTAAACATAGAGATATTATGAAAAGCAGCTTGCCAGTTTGTATGAAAAGTTTATTACGAATGTACAATGAGAATGGGAATATGGTTTAGGTATATGTGCGGGAGTCAATGAAAATGAGAAGGCAAGAGAGGGAGTATGTCTGATGATAAGCAAGAAGTGGAAGGAGAATATAAGAGAGTATGGAACAGTGGGTGCAAGGATTGTATGGGTGAGGATGAAAGTAGGTATACAAGCGTGGGCGATTGTATGTGTGTATGCCCCGACAGAGGATCGACTGGCAAGAGTGAAAGATGAGTTTTGGGCGAGTGTAGAAGCGTGTATGGACAAGTTTGAGAGGAGCGAGAGAGTGCTGTTGATTGGAGACATGAATGGCAAAGTTGGGAATGTACGAGTGGATGGAGTGGTTGGTCAGTGGGGTGTGCCAGCTGACGTAGATGGGAATGGAAGTGCTTTGGTGGGGTTGGCAATAGCCAACACCTACTTTCGGCATAAGATGATCCACCGGTATACATGGAGAGTAATGAGGAGGATGGATGGTGAACTTGTTGAACGAAAGGCAATGATAGACTACGTGCGTGTGGATGAGCGAATGAGAAGACAAGTGTTGGATGCGGGAGTGTGGAGAGGGTGGGGGAATGGAGTCTCGGACCATCACTTAGTGATGGCCAAGGTAGAGCTGCAAAGAAAGTGGTTGAGGAGACGAAGGGGAAGACAGGAGGAAGCAACTCCTGTGAGAAGAGTGGAGAAATTGCAAGATAGTGAGAAAATGACAGAGTATAAGAGCATAGTGGAAGAAAGACTGGGAAGGTATGAGCTAGAGCAGATGGAAGGGGTGGAAGACGTATGTAAGATATTCACGGAAGAGATAGGCGCAGCGTGTGAGGCGGTTTGTGGAGTGAGGAGGAGATGCAAGGGTGTGCAAGGGACAGCATGGTGGAATGATGAGGTGAAACGAGCTGTGGAACAAAAGAAGAAGGCATATAGTGAATGGTTAGCGAATAGAGGTAGGGGAGAAGATGAGAGAGAGAAGAGAGAGGTATATGTGAGCAGGAGAAGGGAGGTTAAGAGACTGGTGAAGGAGAGTAAAACGAAAGTGGATGAGGAGTTTGGGAGGAATCTGAGTGTGAAATGGAGGGAGAGTAAGAAATTGTTTTGGAAGGAGGTAACGAAAGTAAGGCAGTGTGAAAGGGGAAATAGTAGGGGAGTGAAAGATAGGAATAATAGATTGTTGGTGGAGAAGAGAGAGAAACTGAGGAGATATAAAGAGCACTTTGAGGATTTGTTGAATGTGGAGAGTGAGAGCAGTGCGAGTATAAGCGGTTGGGGAATGGCTGGGAGAAGAAGAGATGAGAGGAGGGAGGAAGAGATCAGTAGGGCGGAAGTAGTGGAAGCGATGAAGAATATTAAGTTGGAAAAGGCCCCAGGAATTGATGGAGTGTGTGGTGAAATGCTTAGGTATAGGGGTGAGATTGTTGTGGAGTGGATATGGAAGTTGTGTAGACTGGCTTGGGAAGAGGGAAGGGTTCCAGAGGACTGGAAATCAGGTATAATTGTTCCTTTATACAAAGGAAAAGGAGAGAGAGAAGTACGTGGTAACCATAGGGGTATTTGCCTACTTAGTGTGACTGGTAAAATATATGGTAGAATACTCATTGATAGGGTTAGGCATATGACAGAGGAGCTAGTTGGAGAAGAACAAGGGGGATTTAGGAAGGGAAAAGGGTGTGTAGATCAGATATTTGTTCTAAGATGTTTAGTGAAGAAGTATCTAGAGAAGGGAAGGAAAGTGTATGCTGCCTTCATGGACTTGGAGAAAGCTTATGACAGAATAGATAGGCAAGGTATGTGGAAGGTATTAAGAATATATGGAGTGGAGGGGAAATTGTTGAGTGCTGTGAAGAGTATGTACGAGGGAGCTAGGGTTACGGTGCGAGTGGATGGTGAGCTGAGTGAGTTCTTTGATCTCAATGTGGGACTGAAACAGGGTTGTGTGATGTCTCCATGGCTGTTTAATATATACATGGATGGGGTTGTAAAGGAGGTGCAGGGTAGGGCAGTGGATGTGGGGATGGCTCTAATGAATGAGGGCGAGATTTGGAAGCTTCCGGTGTTGCTGTTTGCTGATGATACAGTATTGTTGAGTGAAGATGAATGGGAGTTGCAAGGTTTGGTGAATGAATTTGGAACAGTGTATAAGAAGAGGACTCTGAAAGTGAATGTAAACAAAAGTAAAGTTATGGTGTTTGAGAGGAATGAAGTCACAGAGTGTGCAGTGAGGTTAGATGGTGAGGATATGGAGAATGTGAGTGCATTCAAGTACTTGGGTAGTGTGATGAGTAAGGATGGAACTTTGGGGGATGAAGTGCGTGAAAGGGTACAGCAGGGAAGGAAAGTTGTTGGTACACTGAAAGCGGTGATGAGAAATAGGGAGGTGAGTATGGAAGTTAAGAAGTCACTGCATGATAGTATTGTGATCCCTACCCTGACGTATGGAAGCGAGGCATGGACCTTGCAAGAGGGGAACAAGTCAAGAGTGAGAGCAGTGGAAATGAGTTACTTGAGAGGAGCATGTGGAGTGACGTGGAGGGACAGGTTGACGAATGAAGAAGTGAAGGAACGCTGTGGGGTGGATGTGGATGTGGTTGAGAAGATTAGGAGAAATACACTGAGGTGGTTTGGACATGTGAAGAGAATGGAGAATGAAAGACTGACTAAGAGGGTGTATGTAGGTGAGGTGGAGGGAGGGAGAGGGAGAGGTAGACCGAGGATGAGGTGGAGGGATGGAGTTGAGAGGTATATGAGGGAGGGGGGGTGAGTTGGGGGGAGGGTAGTCAAATGGTGGGTGACAGAGCGACTTGGAGGCGTTTTGTCTGCGGCCACCCTTTGCGGGATTAGGGCGTCGGGCTATAGATAGATAGATAGATCGACAATTCCAGCTATGATATATGGTTGTTAGACCTGAAAACTGATATAATCGATGAAAAAAAAATTAATCCGTTGTCAGAAAGCAGTGGAAAGAATGATGTTGAGAATATCTTTAAGAGACAGGGAAAGATCAACTTGACTGAATGAGCAAACTAAAGTCAAAGATATTATAGAAGTTATAAAAGAACAGAAATGGAGGTGGGCAGGCCATGTAGCAAAAATAATGGTTATCAATGAAGCAAGAGGTTGACTGACTGGACACCAAGAGATTGTAAGCGTAGCAGAAAAAGGCCAGACAGGAGGTGGAGAGATGAAACAGAGAAATCTGCAGTGAAAACGTGGCAAAGATTGGCTCAGTCAAGGAATTCGTGGAGAAGGAGGCCTTTGTTCAGCAGTGGTCCTGTAATGGCTGATGATGATGATGATGATGATGATGATGATGATGACGATGTATACAGAGAGAGAGAGAGAGAGAGAGAGAGAGAGAGAGAAACAATACTCGTACTTGCATACATGCATGCATACGTATAAATAGATACACATACATATCTACCTATTACAATATTTGTTATACAGGATGATTCACAACTATAGGGCCACAGAATAACGCCAAGGTTTGAGTTACACGTATTAGTGAACGTGATGGAATAAAACTTCAAACATTACTTCATGTCAGTCATATATAATACATACGAGCATCTCCCAGTTATTTAACGTTAAAGTGACTTATGCTATAAATTAAACGACTTCTTCCTAACAGCGCGTGTAGTGATAATTAGTTGGTAAGCTGCACCAGTCAGTTCATCACGCCATACTTGGCAACATACCGCGAATTTTCATTCTCCTCAAACTACTCAAGAGACGTTTTTGTCTGTAGGGTTGACTGAGAAAAACATTTTAAAACAAGGCTCTCACACCATATTATCTAAAAGAAAACCTTAGTAGGGAAAAGGTAACCATCTCCATGGATAAACTGCACCAAAAACTTGCCAGTTGGGAACACTGGTTTAAATATATTTATATGTTGAAATTTAGTGGAGCCACAAATAAACTGCAGTAAATTTTAAAGTCATTACCAAATTAAACCTTAACTAGTCCATTAATAACTGATATGCTTGGATTTTTCGAGGGTCTCAGGAATATATTCATGATTATATCAACGGCAATAACATTACTGTAATAATTCACCTTTGCCTACGTACTTCATTCTCTGGTGATCAGTTCAATGAAGAAAAGTAGGTAGACTTTGAAAACTCGAGAGAGAGAGAGAGAGAGAGAGAGAGAGAGAGAGAGAGAGAGAGAGAGAGAGAGAGAGAGAGAGAGAGAGAGAGAGAGAGAGAAAGAGAGAGAGAGAGAGAATAAACTTGGGCCAGAAGGTTGGTAGTGTTGAGTTGTAGAGATGGGAGACTACTTTTTGTACTGCTACCTTTCTTCTCTCCTTCCATCCTCCTCCCATCCCTTTCCCATCACGCATATCCCTAGCAACCCTACTGCCTCTCATTCCATTTACTTTTCCATTCATCGCAATTCTCTCACCCTCATTCACTGTCTTTTAGTTGCTCTTGTACTGTTCTCCTTACCCACAATCTCTCTCTCTCTCTCTCTCTCTCTCTCTCTAGTGAGCAGAAATAAGAAGGAAAAGCTTAGAAGAGGTGAGAAAGTGGTGAAGGAACGATGAGGAGGCAAGTGAGATAGATATGAAGAGAGAGGGAAAAAAAATCCCTAGGTGTACCACATATAGACCTGTCGGTTTTGCTGCAGGTAACATAATAAGCGTCACTGGCACCTTCAGCTCTCGTCCTGTAATTTCTTCTTTGCACCACCCTCTCACCCACCCACCCACACCACACTCTTTCCCGTTCCATGCACCCCCCTCCCCACCACCAACACTACATGACTACACCATCCGCCCATCTACGCCGCCGTCCCACCTACAACAACAACAACAACAACAACAACTGTAGTTTTTGTCATGCTTATATTAAGCGAAGAATAAAGAGGGGGGGCAGGGTCTTTATGCCCACTCCCCCTGTTCCGGATGTCAAAAGGGGTACTGCCGGTCCCATCCTACTTATAACTCAGTTAAGGAGGAGATCTACCTCCTTGGAAAATTCTTTGGTAAAAATCCGTTTACCACACACACACACACACACACACACACACACACATATGTACTTTTTATATATAAAATGTGATGGATAGTGTGATAAGTGAGTGTAAATCTGAAGGGTGGAATCAACGGCATGTTAGTGGATAGGGCAAAATGTACACTAGTACAGCTTAGAAAGTCATTGATGAATTGGAGGAAAAGATCATACGGAAGGATGGAACTCTGAGGAACACCACTAATGACTGTTTTAGAAGAACGATATCATTCATATACAATTACAGTCATAAAACGACCTGAAAGGGAACTTGAGATGAAGGTATAAAAAGATGGATAGTAGTCGTGTGACGATAGTTTGGAAAGTAACAATTATGGTCATATGTTTAGTCCTTAGATCTGAAGGTGGAATACATACTTCCATTTTTGTGCAATAATTTCTGAAGTACATAGTGATGAGACACGTCTGGTCTTCCTATATGGTTGCTGAATGCACACTGAAATGTGGGATGCGGGCTAACCATATCTAATAACCACAGGCGTTACATAAATGGTCATAAAAAATACGGTTTTGCGCTGCACTTTGCTATGTAAGGGTTCATCCTACGACCTTTTAGTGCTAGACTTCGTCAAAATTCTTCGTGATTCTTTGTGCAATTGCGGAGTTTTCACTAAAATCCCGGGGAGATGATGATCCAAGTGTTAGATAGGGATGTACTAATCACCACTGGAGCGTTCCTGTCGGAATGCATAATGGCGATTAGAAAGGAAGTTATGAAAGAGACATGTCTGACAATAATTCTTCTTAGAAGAGATTCAGAGGCTTTACAAAATGCAGAGTATAAAAACAACTGGGCTGTAGTGATTCTGGAGAGCGATTAGATTTACTTCGACCTACATGAATGGGAGCAAATTTTTAGCAAGAAGGAAATGCATGATTTGACATACAAACGATACTTGTCTGGGGGAAGATGGTAATGAATCGGTTAGAGATGTGATGTGTCATTTGAAAGAACGCGAGTTCGATCTCAAGTTTGGCAAGGAACAGTTTGATTTTTTGAGTTTCTTTAATACGCACTGTATTAATCTACAAGACCCGTCATATATCATAAAAACAACCACGCAAATAACATCATTTCAGTCCTGAACATGACAGATCTGGCACGTATTCATTACGGACGGTTGTTATTACCAGTGAAGTAGTGACGTGAAGAGTAGTGGCACACAGGAGGACTGCCTAATCTCAGAAAATGTACCACAAGTATAAGCCAGTAGTCAAGACATTAGAAACAAGACATAGGACACCTTTAATACACACGACCACAGTTATAGTATTTTAGAGGGAAAAAAATCATCAACAACTGGTGAAGCACGTCGATGACACCATCGAGGTTTACAGGTCGTCCCAATAGATCTAACTGCCAAATCCATTGCCTTGCCCATCTTCTCCATTTTTACGCCTATTTCAGCACGATGTAGGTACGTGACTGGATAGTAATCTTCTGTGTATTTCCATGAGTATATGCATGTATGTACATATTCATGTATGTATGTATGTTTCCTTGCTTCTATTTGTCACATTTACGGATACATCGGTACAACTCAGGTACGCAAATGACAAGCAGGCTAACCCTGTATTGTGCATTGTAGTGGGGAGAGAGAGAGAGAGAGAGAGAGAGAGAGAGAGAGAGAGAGAGAGAGAGAGAGAGAGAGAGAGAGAGAGAGAGAGAGAGAGAAAGAGATGTGCGCAAGTAGGTATTTACATATATACTCCCTCCCGTCAACATCCCTCCCCCAATATACCCGAATACCATCCTTCAAAACCGTGCAGTGACTCAGTGTGTGAGCGAATAAGTGACACAGTCAGGGACACACACTGCATTTGCACACCCCAGTGGTTACTGTAAAAATAAGTATAGTTTACCCTTTCTGTATCTTCTCCACTGGTACTATGAGGGAGAGTCTTGCACCAGTACTCTGTTAGGGTTTGCAAAGTCTTTTACACATTTTTTTTAACGACCCATCTTTAGTATTACAATTCAGTAATCTTTTTTTTTTTTTTTTTGCTATTTATATGTTTATTTTTCAAAATAACGACATACAAGGCATAAAACACATGCAGAAAATATTAACGTGCAAAAACAGCTGCCGAAAATAAAGAGATGCTCAGAAGTCTGAAGTGACGAGACTACAGTCGCTGAAGTCGCATTCTTTTCGACCAAGGAGGCTTTTTAGCACTATTTTCTTGGCAGCTAACATTGCATACTACATTTTAAACCAATGAGGCCTATCATTTCCAGTTATTGTATCCATCTCCTGACGGTTTTCTTCAGCACTTCCAGTTACAAGCTTAGATATGCTCTTAAGCAACCCATTCAGTATAAATACTGGCCTTACCTGTTGAAGAACATCATCTGGCAGCAAGAATATAATCCCAAATAACCTAAATGTGCTGTTTGTTCCTGTGCATTCGGAGGAAACATAGAAACTGCATATCCAGTCCTGAAATATGTATGCAAATTTCGTTGAGATTCATGTGCACATTTTCCTTTTTTTTTTTTTTTTCGCTTTTACCTGCGGTGATAGGCAGCAGATCAATGAGTGGCCAGCGTCTTCCTCCTCCTCCTCCTCCTCTTCTTCTTCTTCTTCTTCTGGCGGATATTTTAAAATGAGGCCTTTGGAGACATTAACGTGGTACCATATAAGGTAATTTGACATGGAAAATCTAAATCTGCCATCAGCTGACACCATGAGGTGGCGCCATCTAGCTACAACTTTAGTAAAAGTGCTTAATTTAAGCTTCCAGAATCTGGACACCTAGAAAATCTGGGTAATGGATCTCTGTTAACGCTAGTTACTTTTACAAATTGTTTGCCTGGGTAATCGGGCACTCCGTTAAGGCACCTCCAGAATCTGGGTAGTGGATCTCTCTGTTAAGCCCAGTTACTTTTTACAACAAACTGGTTGAAACAAGAGCCTCGCCTCAGGTCCCAGAGCAATTCAACCCTTGCTGTTAATGGAAAGGGCTGACCCCCGCCAAGAATCATTACTAAAGAGAGTAAATTATACAACATGTACTAAGATATCAAAGCAGTATCTGCTCTCCTTTCACTATTTGTGAGAGTTTTTAATTTGGAGATGAAGGCTGACCCCTTAAAAATCGTGCTTAGAATCTTATATACTCGTATAGCGGAAGACCTTCGGAGTAACCAGATGACCTCAACTGGGAAGTTCCATTCAAATCTTTTGTTTTTATTTTTGGAGGGAGGCTGACCTCTCAAGTATAACTGGGAGTCATTTTCCTCAAATATCTCAAAACCGATGAGAATCCATTGTTCATCTTATACTGAGATATTAAAGCCATATCTTCCCTCCTTTCACTACTTCTGAGAATTTTTCATTTAATGAGGGGGCTGACCATCCTAAAAATCATGATTAGAAAACTGCTGATAGTGTAAGATTTCCCAGTAACCAATAGAACTCATCTGCGAGGTTTCATTCAAATCCATCAACTAGCCTAGGAGGAGTTAAGGTACAGGCGTACACAGGGACACACAGGCAGGCTGAATCTTCCACAGCGATTCAGTGTGATGTTTCGAAAACGACAACATCCTGCTTCACAGGATTGAGAATATCACCTGGATTAGAAAGGCAAATATTCTCTTATATGTCATTTACGTCTTTCTACCATCGACATAATTCACATAAATATTAAAGGTATTAATATATAAATGCAATATTAATGTGGTAAGGAAGAGATGTTACAAACCCCGAAGCCGCCGTGAATTCAAGCCTTGGAGAGGTGAGAGGGAGTGTTGATACGATTGGCAGAGAGGCCTGGGGCCGCATTCCCGCATTCTAAGAATCCTGCTAACACCTTTTTAACAATATCATATGTTTTGGCTCATGGCTTGCTAACACTCTCTTCTATGATGATGATCCAAAGTTGTTGATAGAGCATACAAACGGATGATACATCGATATGCAAAACATATCGCTAAGAATGAGGTTCTAGAAATCCTCAGTAGTCAACCAGAATGATCGAGCTGGATCCGTATATTTATCAGTTTAAGAGGCTTTTCAGCGTCTCTTACATCGGAGATTTATATTTCATAGAAACCAGTGATTGTATGCAATACATGAATTCAGATATAGACATAGAATTTTTATCATATTTGACTGTTTTGTGCCATATGCAGAAATAGATCTGCTAGGAAGAGGAGCTAAGGAGCAGCCAAAGCCGAACAAGAATACTGACCCCGTAGTCATTCTGGCTGCAACTACCCAGAGTAAACGCAAGGATTAGGTGTCTGGCAAGAAATGACCAGGCACACAAGGACAACCCGGGGTGTGTGTCGATTGATATAGTGCCTGGAGTTGTTCAGATGGAAGAATTACATCGACATTTGGAAACAGATTCGACCTGTTTGAATTCTCCCCAGGTATGACCGAGTATTTTAACAATAAGCAATTTTTAAATTTCCGCCAACGACTTCCCGATTGTTGTCAGAAGGAAGAGACGAAGATGAGAAGGTTGAGGGAGAGGAGAAAGAATAGGATGATGATAATGATGATGAGGAAAAGATACAACATTAGACAAAGAAGAGGATTAGGATGATAAAAATTAAGAGAAAAAGAATAGTGATACGGAAAACGAACAGAGAGAGAGAGAGAGAGAGAGAGAGAGAGAGAGAGAGAGAGAGAGAAGAAGAAGAAGAAGTAGAAGAAAAAAATAACGTAATAAGAGAAGAGATAAAGTACGTTCGAAAGAAGAGAAGGAGGAAGCTGAAAAAATGAAAAAAAAAAAAAAATGGTGAAGTGGACGATAAGAGGGAAAAAGATGAGGACGAGTATGAAGAGACGTAGCAACTACTACCATAGGAAACATCAATTCAGACAACAATATCGAGAACAGTTGACAAACAGGCATAACACATTCACCGCAACAAAGAACCATACATCAACATTCGCAAAACATAAAATGAGTCCTGGAACGTGCAAGCTGGAACAGGAGTGCAATGTAGCTAGGGAATCAATTTGATACATACTGTACATGATGCATAGAAATACAGTAGGAGAGCTTGGGCGAAATACGGTTGTGGACAGAAGCTCGTCTACTAAATCACGGCATCTAATTTACATGTGGGACACGTCCGTCATTTTCCTCCCCGATACACCATGACAGTGAGAATCATTTATGCGCAGGAAAATATAGCAGATCCTTCCTGGTTACTGTAGAAATGTTAATCAAAGGAAGGTAGAAAGTGGAAAAGGTGAAATACTAGACGAACTTCTGTCTCCAGCAATACAATAGCAAGATAACTCTCATATTCTATTCGGACAAGAGTGGGTATCATGTTTTACTAATTGAAGTGTGTGTGTGTGTGTGTGTGTGTGTGTGTGTGTGTGTGTGTGTGTGTGTGTGTGTGTGTGTGTGTGTGTGTGTGTGTGTGTGTGTGTGTGTGTGTGTGTGTGTGTGTGTGTGTGTGTGTGTGTGTGTGTGTGTGTGTGTGTGTGTGTGTGTGTGCAATATAATTCAAAATCATTCATACGACTTTTTACCAAACTTGTATCGGATGAACCTTTTTTTTTTTTTTTTTTTTTTTTTAGAAAATAGGATAAAGGCCACAAGATCAACGTATGTAGTTTATATCCGATTAGTTTAAGGCAAGAACAAAGTGAGATATTTTGTGAACAACCAGTCAACAGTAAAGTCCAGAGGACAAAGTCAAAGTTTGACCCTTGTATCTGTGTGTGAACAATATATCCAAATTAGTTTTGATCTGTTTTGGACCAAAATTTATGGAAGAACTGGGGGTCAACCAAGGGGTTGACATATTATTATTATTATTATTATTATTATTATTATTATTATTTAACAGTAGGTCAATAGTCAATGTTAAATCAGCTCAAACAAATATCATATTTAGACCAATCTTTGTGGAAGGTTCACAGTAAGGGGAGATCAAAGTATGTAAAAGTCGAAAGCAGTGGCCCAATCGGTAGACAGGTGGCCTGCAGTCCTAGCAGACGCAGGTTCAAATCTCCGTTGGGGCAGGGAACAATTTAAGGATTTGAATTTCATAAAATCAGACTTTACTGATCCACCAGAAGACCCGCCGACATGTAAAAACATCCCCGCTAATACCAATACACCAGTCCTGTATGAGACAGCCCTAGCATGTATTCAACATGGACGGTGGGTGTTGGAGCCGAAGTGGTGACATTTAGAGGTGTAATGTATGTTGGAGGACTATTGGCCTTGGAAAAAGGTTGTGAAGCCTATGCCCAGATTCGGACACATTAAAAAAAAAAAAAAAAAAAAAGTCAAGACCACAGGGAAAGTTTCGAGACCAGAATCACGTGGCAAGACAAACTCAAACAGTCTCGATTTGATTTAAATCAAACTTTGATGAAGGTCCCAGAGTTAGGAAAGGATGAAGGTATTCGATTTTTAGAGCAATCGACACAGGTCAAGGTCATAGGGCAAAGTCAGATGTTGGGCCTTTACACCAACTGGTGGACGAGAATATTAGTCTCACTACGTGCTCCTTGTTAAACTGGAGTCGCTGAAGATTTAAGCAAGCTTCTAATTTTTAATTATTTTTATTGCAACACTTATATTTGTCAGTTGCCATCAACCTGCATTCCAAATTAAAAAGTGTAGTCAGCAACGACACAGAACTGTCAGACATGTTCAACCGTCACCACATTCTACAGAAATATTTCATAAAAATCTGTGAGCTTGGCAAAACCTTCCAGCTCGAGAATTTAATCTCTTGAATATGGAGTAGTATTTGTAATATATTTTATTATTGATACTCCTAGACAATTTTTCCCCAATTTCATGAGCCCTCATACTGTTTGATATATGTCACAGTTGAATAAAACCGGTTGGAAATAGCAAGAAAACTAAGAAATAAGGCGTCGTAATGAAATACTTCACGTTACCGCTCTAGAAAAGTCAGAGATTTCGTACATACACCTGCAAACCTCACATGTGGAAAGAGGAGAGCAGTGGACATGAAACACTAAAAATCAACCACAGAGTAGCTACAAATTCAGTTATCAACTGTACTCAGGGGCCAGTTGCGAACTGGGTAGCATATAAGACAGTATTCTAGTCTAAACTGATGCATATAACGTGAACAGAGAACTCAGGAAAAGATCATAAAACACACAGGAAAAGGATAGGGTCAGTAGTCTGAGTATCATCCATAATATAGGCTTAGAGTTACTGACAAGGGAGAGAAATTATGTGTAAATCCACCCCCTCGGTCATGCTTCAGCTTAAAACTCTGTTGACAGCCTCTATTAAATGTTATGTACAAGGCCTCTTAAGCATACTCCTTGCCCTTATCGCACTTGTCAGCTTATTCATCCACAATTGTGACTATTATTAGGTGATTATCGAGAATACCACCACATAGCTACTAGAGGCTGCTGCACTGACTCTTATAAGAGATATTATCCACTGTGTTCTTCTTGCACTGATAAGCACAAATATACATATGTACATAAACTAATACACACAGTATACATACAAACACATACGTAACAAAGAAACACGAGAGAGAAGGAAAGAATTGTCAAGAAAACGAGGCTTAAAATGGAGGGGAATAAAGAGAGACTGAACACAAAATAAAGTAACCACATTCATCGTTCAACCTGCCTGTCTGAAAACCTCGATTTACCATCAAAACAGCAAGTGCCGTCGTTTTTAGCCCCTGATAGCATCGAAGAACCTAAAATTATAGTACACCCGAGATCGGTCCGAAATTTCACACAATCATTAATCGCAATCCAAGAACATAATAGCGTGGGCTGCAAAAACTGGCCCACAACATATTGTTAAAGAATAAACTGATGTTATCGCCGTCAGTTGTATGATTTATTTCTAATGAATTATTGCTTTCACCAGTATCTAATTCCTCTAGTTCAACAAATCTCTTTCCAGCTGAGAAAAATCGAATGAAAATAGCAACAACAAGAGAGAAGTATTGGAGTGAAAGGATCAGTTGAGCACTGCACTGCTTTCTTATCATGGACAGTGAGACAATAGCCCATCTTGCGAAGGGACAGTGACTGCAGGGTACAGCAAGAGGGAAGGTGGAAGGAAAAGAGAAAGCGGCTGGAGAGAGAGAGAGAGTTACAAGAAGTACAAAGAAATGTTAGTATCTCTAAGACCTTGTTGAAAACTGGAGAAAATTTTAACTGATTTGGAGGAGCCAAAAAAATGAGAAGTGGGAAGTGTAAATTTTAACAGAAAAACAAAGTAAATATCCGGTATATTGCAAAAGATGCAGGACAGGCACGACTGTGAAAACTTAAAACAGCCAGCCAGTGCATAGAAGCACAATAGATGCATGTGGGAAGATCATATCACCCCTCTTGCAAAATCTGCTTCCAAGTGATTAAGTGTGGTAGAAAGACTCGGTGCTTTTTTTCACTCTCGCACGGCTGTTAACTATATACAGAGGTTTTATTCGTCCCTGTGTCAAATACAACTCTCATGTGTGTGTGTGAGTGTGTGTGTGTGTGTGTGTGTGTGTGTGAGTGTGTGGATGAGTCAAGGCTTTTCATGTCATCAGCTCTCCTCCTGCTATTGGCTCCAGCGACCTTTGATTTGTTTTTTTCTGCTGCACTCTTGCATCTTTATCTCCTCTCTATCGCTAATTCAGTGGTCATTGCTCTTTTGAACAGTTTACTTGCATTTCCTCTCCATTACAGAAGCTGCGTAACAGCCATCTGGCAGCAAACTCTCACCCCTTTTTTGTCTAGTCCTGTAAAGCAAGAGTTAACCGATATTCCCAGTCGTTCATGTTTGCAACAGGTCAGCTCTGGAACTGTTTTCCTCTGTGTGCATCATGAAATGAATCTCTCTCTCTCTCTCTCTCTCTCTCTCTCTCTCTCTCCCTCTCTGTCTGTCTGTCTGTCTGTCTGTCTCTCTCTCTCTCTCTCTCTCTCTCTCTCTCTCTCTCTCTCTCTCTCTCTCTCTCTCGTGGACATTTTTACCGGCATCTATCTTTTGGTTCCTTCTTCATTGAATTAAAAATATCAAGTAAGTATGTACACCACAGCACTCAGAGATCAAGATTTGACCTTACATTGAGACCTTGAACTTATACTGATTGTGCTCAAGTTTTAATCCTTTTATTTCTGACAGATTTCGAATCCTATCATCAAGTCTGGTCAAAATCAGATAAATCAGTTTATGTTGACTTAGACCTGTGACCACCACCTTTGAGCTATTGTTCTAAAAAAGTCAACCCACCAAGTTTAATTTAAATCTACCTTGGAAAGATCATATTGCATCTCTTGTAAAATCTGCCCCCAAGAAATTAGGTGTGCTAAGCCGACTCCGAGCCTTCTTTAACCCTGCACAGTTGTTGACTTTATACACGGGTTTTATTCGCCCCTGTTTAGAGTACAACTCTTATGTGTGGGGAGGCTCCCCACATACAGCTCTTCTCAACAGAGTGGAGTCAAAGGTTTTTCGTCTCATTAACTCTCCTCTTACTTGTTTCCTTCAACCTCTTTCTCTTCGCCGCACTGTTGCCTCATTATCTCTTTTCTATCGCTACTTCAATGGTCAGTGCTCCTCTGAACTGTCCACTTGCATCCCTCCACCTCTATGACGAGTGCGTAGCACCCGTCTAGTAACAAACTCTCATCCCTTTTCTGTCCAACTCTCTAATGCAAGAGTTAACCGTTACTCCCAATCCTTCATTTATGCAAGAAGGTCAACCCTGGAACTGTCGCCCTCTGTCTGTATTTCCTACTTCCTATGATCTCCAGTCTTTCAAAAGCAGTGTGTCCAGGCATCTCGAAATGAACGGATCATGACTTTGGCTCTCTTTTGTACTGTTTTTGTTTTTTTCTTGGAAGGAACTGTTTTTCGGTCTCAGCCTTTGGTTCCTTCTTCCTCGCATCATAAAAAAGTTATTTTGTTCACAAATGGATACACCGAGATAAAACGTTCCCTTTCCTCGCTGATGTTGATATATATACAGATTGCCTTCAGATTGTAACTGATTCTTTCTTGCCCCAGTCTCAGCGATTCCACCAAGTATGGTCTAAATCAGATTAAAGCTGTTTAAGTTAACCTTATCATATGTCCATGACCTTTGGGGTATTGTTTTCAAGAACTTGGTACATGGCCCACCTTTCCACAAAGTTTCATTGAAATTCATTGAAAACCTTTAGAGATACTCGTATTGTGCAGGATACTCAGGATCCGGATCCGGCCCAAAATTTAATCATTTCTTCTTTAGCCCATGAACCATCCTGCCACAAATTTCATCAAAATCCGTTCATAACTTTTGGAGTAATCCTGCTAAGAGACAGACAGACAGACAAACCAACAAACAAGCCAACGCGGGGTAAAACATAACCTCCTTGGCTGAGGTAAGTAATCTCTTTAGGTCAGGGCTAGACAGACGTCAATGAGTAGTGACCTCTGCAAGAAGACTGAGTGACCCCAGGGAGAGGAATATACAATAATAAAATACAGTTTAAAAGTGAATGATGAATGTTGGTGACAAGTAAGAACTATAAACGGAAGGTGTGACAGCTATTGCTGCCAGACTAGAGCCACCGTGTGTGAAAATGTAATGCAATACACACATAGCAATGTAGTTGTTGCTGTTGTTGCTTGACTGTGGTCTGGCTGGCCGAGCAGACCCATCGACCATAGGTGAGCACTTGCATATGTGGACCGTCCTACAGGAAACGCACAGCATATACACTGTGTAGGGAACAGGCACTCCCTTATGGTAAACACCGGCTCACTCTTGTCGGACTAAGGCGAGGTGCATGGAAATATGAGGAGTGCACAACTCCAACACGTGTAGGCTCATCGTAAGCGCCACAGTGGTATGGTAATGTGCTTAGATGGAACTTGAAACATTGGCCTATCCTGTTCCAGTGTGCCGTGCATACTACAGCACATATGCATCCTAAGTGTAGAGGCTAAGAATGTGTGCTTAGTTAAGCAGCAAACAGTAAGTGATGCCCACCCAGCATCGCACTGACTGAAGAGTGGCCTTCCGTGATGTCTATTTAAATTAAAATGTCGAAAAGTTTCTCAAATATAGTTTATAAATATCAACTGAAGTAAGTACATAGATTTATTTTTTTTTAATTTCATTAATAATGGACTCAATGGCGTTATTCTTGGGCTTAAAGGCTGTGAATCGCCCCGAATATGCTACTATGTGTTTCCTACGTGTCAACAAGTGGTTAGTGGAGGGTTAGTGCCCCTTCCCGTAAAACAACTAAGTGACGAGTAGCCACCCCTTATGGGATTATGGCGTCTGGCGATAGATAGTTAATGTTCAGAGAGAGAGAGAGAGAGAGAGAGAGAGAGAGAGAGAGAGAGCATATTATGTTGTAGATTTTATTCTCCTCTGAATAAACCACATTCCAAGTCTTCATAAATTAGATGTGCAGTTTCTTCCTGATTATTAAGAAAAAATATGGAACTGCATAAACAATTCAGCGATATGCAAGCCGATTATAAAGAATTACAAAATAATATATATATTACCCCGTCATAAATGAATTAAGTATTCCAGTGTAAAAGCACAAGATCGCAGTTGAGGCGTATATGAAGGATTGATATCCCAAGATACACTCAATGAGTCGTAGTAATAGCAACAGCAGTAATAGTAGTAGTAGTAGTAGCAGAAGTTAGAGAATGGGAGCCCATTCTATGCTGCACTAATACAGGAAAACGATATTTGCCCTCCTTCCACTATTTTGCATCCTTAATGAGATTTGGAGCGGGCGGGCCTCCCTGAACTTAATGGTTCAATATTTTATGTAAAGGACGACATTATAAAGGAACCAGACGTACTAACCTGAGAAGTTTCGTTAAAAGCCATGTGTTTGCTTTCCTCTATGAATGATATAGCTTTGTAGATGCTGTACAGTAGATTATAATCAGATGGTCCTGTCACGGGGTTTTTAAAATATAATGCTTATATTATTAATTGATAATAATGTTCAATAATATTGAAGAGCAGGGACAATGATTGTCTTACTAAATCAAGCAACGATTACTTTACGCTGACTTGCTTCGCACGATTCTCTAAGAACGAGAATTTATAAACTTTCTCGACAGTACACAGCAGAGACTAATTACTCAATTGCTGTTTATTAGTACTGTTAGCCTCTGGAGAAAGTTACTTCACCCCTGACAATAAATAACTAATACTAATAATAGGATCAGGTTCTTGCTGATGCTTAACTCCTAGGAGGCACAACGGATTTTAAGCTTAATACACAAGACTGGCCTAAGTACCAGTTATGAATGGCAAACGTTTATGCAAGCTAGGAGCTGTAAGAGAAATAAGCTTAATTGCGGAGAAATGAAACAAGAGTTTACATTACATTAAGCTCAAGAAAAAGAACTGTTAAATTTATTGATTACAAAATAAATTTAACGTTACATTTCAAAATCAAATTAATGAGATTGCACTCACTCACTCACTCAAAAGCTAAATTCTTACGCCTAGGAAAAACACCTTAATTAAACTCTTAAGACTAGGAAAACGAAAAGAAATACTGGTCAATGAATGCTGTGTATCACCCAAAGAAGGGTGGGAGCGTGGAGAACTGTAGTCTAGTGGAGCTTGGGTTGACCTCTCACTTCTGGAGCACAGAACTTCTCTCCGTCAAAGCAAACACTGGACTGATCAACTCGTGGGAAAGAAAGAAGGCTATCGCCGCATTTTTTTAACCGCTAAGTGAGCGAAACGCGCCGAAAACAAATCGCTCAGCAGAAGCGCTAAAGTCTCACACAAAGACGATCATGTATGACAATGAAAAATTGATTTGACAAAGCTTCCGTCCGAATGAGCGGTTAACTGAACGATAAACTGGGATTCCACTTGAGTTCGCGGTTTCCCACAAAAGCCAGTGTCACTAGCCGACTCGTGACATTACGCCCCATCAAAATCAAATCTTTTTTCCTTCAGAAAAAAGATTTCAATATACATACAAATAAATCCTAGCTCAGTTACACAAGATTCAAACTGTGGTGTGTGTGCTATCCTGCTACAGGAGAAAGTCGCAGTCGCCAGTGAGCGAAAAAACCTCGTGTTTACATTAATAGAAGCAAGCTTAAGGGAAAAAACTCCGTGACAATGGTGAAAATCCTGTACTCAGGTCAAACTGAGCGAAAAGTCACTACATTTACACTGACAACTAATTGTTGTGTAGCCTGATGTATGTAATACATGGTGTTGGTGTAACAGTTGTGGTGTAACCGTACCTACGTGTAAAATGACACAGTAAATATTAATAATATGGTGACGACGAAGGCAGAGGAGAAGAGGCGGCAGCGTGCAGCAGACGATCAGCTGGCCCGCACAGCAAAACTGCTACGCCCATTGCTGTACCTGCAAAATCAATTGAGGTGGAGCATCAAAAATGTCAATGAGACAAAAATTTTATTATGTTACAATTACTCTCTCTGCCTAGCAGTCAGTGCTACGACGTACATTCGAGGTCGCCATTATCCCCCTTAACCTACAGTACTTATATTAGTATCAGGGAGCTGAGAATCCTTGTGCAAACTCGGGTCTTCCATAGCCTCGAGTCGCCTCTGCGGAGTTCTCTCTCGAACCTCCCCCTTAACCTACAGTACTTATATTAGTATCAGGAAGCTGAGAATCCTTGTGCAAACTCGGGTCTTCCATAGCCTCGAGTTGCCTCTGTGGAGTTCTGTCTCGAACTTCCCCCTTAACCTACAGTACTTATATTAGTATCGGGGAGCTGAGAATCCTTGTGCAAACTCAGGTCTTCCATAGCCTCGAGTCGCCTCTGCGGAGTTCTCTCTCGAACTTCCCCCTTAACCTATAGCACTTATATTAGTATCGGGGAGCTGAGAATCCTTGTGCAAACTCAGGTCTTCCATAGCCTCGAGTCACCTCTGCGGAGTTCTCTCTCGAACTTCCCCCTTAAACTACGGAACACGTGTATGTACAGGCCCTGGACATACTGTGTCCTGTGGGGCCAACAAGAAGGTCTACACTTTTGACTGGGAACCAGGCTGGTCCTTGGATTACTCAAATCTCTGAGGACGCCTATCACGGAACCCAGCATGCAACAACTGCCCATGTTAGTCAGCAGTTAGCAGGCGAGACATCAGGTCTGCACCTATGTTATCACTTCCCTTGATGTATCTCACCACAAGGTTAAACTGCTGTAAATACAGTGTCCAGCGTGTCAATCTTGCATTAGCCGTCTTGGTTGTGCTAAGACTAGTGAGTGGCATATGGTCAGTTTCCAGAGTAAATGATGCCCCAAATAAATAATAATAATATTTTTTAACACCATCAACCACAGCCAAGAGTTCCTTCTCAACAGTACTGTAATTCCTCTCGGCGGGTTTTAGCCTACGGCTGTGGTATGCCACTGGGAAGATTCCACCTTCCGATTCCGCATCAATACGGCACCTACTCCATCTTGTGAAGCATCAGTGCGCAGTATGAAAGGTTTGCTGGAATCAGGCAACTGCAAGATAGGCTCCTTGCACAACATATTCTTGAGGGTGGCAAAAGATTTCTCTTGCGCTTCTCCCCATTCAATGGTGTTTGGAGCATATTTCTGTAGCACTTCATACAACGGTTGGGCAATGACAGCAAAGTTGGAGATAAAACTCCTATAATATCCCACTAGGCCAAGGAATGCCCTAACCTGTTTCTTGGTCACGGGTCTCGGGGCTTCTCTAACCTTCCTGATCTTATCACCCTGACACCTGCAGTGATTGTTGCCAACAATATGTCCGAGGAACTCCACCTCACTGTGAGCAATCTTGCATTTGCTAGGCTTCACAGTCATGTTGAAACTCTGGAGTCTACTGAAGACAATTTCCAGGAGTCTGAGGTGCTCCTCCAACGTGACGGAATGAACGAGGACATCGTCAACGAACATCTCTACTCCAACAATACCATGGAGCACTTGTCTCATGGCACGATTGAATACTGCTGAGGAATTGGTAAGTCCAAATGGGAGGACTTTATACTGGTACAACCCCCTAGGAGTAGCAAAGGCAGTGAACTGACGACTCTCAGGATGAAGGGGAATCTGGAAGAATCCCTTCGCTAGTCGAGCTTCGTGAAATATCGTGACCCTGCCAGCTTGAAGATGGCAATATGGTCACCCATTGGCTCAGCATCCACTTTGGTGATTGCATTGAGCCTTCTATAGTCGCCACAAATCCTGACTCCACCATCTTTCTTGCGGACTACCACCATCGGACTACAGTAAGGAGATGAGAACTTTTCGATAATGCCTGCAGTCTCCATGTCAGCAATTTCCTTATCTACTGCATCCTGTAGTCGCATGGGAATCGGATATGGCTTAACCTTTATAGGAGCATTGCTGGTCAACTCAATTTTATGACACGCAACCTTTGCAAGTCTAGGTTGGTCTGAGAAGACATCAGCATACTGACAGAGCAGTGACCTTAAGGCATTTTGGTCTCCTACCGCTAAGTCAGGGTTAAGTAAAACATCTCTGACAGTCTCTTCCTGACGGGACTGAGCGGTTAAGGGCTCGACATCATGGTCATCAGCTGGGATCACCGCAGCTGGCCCGGTTTCTTCCAGTGGCTGGTCACTATCATCAGCTACTCGTAGGCCAATCTCCTCGGGGTCTGACTCATGATAAGCCTTCAACATGTTAATGTGGAACCTTTTACGGAGATTCCCCATCTGAATTATGTATTTGAGGTCTGAAATGCGCTTTACTACATCAAACGGACCCTTCCACTGCGCCAACAACTTGTTCTGGGCAGTGGGGAGTAATACCAAGCATTTATCGCCTGGACTAAACTTCCGAAGCTTTGCCTTCTTATCGTAATAAGCCTTTTGAACTTCACGCGCCTTGATCAGTTCTTCCTTAGCTAACTCGCATGTCGACTGGAGGCGGTCAGCCAAATCAAGGACGTAGGTGTAGGTGGTCTTGACTTCAGGGTCGGGTTCTTCATCGTCCCATAATTCACGAAGGACTTGAAGTGGGCCCCGCACCGACCATCCATACACCAGTTCAAAGGGTGAGAATTTCAATGAATGCTGTGGGGCTTCTCGATAAGCAAACAGAAGAGGAGCAATGAACCGCGGCCATTCCTTTGGCTGTTCGGCGGTCATGCGCCTCAACATCTTCTTGAGAGTTCCATTGAACCTCTCACACAACCCGTTACACATGGGATGATACGGCGTAGTCCGTAAGCCTCGGATGGACAGCAACCTGAACGCTTCGTTCATCATTGCTGAAGTGAACTGCAAACCCCAGTCACTTAAGACCTCCTTAGGGATACCTACACGACAGAACACTTCAATTAATGCCTCAGCAACAGTGACGGCCTCTATATTCTTAAGGGCCACGGCTTCAGGCCACCGTGTGCTGAAATCAACAATAGTGAGGATATAATTTGATCCATCACTTGCGCTAGGGGAGATTGGCCCAACTATGTCAACTGCTACTCTCTCGAACGGTTCAGAGATTATGGGCATTGGTTTCAATGGCTCAGGACGGACACGTCCCCAGTCAGTGGTATGCTGACACACATCACAGGAACGTACGAGCCTTGTTATTTCCCGTCCCATTCCTGGCCAGAAAAAGTCAGCATGGATGCGGTCAGAGGTCATCTTTTGACCCATGTGACCTCCCATCGCTGAACAATGACCTAATTCAAACACTGCTCAGTGATACGTTGCAGGAACGACAAACTGCAGTCGAACCTCACCCTGGGGTGTCTGTGACTCACGGTACAGCCGTCCTCGCTTACGAAGGAACCTGGCTTGTCCTCCCCATGAATACTTGATCACTTTACCCTCCAGCTTCTTGCACACTGAGGCAAGTGTCGAGTCAGTCTGTTGCCCTTGGACAACATCTTGACTATGAATCAGATCTTGCGGCGTTGCGACGGTCAACGGAGTGATGCGATTTGGAGCCTTGGCCATGGCTTGTGTTATCGCAGCAGCCGAAGTCTGAGTAGCAACATCTACGGTGCAACTATTTTTGACGCCAGGTATGTTGCCTAATATGAGGTCAAATAAAGGTTCTGGCATGACAACTGCAGCTGTCAGGCCAGTGAAAAATAGAGACGCCACCTGGATACGTGCCTCAGGGAACAATCTCACTGATCCATCAATAAGTCTAACTTGGATCTGTCGACCTGTATACTCATCAGGCTGAACTAAGCTCTGCTTAACAGAGCAACCTGAGAAACCATTGTCCCTCAGAACATTTACAGAAACACCTCCCACAGACCCTGGCTGAACAAGAAAGGCAGTGTTGCTGGTGGAAGGGTCTGAGGAGGTAGCAGCCAGTCATTCATGAGACTGCGGAACAACCGATGCAGCAAACGTGGCGCCCTGGGAACTAGGTGTCTGAGGAGTCGTACTCACCATCTGAGATGGAGCATTGACTACCTGTGGAGGAGAGTTCATGATTGGAGGGGGACCCGTGAACTGTTGGGAAGTACCTGTACTGATAGAGATGGCACCACCATGTGCTTGTCGTGGAATGAAGGCTGCATTTGCCTCCTGCCTCCGATACACTAATTGACCTGACTGAGGGTTACGTGGCTTGTCCTTGTATTGCTGCTGCTGCTTGGGGAACTGCTGCTGGTTGGGGTGCTTGTTGTACCGCTTCCAAGCAGGCTGCTGTGTATTTTGCCCCTGGTCCTTCTGCGGTTTGCTTGGACCTTGGCCATTACTCTGAGAACGGCCTTGGTGCTGGGATTCAGTCTGAGACGGCTTCCCAGACTTGGCAGTATCTTTTCTGCTCCAGGTGTTTTGCTTACGAGTTTGATACCCGTATGCAGTGAAATACGAATCAGCCTTTTCTGCCACTTGGCTGGCATCTTTCACCTGGCAGATCTTAAGCTGTGCTATGAGCTCAGCAGGCCACGACCTCTCTAGCTGTGTACGCAGCATAAGGTCAATTATCCCCTCACGTGTGGAAGGAGTTTCATCTTTCTCCATCCACTCATTTAAGTAAGCAGTGAGATGATCAAGGAACTGAACAGCTGTCTCCTTGTCTTGGAGACGAGCTTGCATGAACTGAACTTTGGCGTCGTCTACTGTGAGACCATACGCTTTAATGAGTGCAGCTTTCATCATCTCATACGTGAGATTGTCTCCACGAATTCTGTGGAGAATATCGAGGGCAGGGCCCTCAAATAAACTAAGAAATTGGATCCGCTTAGCTGCCTGATCCAGTTGATACATGTCTGCCATGTCCTCAAAACGAGCTATTTACAGCTCGATTCGCTCGCTTTCCTTGTATGAAGGATGCTTGATGCGTGGGGTCGCCAGGACATGTGTAGGAAGAGCGCTAGTGGAGCTTGGATTAACTGCACCAGATGTATCTGAAGCCAAGGAATCTCGCTTGAGCTTCAGCACTTCCAGTTCATGTTTTTCGCGTGCTTCTCGCTCGGCACGTTCGTGTTCTCGTTCTCTGTCTCGTTGTTCACGTTCGTATTCGCATTGTTCTCGCTCGTATTCGCGCTGTTCTCGCTCGTGTTCACGTTGTTCTCGCTCATATTCGCGCTGAATCTTACGCTCTTCACGGGCATCATTCTCAAGCTGCTGGTCCATATTATGCCGTGAGAGTATGTACTCTTTAATTTCAGTTGGGTCTGTAAGACCCATATCTTTGGCTTCCTGTAAAAATATGGTGGTAGCCATGTCACTAATTTACTAAGTAAACCGAAACTGAGTACCGACTGCTTCCCAAACGAATGCTAATAACACAAATAAAGAATACAGACACAAGCTAGTGGTGACCAGTCTTATCTAGTTAACTGGCAAAAATAAAGCAAAAATGCAAATGACTGGGAAGACTCAATAATTAACGCAATGGGTACGGCGACTTCCCAGAAGCGAATAAAATCGTCTGGCGTTACGAAGAATAAACTAGAGTTAAGTACTCTATTGATTAAGAAAGCAAAAATTCACTTGCTAAATTAACGGTAAACACCAGTAAACCTGTGCCCATAAACTTTAATGATAAATACCTAAATATGAACGAGTGAGTATTATCTCGTGAATAGCTTTAGAGCTAGGAGTTAATATCCTGGAATGAGGTCGCCAATTGTCACGGGGTTTTTAAAATAAAATGCTTATATTATTAATTGATAATAATGTTCAATAATATTGAAGAGCAGGGACAATGATTGTCTTACTAAATCAAGCAACGATTACTTTACGCTGACTTGCTTCGCACGATTCTCTAAGAACGAGAATTTATAAACTTTCTCAACAGTACACAGCAGAGACTAATTACTCAATTGCTGTTTATTAGTACTGTTAGCCTCTGGAGAAAGTTACTTCACCCCTGACAATAAATAACTAATACTAATAATAGGATCAGGTTCTTGCTGATGCTTAACTCCTAGGAGGCACAACGAATTTTAAGCTTAATACACAAGACTGGCCTAAGTACCAGTTATGAATGGCAAACGTTTATGCAAGCTAGGAGCTATAAGAGAAATAAGCTTAACTGCGGAGAAATGAAACAAGAGTTTACATTACATTAAGCTCAAGAAAAAGAAGTTAAATTTATTGATTACAAAATAAATTTAACGTTACATTTCAAAATCAAATTAATGAGATCACACTCACTCACTTACTCAAAAGCTAAATTCTTACGCCTAGGAAAAACACCTTAATTAAACTCTTAAGACTAGGAAAACGAAAAGAAATACTGGTTAATGAATGCTGTGTATCACCCAAAGAAGGGTGGGAGCGTGGAGAACTGTAGTCTAGTGGCGCTTGGGTTGACCTCTCACTTCTGGAGCACAGAACCTCTCTCCGTCAAAGCAAACACTGGACTGATCAACTCGTGGGAAAGAAAGAAGGCTATCGCCGCATTTTTTTAACGGCTAAGTGAGCAAAACGTGCTCAAAACAAATCGCTCAGCGGAAGCGCTAATGTCTCACACAAAGACGATCACGTATGACAATGAAAAATTTATTTGACAAAGCTTCTGTCCTAATGAGCGGTTAACTGAACGATAAACTGGGATTCCACTTGAGTTCGCGGTTTCCCACAAAAGCCAATGTCACTAGCCGACTCGTGACATTACACCCCATCAAAATCAAATCTTTTTTCCTTCAGAAAAAAGATTTCAATATTCATACATATAAATCCTAGCTCAATCACACAAGATTCACACTGTGGTGTGTGCTATCCTGCTACAGGAGAAAGTCGCAGTCGCCAGTGAGCGAAAAAAAAACCTAGTATTTACATTAATAGAAGCAAGCTTGAGGGAAAAAACTCTGTGACAATGGTGAAAATCCTGTACTCAGGTCAAACTGAGCGAAAAATCACTACATTTACACTGACAACTAATTGTTGTGTAGCCTGATGTATGTAATACATGGTGTTGGTGTAACAGTTGTGGTGTAACCGTACCTACGTGTAAAATGACACAGTAAATATTAATAATATGGTGACGACGAAGGCAGAGGAGAAGAGGTGGCAGTGTGCGGCAGACGATCAGCTGGCCCGCACAGCAAAACTGCTACGCCCATTGCTGTACCAGCAAAATCAATTGAGGTGGAGCATCAAAAATGTCATTGAGACAAAAATTTTATTATGTTACAATTACTCTCTCTGCCTAGCAGTCAGTGCTACGACGTACATTCGAGGTCGCCATTATCCCCCTTAACCTACAGTACTTATATTAGTACCAGGGAGCTGAGAATCCTTGTGCAAACTCGGGTCTTCCATAGCCTCGAGCCGCCTCTGCGGAGTTCTCTCTCGAACCTACAGTACTTATATTAGTATCGGGGAGCTGAGAATCCTTGTGCAAACTCGGGTCTTCCATAGCCTCGAGTCGCCTCTGCGGAGTTCTCTCTCAAACTTCCCCCTTAACCTACAGTACTTATATTAGTATCGGGGAGCTGAGAATCCTTGTGCAAACTCGGGTCTTCCATAGCCTCTAGTTGCTTCTGCGGAGTTCTCTCTCGAACTTCCCCCTTAAACTACAGAACACGTGTATGTACAGGCCCTGGACATACTGTGTCCTGTGGGGCCAACAAGTGAGACGTCAGGTCTACACTTTTGACTGGGAACCTGGCTGGTCCTTGGATTACTCAAATCTCTGAGGACGCTTATCACGGAACCCAGCATGCAACAACTGCCCATGTTAGTCAGCAGTTAGCAGGCGAGACATCAGGTCTGCACCTATGTTATCACTTCCCTTGATGTATCTCACCACAAGGTTAAACTGCTGTAAATACAGTGTACAGCGTGTCAATCTTGCATTAGCCGTCTTGTTTGTGCTAAGACTAGTGAGTGGTATATGGTCAGTTTCCAGAGTAAATGATGCCCCAAATAAATAATAATAATATTTATTAACACCATCAACCACAGCCAAGAGTTCCTTCTCAACAGTACTGTAATTCCTCTCGGCGGGTTTTAGCCTACGGCTGTGGTATGCCACTGGGAAGATTCCACCTTCCGATTCCGCATCAATATGGCACCTACTCCATCTTGTGAAGCATCAGTGCGCAGTATGAAAGGTTTGCTGGAATCAGGCAACTGCAAGATAGGCTCCTTGCACAACATATTCTTGAGGGTGGCAAAAGATCTCTCTTGCGCTTCTCCCCATTCAATGGTGTTTGGAGCATATTTCTGTAGCACTTCATACAACGGTTGGGCAATGAGAGCAAAGTTGGGGATAAAACTCCTATAATATCCCACTAGGCCAAGGAATGGCCTAACCTGTTTCTTGGTCACGGGTCTCGGGGCTTCTCTACCCTTCCTGATCTTATCACCCTGACACCTGCAGTGATTGTTGTCAACAATATGTCCGAGGAACTCCACCTCACTGTGAGCAATCTTGCATTTGCTAGGCTACACAGTCATGTTGAAACTCTGGAGTCTACTAAAGACAATTTCCAGGAGTCTGAGGTGCTCCTCCAACGTGGCGGAATGAACGAGGACATCGTCAACGAACATCTCTACTCCTACAATACCATGGAGCAATTGTCTCATGGCACGATTGAATACTGCTGGGGAATTGGTAAGTCCAAATGGGAGGACTTTATACTGGTACAACCCCCTAGGAGTAGCAAAGGCAGTGAACTGACGACTCTCAGGATGAAGGGGAATCTGGAAGAATCCCTTCGCCAGATCGAGCTTCGTGAAATATCGTGACCCTGCCAGCTTGAAGATGGCAATATGGTCACCCATTGGCTCAGCATCCACTTTGGTGATTGCATTGAGCCTTCTATAGTCGCCACAAATCCTGACTCCACCATCTTTCTTGCGGACTACCACCATCGGACTACAGTAAGGAGATGAGGACTTTTCAATAATGCCTGCAGTCTCCATGTCAGCAATTTCCTATCTACTGCATCCTGTAGTTACATGGGAATCGGATATGGCTTAACCTTTATAGGAGCATTGCTGGTCAACTCAATTTTATGACACGCAACCTTTGCAAGTCTCGGTTGGTCTGAGAAGACATCAGCATACTGACAGAGCAGTGACTTTAAGGCATTTTGGTCTCCTACCGCTAAGTCAAGGTTAAGTAAAACATTTCTGACAGTCTCTTCCTGACGGGACTGAGCGGTTAAGGGCTCGACATCATGGTCATCAGCTGGGATCACCGAGGCTGCCCCGGTTTCTTCCAGTGGCTGGTCACTATCATCAGCTACTCGTAGGCCAGACTCCTCGGGGTCTGACTCATGATAAGCCTTCAACATGTTAATGTGGAACCTTTTACGAAGATTCCCCATCTGAATTATGTAGTTGAGGTCTGAAATGCGCTTTACTACATTAAACGGACCCTTCCACTGCGCCAACAACTTGTTCTGGGCAGTGGGGAGTAATACCAAGCATTTATCGCCTGGACTAAACTTTCGAAGCTTTGCCTTCTTATCGTAATAAGCCTTTTGAACTTCATGCGCCTTGATCAGTTCTTCCTTAGCTAACTCGCATGTCGACTGGAGGTGGTCAGCTTAATCAAGGACATAGGTGTAGGTGGTCTTGACTTCAGGGTCGGGTTCTTCATCGTCCAATAATTCACAAAGGACTTGAAGTGGGCCCCGCACCAACCTTCCATACACCAGTTCAAAGGGTGAGAATTTCAATGAATGCTGTGGGGCTTCTCGATAAGCAAACAGAAGAAGAACGATGAACCGCGGCCATTCCTTTGGCTGTTTGGCGGTCATGCGCCTCAACATCTTCTTGAGAGTTCCATTGAACCTCTCACACAACCCGTTACACATGGGATGATACGGCGTAGTCCGTAAGCCTCGGATGGACAGCAACCTGAACGCTTCGTTCATCATTGCTGAAGTGAACTGCAAACCCCGGTCGCTTAAGACCTCCTTAGGGATACCTACACGACAGAACACTTCAATTAATGCCTCAGCAATAGTGACGGCCTCTATATTCTTAAGGGCCACGGCTTCAGGCCACCGTGTGCTGAAATCAACAATAGTGAGGATATACTTTGATCCATCACTAGCCCTAGGGGAGATTGGCCCAACTATGTCAACTGCTACTCTCTTGAATGGTTCAGAGATTATGGGCATTGGTTTCAATGGCTCAGGACGGACACGTCCCCGGTCAGTGGTATGCTGACACACATCACAGGAACGTACGAGCCTTGTTATTTCCCGTCCCATTCCTGGCCAGAAAAAGTCAGCATGGATGCGGTCAGAGGTCATCTTTTGACCCATGTGACCTCCCATCGCTGAACAATGACCTAATTCAAACACTGCTCAGCGATACTTTGTAGGAACGACAAACTGCAGTCGAACCTCACGCTGGGGTGTCTGTGACTCACGGTACAGCCGTCCTCGCTTACGGAGGAACCTGGCTTGTCCTCCCCATGAATACTTGTTCACTTTACCCTCCAGCTTCTTGCGCACTGAGGCAAGTGTCGAGTCAGTCTGTTGCTCTTGGACAACATCTTGACTACGAATCAGATCTTGCAGCGTTGCGACGGTCAACGGAGTGACGCGATTTGGAGCCTTGGCCATGGCTTGTGTTATCGCAGCAGCCGAAGTCTGAGTAGCAACATCTACGGCGCAACTATTTTTGACGCCAGATATGTTGCCTATTATGAGGTCAAATAAAGGTTCTGGCATGACAACTGCAGCTGTCAGGCCAGCGAAAAATAGAGATGCCACCTGGATACGTGCCTCAGGGAACAATCTCACTGATCCATCAATAAGTCTAACTTGGATCTGTCGACCTGTATACTCATCAGGCCGACCTAACCTCTGCTTAACCCGTCACGTCCCGAGGTTTTCCGCACCTCCGACATCCCCCAGTCCCGAGGTATTTTCGATTTTTTTTTTTTTGGCTAAAACCTTCGCTTTTGGTGAGAAACATCGAAAATTCAAAGAGAAATCGCTCTCCTGAATTTTAAAGTGCCCAATCCAGGTAGGAGTTCCTCCTTACCTGAGTGGGTTTTTTAACATGCTGGCACCAAAGAAAACGAGTTCTATGGGAGGGTAACTATTTTATCCACTCATAAACGGTATTTATTTATTTACTTGGTACGAATGTATATGTAGTATGACAGTATATTGGTTTTCAAGCAGTAATAAAGGCATTATAAGCATTGTTTCACTCACTAACTAATCACCATACCTGACCTATTTTTGCCACACTACCTGATCATTACTTCTGGCTGTTTCTTCTTCTAATGCTATGTAAACATTGTCCTCCACATTGTCATCGATTGGGGAATCACTCTGGCCCTGAATAACTTTACTAGCCAGGTCACTGGTAACAGGTCCTTTGCCAAGACAATGGCATGAGGGGGGGAGGGGGGAGGTTATGCAGTGTAAGGCATTGTCCCTGCTTGGTATCTTGTACAGGAATAGAGGAAGGTGTCCCGTGTATACATACGAAAAATCACGTGCGAAAATTGAAAATTGTGCAAATTAGGTACCTTGCAATTGCACGACGTACTGGTACGTCGCCGGGACTGGCAAATGCAAATCGTGGTGACGTACCCATACGTCGTCGGGACGGGGCGGGTTAACAGAGCAACCTGAGAAACCATTGTCCCTCAGAACATTTACAGAAACACCTCCCACAGACCCTGGCTGAACAAGAAAGGCAGCGTTGCTGGTGGAAGGGTCTGAGGAGGTAGCAGCCAGTCATTCATGAGACTGCGGAACAACCGATGCAGCAAACGTGGCGCCCTGGGAACTAGGTGTCTGAGGAGTCATACTCACCATCTGAGATGGAGCATTGACTACCTGTGGAGGAGAGTTCATGATCGGAGGGGGACCCGTGAACTGTTGGGAAGTACCTGTACTGGTAGAGATGGCACCACCGTGTGTTTGTCATGGAATGAAGGCTGCATTTGCCTCCTGCCTCCGATACACTAATTGACCTGACTGAGGGTTACGTGGCTTGTTCTTGTATTGCTGCTGCTGCTTGGAGAACTGCTGCTGGTTGGGGTGCTTGTTGTACCGCTTCCAAGCAGGCTGCTGTGTATTTTGCCCCTGGTCCTTCTGCGGTTTGCTTGGACCTTGGCCATTACTCTGAGAACGGCCTTGGTGCTGGGATTCAGTCTGAGACGGCTTCCCAGACTTGGCAGTATCTTTTCTGCTCCAGGTGTTTTGCTTACTAGTTGGTACCCGTATGCAGTGAAATATGCATCAGCCTTTTCTGCCATTTGGCTGGCATCTTTCACCTGGCAGATCTTAAGCTGTGCTATGAGCTCAGCAGGCCACGACCTCTCTAGCTGTGTACGCAGCATAAGGCCAATTATCCCCTCACGTGTGGAAGGAGTTTCATCTTTCTCCATCCACTCATTTAAGTAAGCAGTGAGACGATCAAGGAACTGAACAGCTGTCTCCTTGTCTTGGAGACGAGCTTGCATGAACTAAACTTTGGGGTTGTCTACTGTGAGACCATACGCTTTAATGAGAGCAGCTTTCATCATCTCATACGTGAGATTGTCTCCACGAATTCTGTGGAGAATATCGAGGGCAGGGCCCTCAAATAAACTAAGAAATTGGATCCGCTTAGCTGCCTCATCCAGTTGATACATGTCTGCCATGTCCTCAAAACGAGCTATTTACAGCTCGATTCGCTCGCTTTCCTTGTATGAAGGATGCTTGATGCGTGGGGTCGCCAGGACATGTGTAGGAAGAGCGCTAGTGGAGCTTCGATTAACTGCACCAGATGTATCTGAAGCCAAGGAATCTCGCTTGAGCTTCAGCACTTCCAGTTCATGTTTTTCGCGTGCTTCTCGCTCGGCACGTTCGTGTTCTCGTTCTCTGTCTCGTTCACGCTCGTATTCGCATTGTTCTCGCTCGTATTCGCGCTGTTCTTGCTCGTGCTCACGTTGTTCTCGCTCATATTCGCGCTGAATCTTACGCTCTTCACGGGCATCATTCTCGCGCTGCTGGTCCATATTATGCCATGAGAGTATGTACTCTTTAATTTCAGTTGGGTCTGTAAGACCCGCATCTTTGGCTTCCTGTAAAAATATGGTGGTAGCCATGTCGCTAATTTACTAAGTGAACTGAAACTGAGTACTGACTGCTTGCCAAACGAATGCTAATAACACAAATAAAGAATACAGACACAAGCTAGTGGTGACCAGTCTTATCTAGTTAACTGGCAAAAATAAAGCAAAAATGCAAATGACTGGGAAGACTCAATAATTAACGCAATGGGTACGGCGACTTCCCAGAAGCGAATAAAATCATTTGGCGTTACCAAGAATAAATTAGAGTTAAGTACTCTATTGAATAAGAAAGCAAAAATTCACTTGCTAAATTAACGGTAAACACCAGTAAACTTGTGCCTATAAACTTTAATGATAAATACCTAAATATGAACGAGTGAGTATTATCTCGTGAATAGCTTTAGAGCTAGGAGTTAATATCCTGGAATGAGGTCCCCAATTGTTACGGGGTTTTTAAAATAAAATGCTTATATTATTAATTGATAATAATGTTCAATAATATTGAAGAGCAGGGACAATGATTGTCTTACTAAATCAAGCAACGATTACTTTACGCTGACTTGCTTCGCACGATTCTCTAAGAACGAGAATTTATAAACTTTCTCAACAGTACACAGCAGAGACTAATTACTCAATTGCTGTTTATTAGTACTGTTAGCCTCTGGAGAAAGTTACTTCACCCCTGACAATAAATAACTAATACTAATAATAGTATCAGGTTCTTGCTGATGCTTAACTCCTAGGAGGCACAACGGATTTTAAGCTTAATACACAAGACTGGCCTAAGTACCAGTTATGAATGGCAAACGTTTATGCAAGCTAGGAGCTATAAGAGAAATAAGCTTAATTGTGGAAAAATGAAACAAGAGTTTACATTACATTAAGCTCAAGAAAAAGAAGTTAAATTTATTGATTACAAAATAAATTTAACGTTACATTTCAAAATCAAATTAATGAGATCGCACTCACTCACTCACTCAAAAGCTAAATTCTTATGCCTAGGAAAAACACCTTAATTAAACTCTTAAGACTAGGAAAACGAAAAGAAATATTGGTCAATGAATGCTGTGTATCACCCAAAGAAGGGTGGGAGCGTGGAGAACTGTAGTCTAGTGGAGCTTGGGTTGACCTCTCACTTCTGGAGCACAGAACCTCTCTCCGTCAAAGCAAACACTGGACTGATCAACTCGTGGGAAAGAAAGAAGGCTATCGCCGCATTTTTTTAACGGCTAAGTGAGCGAAACGCGCCCAAAACAAATCGCTCAGCAGAAGTGCTAATGTCTCACACAAAGATGATCACGTATGACAATGAAAAATTGATTTGACAAAGCTTCCGTCCGAATGAGCGGTTAACTGAACGATAAACTGGGATTCCACTTGAGTTCGCGGTTTCCCACAATAGCCAATGTCACTAGCTGAGTCGTGACAGGTCCCTTCATCTCTTGTATTATATTCCACCTATAATCACAGGATTATATTTAGCTAAGAATTAGTTATACGAACCAGGGAGTCAATAAACAGGAATCATTTGCCCTTTCATGCCTGGGACAACGTTATTATTCTTATCTAGCTAGCACCGTTCAGTTTTATTTTGTTGAGAATACATCATCAAATCATGACAATGATCATACAGATTCCATGCAGTTACCTTCTCATGGTCGGGATAACTACTGTATAGTATTCATCTCCAGCTAACGCCAGGTAATTGCATATTAGACGTTAATGAGTCCTAAGACCCGGGATTTTATTACGAAGCATTGTGAATTGGAAACCGATCATTAGAAAAGATCAGTAAGACCATGAGGATTAGTTGCCCGTTATTGTGATGCTAGTGAGTAATGATGATACTGGTACCGCCTGATTCTCTCTCTCTCTCTCTCTCTCTCTCTCTCTAGCTGAGACTAAATAGATAGATTAGAGTGTGAAAGAGTGGGAGTATGGATGGGGTATATACATGAGAGAAGGTGAGAATGAGAGGGCAAAAGAAAGAGTATGTATTGTTGTGTCCAAGAGTTGCAAGGAGAATGTAAGAGAGTATGGATCAGTTGAGTGGGTAAGACTGTAAGTAGAACTGCAAAAGTGAACGATAGTGTGTGTGTGTGTGTGTGTGTGTGTGTGTGTGTGTGTGCTCCAACGCAAGTTTGTGCAAGTAGAATGAAAGAAGAGTTCTGGGCAAATGTGGAAGCGTTCCTGGAAAAGCTTGAAAGAAATGAGAGTGTTTTTGATTGAAGATATCAATGGAAAAGTAGAAGATGTGGAGGTGGATGTAGTAGTAGGTTAATGGGGTGGTCCTGCACAAATGGATAAGAATGGCAGTGCTTTAGTGGACATGAAGGGGGTTGGCGATACCCAATACCCTCCCCAGACACAAAATGATCCACAGGTATGCATGGCGAGTGATTACAACGAGGGTGGGGAAGTGAATGAACGAAAGGCAATGATTGATTACGTGTGTGTGGATGACAGAATGAGAAGGTGTGTATTGGATGCAAGAGCATACAGAGGTTAGGGGAGTTGACATTCTGACCACCATTGGTGGTGAGGAAAGTCAAGGTTCAAATGCAATGCAGGAATTGAAGGAGGGAAGGACAGAAAGTAGGCCATACAAGGAGGTTAGAGAGGGGGCAAGAGGATGGAAAAATGGCAGAATAAGTGTGAAGTGGAGGAAAAATTGGGTAAATATGATTTTGAGCACATGGGGGGTGGGGTGAAAAGTGTGTCCAAGATACTCACAAAAGAAGTATGTGCAGGATGTGAGGTGGTGTGTAGGGTGAAGAGAAGACGAAAGGGGGTGCAAGAAACAGCATGGTGTAATGAAGAGGTGAGACAAGCTGAGTGGAGGCGAGACAGGGACGTGGATGAAGTTGAGAAACGGAAGGCACGGAAGAGGGAGTTTTATGTAGAGCGGAAGAGAAAGATGAAAAGATTAGTTAGAGAGATTAAGATGAGAGTGGATGAGGAATTTTGAAGGAATTTGAGTGAAAAGTGTAGAGAATGTAAGAAACTGTTCTGGAAAGAGGTAAAGAGAGTTAGACAGAGTGATAAAGAAGTTAGTCAGGGAGTGAATGATAAAAATGGTAAATTGCTAGTGGAGAAGGGAGAAAAAGTGAGCAGATGGAGAGAACACTTTCAACAACTGTTAAACATAGAAAATGAAAGTGATGCAAGGATAAATGGCTGGAGAATGGCTGGGAGAAGGAGGGAGGTGAGAAGGGTGAAAGAAATCAGTCGGATGGAAGTAGTGAAAGCAATGAAAAAAGTCAGTATGGGGAAACCCTCGGAAATTGAAGGAGTGTGTGGTGAAATGCTGAAGTACTCGGGAAATATAGTAGTAGAATGGTTAAGGAAGATATGCAGATTGGCCCAGGAGGATGGTAGAGTCCCGGAGGATTGGAGATCAAGTATAATTATTCCCCTGTACAAAGGAAAAAGGGAAAGAGAAGTATGTGGTAATCATAGGGGCATTTGTCTTCTGAGTGTTGTAGGAAAAGTGTATGGTGGGATACCGGTACTTTTTTTTTTTTTTAAATAACATAACAGAGAAAGGAAAAAAAGAGGAAATAGTTCGTGGAGAACAAGGAGGTTTTAGGAAGCGGAAAGGCTGTGTAGATCAGATATTCATTCGTAGGTCTTATAGTGGAAAAGTTTATAGAGAAACGAAAAAAGTTGTATGCTGCCATCATAGATTTCGAGAATGCATATGACACAGTGGATAGACAAGGAATAAGAAAATATTAAGAATATATGAAGTAAATGGGAAGCTGTTGAATGCCATGAAGAGTATGTATGAGGGTGCTAAGGCTGCAGTGCATGTGGATAGTGAATTGAGTGAAATTTTCGATTTGAATGTCGGATTGAAACAGGTGTGTGTCATGTCTCCATGGCTGGTCAGTCTGTATATGGATGGGGTTATAAAAGAGATACAAGGTAGGGCAGTGGATGTTGGATCAGCTTTAATGACAAAGGGCAACATCCGGAAACTCCCTGTACTCTTGTTTGCAGATGGTACTGTATTAGTAAGAGAAGACGAAGGGGAACTACAAGGCTTGGTGCATAAGTTTGGGAGAGTGTGTAAGAAACGGAATTTGAAGATTTGCTGATGAAACTATATTGTTAAGAGAAGACGAAGGGGAACTAAAAGGCCTGGTGAATGAGTTTGGGAGAGTGTGTAGGAAACGGAATCTGAAGGTGAATGTAGGGAAGAGTAAAGTTATGGTCTTCGAGAGAAGTGAAGCCACCGGCAGAAAGGTGATGTTGGATCATGAAATGAAAAATGAAAGTGCATTTAAGAACATAGGTAGTGTGATGAGTAAGGATGGAAGTTTGGAGGATGAAGTGCTTGAAAGGGTACAACAAGGAAGAAAGGTTGTTGGTTCTTTGGAAGCAGTAATAAGTAACAGGGAAGTGAGCATGGAAGTGAAAAAGTTACTGCATGACATTACTGTGATACCAACTCTAATGTATGGATGTGAAGCTTGGACGTTGTTGGAAGGACACAAGTCAAGAGTGAGAACAGTGGAAATAATTTATCTGAGAGGGGTATGTAGAGTTAAACTGGGAGACAGACTGACAAATGAGGAGGTGAAGAAGCTCTGTGGTGTGGACGTGGGTGTGATACAAAGCGATAGGAGAAATACCTTGAGGTGGTTTGGCCATTTAGAGACGATGAAGAGCGAGAGACAAACGAGGAGAGAGTATGTGAGTGAGGCTGAGGGGGGAGAGGGAGGGGGAGGCCAAGGATGAGAGTGAGGGATGGAATGGAGAGGTATCTGAGAGAGGGGAGGTGTGATCTGGGAGCAGGGCAGTGAAATGGCAGGGGACAGGGCAACATGGAGGCAATTTGTTTGTGACCACCAATTAAGGGATTAAGCGTCCTGTAATATTATATATAGTATATATATATATATATATATATATATATATATATATATATATTTATATATATAGAGATAGATAGTAAGTATATATATATATATATATATATATATATATATATATATATATATATATATATATACATACAGTATATGTACTTTACAGAGAGATACCTGTAGATATACATAGAAAGTAGATAGACACATATAATTAGACAGATAGACGGGTAGATAGATATTGTTACGACTCCAGACAGGCACCATACACCACTAAGCAACTAGCGGTAGAAACTACTAAGGATTTCAGGGGCAGTGTCCAACTGTTTTTTTAAAATAACGTCTCAACAAAGCGTCGGACAATGATTTAACTTTGGCAGTGCATGTTTGAGAACCCGACCTAACTTGTAAAATTATGCTTTTGTACCAAATGTGTATGATTAAGGTATTTATAAGAGTAATTGTAGGGTAAACTTAGCTAAAATCGTCAGAGGCATGTAGCGAGGCTAGCTTCGGTCACGATACAAGCCCCGCCCACAATTCGGAACGTGACGTCGGTGTGACGTAGTAGTAATCACCGACGCAAGTGGCAGTTCTGTCTTTATGTAAGCTGCTTCAGATTCAATGCCTCAGGGTTACTCATATTTCTGAGCTGCGGCTGATTTTTAGAGTGACTGTACATCCCTCCAGACTCCCTATTAGTACATAATATATGCATCGCCCTCTTACACATATTGTGACGTCAATATGACTTATTCACTTCTGAAGAGTAGTAATCACTGCCTGAGCCGGCACCGCTGGGCGAGGTGATGTGGCGGCCGCCAACAGGCGAGACGTTACCAAACCGAAACTTCAGCGATGGCGAGCATCTCTTATTGTCCTAGAGGTTGCAAGACAGTCACTCTAAAAATCAGCCGCAGCTCAGAAATATGAGTAATCCTGAGGCATTGAATCTGAAGCAGCTTACATAAAGACAGAACTGCCACTTGCGTCGGTGATTACTACTACGTCACACCGACGTCACGTTCCGAATTGTGGGCGGGGCTTGTATCGTGACCGAAGCTAGCCTCGCTACATGCCTCTGACGATTTTAGCTAATGTTTACACTACATTTACTCTTATAAATGCCTTAATCATACACATTTAGTACAAAAGCATAATTTTACAAATTAGTTCGGGGTCTCAAACATGCACTGCCAAAGTTAAATCCTTGTCCGACGCTTTGTTGAGACGTTATTTAAAAAAAACAGTTGGACACTGCCCCTGAAAACCTTAGTAGTACCCTCCGAGTAGTAAACGAGGACTGAATTAAGGAAATAATTACAACAAGGGGATAAATGGACAGCCACACCAAAAAGTAATGCACATAATGTAGAAAATCACCAGTTAATACACTGTGCAGGTTCAGATGTGATAACTATTAAGCATCCTTTACTCCAGTGTTAAAACTAAAAATGCAGTTGACAAAGAAACAAAATTACACTCCCCAACGAACACTGGGGTTGATAGGAAAACAACTGTCAAGCACTGGGGGAAAATTTTGAAGGATTGACACTAAGGAAAATACACTAGGTTACAGGGTAATGATCTGTCTATCTATTTATGTATTGCCAGATGCCTTAATCCTGTAAGGGGGGGGGGTACAAACAAATCGCCTCCATGGCGCCCTGTTCTCCGCCATTTCCCTGCGCTGCTCCCAGCTCACACCCCCCTTTCTTATATACTTCTCCACTCAATCCATCCATCTCGTCTTCAGCCTTCCCCTCCCTCTTCCCCTTTCCACCTCACTCACATAAACTCTCCTCGTCAGTCTCTCACTCTCGCATCCTCTCCACATGGCCAAACCAACTCTACATGTTTCTTCAGACGCTTCCTAGCACATCCACATCCACACCACAACGCTCTTTCACTTCCTCATTTGTCAGTCTGCCTCTCCATGTGACTCCACATGCTACTCTCAGCTCATTTTCACTGCTCTCAATCTTGACTTCTGTCCTTCCAGCAACGTCTAAGCTTCGCTTCCATACGTTAGAGTTGGTATCACAATACTGTCATGTAGTAGCTTTTTCACTTCCATACTCACTTCCCTGTTTCTTATCACTGTTTTCAAGGAACCAGCAACCTTTCTTCCTTGTTGTACCCTTTCAAACCCTCCAAACTTCCATCCATACTCATCACACTACCCAAGTACTTAAACGTACTCACATTTTCCATTTCCTCCTTATCCAACCTCACTGTACATTCACTGACTTCGTTTCTCTCGAAGATCATAACTTTACTCTTCCCCACATTCACCTTTAGATTCCGTTTCTTACACACCCAAACTCATCCACCAAGCCATGCAGTTCCCCTTCGTCTTCACTTAACAAAGAGTATCCACTGCAGACTACAGTACAAGGAGTTTCCAAACACTGCCCTCTCTCACTTGGGCCACTCCAACATCCACTGCCCTACCTTGTATCTCTTTTAAAACCCAAACCATATACAGACTGAACAACCATGGAGACATGACACATGCTTGTTTCAATCCAACCTTCAAATAGAAAAATTCACTCAGTTCACTATCCACATGCACTGCAGTCTTAGCATCCTCACACATACTGTTCACGGGATTCAATAACTTCCCATCTACTCCATATATTCTTAATACGTTCCACAGTCCTTGTCTATCCACCCCGTTATATGCTTTCTCCAAATCCATGAAGGCCGCATACAATTTCTTTCCCTTCTCGAGAAACTTTTCCACTAAAGATCTAAGAATAAATATCTGATCTACACAACCTCTTCCCTTCCTAAAACCTCCCTGTTCTTCTCCAACTAATTCCTCTGTTATTTCCCTAACTCTGTCAATAAGTATTTATCATATACTTTTCTTATTACACCAAGAAGACAAATGCCTCTATGATTACCACATACTTCGTTTTCCCCTTTTCCCTTGTACAGGGGAATAATTATACCTAACGTCCAGTCCTCCGTGACTCTACCTTCCTCCCGTGCCAATCTGCACATCTTGCACATCCATTCTACTACTATCTCCCCCATACTTCAGCATTTCACCGCACACTCCATCAATTCCTGAGGCTTTCCTCATTTTACCTTTCTTCATTGCTTCCACAACTTCCATCCTACTGATTTCTTCCTTTCTTCTCCCATCCTTCCTTCTCCCAGCCATTCCCCAGCCAATTATACTCGCATAACTCTCATTCTCTAAGTCCAACAAATCCTCAAAGTGTTCTCTCCATTTGCTCACCGTTTCTCCCTTCTCAACTAGTAAATGTAATCTAACATTTCACTCCCCTACTAACTTCTTTGGCACCCTGTCTAGCTCTCTTTACCTCTTTCCAGAACATTTTCTTACATTCCCTCAACTTTACACTCAAATTCCTTCCTCTTTCTACTCTTTTCACCTCTCTCTTCCTCTCTACATATAACTCTCTCTTCTCTCTCTCAACTTCTTCCACGCCCCTGTTTCTCATCCAGTCACTAAATGCTTTCTTCTTTTGTGCCACAGCCTCTCTCACCTCTTTATTCCACCATGCTGTTCCCTGCACCCCCTTTCGTCTTCTCTTTACTCCACACACATCACCTCACTTGCTGCACAGATTTCATCTGTGAATATCTTGAACACACCTTCCACGTCCCCCATTTGCTCTAATCCATATTTCCCACTTATTCCTCCACTTCCCTCTTATATTCAGCCTTTTTCCATTCTATTTTAACCTTTTCACCCTCCTTGTTAGAACTACTTCTCCTGTCCTTCCCTTTTCCTATTTTTCCATTTCACTGGGACTTTGATTCTGACCACCAACAAGTGGTGATCAGACAGTCCACTCCCCCAACCTCTATATACTCTTGCATCCATTACACACCTTCTCATCCTTTCATCCACACACACATAATCAATTATTGCCTTCAGTTCATTCAGTTCACCACCCATCCTTCTCATCACTCGCCATGTGTACGTATGGATCATTTTGTACCTGAAGAGGGTATTGGCTATCACCAACCCCCTCCCAGCACAAATGTACATTAAAGCACTGCTATTCTTAGGGTGTCAATAGATAATGGTTACAGCGGGGAGGGAAGGGTGAAATCAGACCCTACTTATGTTAATGGCCACCATTTTCCATGCATCAGAACTCTGGGAAGATCACTTATCCTCGAAACATACCGTAGTTCAAGGTGGGGGGCATGGGGGCAAGATGAGTTAATGTCTGGTTGAAATGGGTGGGTGAGAAACTAACTCACCACCCACTTTCTTACTGCTTATATGCATGCGAGGGGTGCCGTAACATGGTGTAAGAATGGAGCAAGTACTAGAAATGCTATGATGAAATGGTGAAGGGTGGTCATAGGGGAGCGTAACATGGTGTAACAGTTGGGAATGCTATGTAACTCACAGTAATACTCATGAAAACTACACGAGAATATAATAAGAATATCATATGAACACTAAATTCAAAGCACGATTCACGTAGGAGAAAAAAAAGTCAAGAAACAACTCATTACTAAACAAACAAACAAACACGCTGTCTGACCGGCGATGAGCTGGGTGAGCGAGCATCGTACACTCCGACATACAGACATGTTTCACCACATACAACACGCCCACCCACCAAGAATGACAGAACTACCAAGGAAGCTCTGGCTGCGATCTGGATAACCCATCTACCAATACACTGTCAGCACCCTTAACATGCTGAATTCACAAGTCATACTCTTGCAAATGCAGACTCCAGTGAGTTAGTCATTGATTCCTATTCTTAAACTTATGAAGAATCTTCAAAGGTGATGATCAATATAGATGGTTACAAATTGGCCACTCTGTGGCAAATATACAAAGAAGAAATGGAGAGCATTGATCAGGGCTTAGAAGTTCCTTTTCAATGACCGAGTAGTTGCGTTGAGCAGAATTAAATTTCTCAGTGAAATAACTGACTGGATGATCCATACCCTGTTCATCGTTTTGCATTAATAATGTCTCAGTACCAAGATTGCTAGCATCCATAGGTAACTTGAATGGAAGGTCAAAATTAGGTGCAACCAAAATCAGTTGGGTAATTAAAAACTGCTTAATGGTTTCAAAGGAATCTTGACACTCTTGTGACCAAACAAATTTACAATCCTTCTTCAAAAGATCAGTAAGGGGTGCTAAACATCAGAAAAATTTAACACATATCTCCTATAGCATCCTATCATACCAAGAACTCTCTGGAGCTCTCTCCTATTTGTCGGCTGAGCAAATTTTGAGATAGCATCTACTTTATTGAAAGAAGGGCAAACCTTGCCATGACAAACAACATATCCAAGGTACGGAGCTTGGGCTCTAACAAACCCACATTTGACCAAATTTAGAACAAGAGAAGCTTCAGTCCGGTACACACTCTTTGCCTGCGACACATGTGTCAAGGGGGGAAAGTGGAAATAAGAATAAACTGCAAAAATCGTCGGTTGTCACAAAGGAATCGACTTATGGAATCAAGTAGTAAGTTTTTACTTTACGTGGCTTACTTTGCCGATTCTCTAAAGACGAGAATTTCATAAACTTTCTCAACAGTACACAGCTGAGACTAATCACTCACGAATGCTGAATTGTTGATCCTGTTGGCCTCAGAGAAAGTGTCCTAACCCCTAACAATCGATAACTAATAATAATATAAATAATAATAATAATAATAATAATAATAAACAGGTTCTTGCTGATGCTAACTCCTACTTGGCGCAAGTGGATTTATGTATTAATGCGAAAGAACTGGCTTAACTACCAGTCGAGATTAATATCAAAGAACATTTGTGCAAACGGGGTGTAAGAAAATTAAAGTAAGATCAGTGTGGAGAAATCAAATACATTTCTTACATTTAATCGAGCTCAAGGAGAACTGTAAATTTATTAATTACAACAAAATAAATTTACGTTACAAGAATCTCAGATCAAAGTAGTTCACTCAATCTGTCAATCATACTAGATAACAACCATAAGCCTAGAAAACATGGAAAGAAAATACTGGTCAGTGGAGAAAGTGGAGTCGTGGCTGCAAAGAGACTGGGCAGCTCTGCTACTCGAGGCACTGCAGTTCACACTGCTGACATCCACTGCTGCCGATCACGAACTCAGTGGGGAGATGTGGGGATCACAGAACTGCTAGAGACTGTAGCCGCTAGGACCGGGTCTTGCTTCTCTGCACTGTTCATGATGTCCTCTTCCGTGACAGCTCCTCTACACCAACTAACTAATGTTCTCATGCCGGCCACAAAACGAATACATGATCACCGGAAGCAGGCATGTTCTGTCTTAACGGCTAGAGAGGCAAGGTGGAGGAATGATAAATACACAAAAAATATCGCTCAGTGAAACGTACTGTCTATACATAAAGACAGTCACTCATGATACATAATGAATGTTATGAGAAACTCTGTTTCAAATCTGGGTGCAGCCGCAAGCAGTTAACTGACTAAGCGAAGTTCTGTGGGATTTCAGTATTGTTCAAAAGTTCCCATAATAATATACAATGTCACGAATTGCCATAATAATATGATCTCGTGAATTTGTGACATGTTCATTCCAGGTAGTACTGCATATGACGTTGTCATCAACGTAGATTGCAGCGCCAGGTATACCACTCAACATGCAGTTCATGAGTCTTTGGTAGCTAGCTGGGGAGCTTTTCAACACAAAAGCCATAACTTCAGAGTGAAGTGTATCCTGAAATGTTGGAAACATACAGTAGAGATGCCTTTGGCTCGCTCAATCAGAGGTATTTGCTAGAACCACGAAGCATGTCAAATTTAGCAAAAAATTTTGAGTTTCCAATACTATCAATACATGCATCTACATGGGAAAGTGGATAAGTGTCTGACTTACTGAAGGCCTTCACTTTCGTATAGTCAACACAGAACCTACAGGAACCGTTAGATTTCGACTCCACTCACTGGTACATGGACTACTTATTTTCTTTTCTAAACGTGTAATCTAGTTCTTGCTGTAGCACTGTTTGTCGACTGAGATGCATACAATATGGAGGAAGTTTAACAGGGGAAGCATCACCGACGTCAATGTTGTGACACCTGACAGTCATTCACCCTGGACAATCACTGAAGACACTGGGAAATGACAGCATTTAATTCAATAGCTCCTCCTTCTGTTCTAGATTAAGATGAGAAAGCTTACCTGGGAGCTCCTGCCTAGCCTCCAGATTGCTCTGCCACTGTGCTGCACTTTGCAAGCTGAGGGGACAAATGGTCTCTTCAGCGTGTTGGACAGCACCATCTGGCTCAGCAACCAAGGTGCAAACAACACTTGGCAATGGCTTAGGTCAATGATAAGGCTTCAACATGTTCACATGACAGAGTTGATGCCTCCTGCATCGAACAGGTGTCTCGATAAAGTAATCAGTGGAGTTGACCTTTCTGCAAACTCAGTAGGGACTCCCAAATCTGGCAAAAAGTGGGTGGCCGGGCAAGGGCAAGAGTACCAGAACTTTATCACGTTTGTTGAATTCACTCTCTTGGGCATTCTTGTCGTATCTTTCCTTCACAGCACTCTGGGACTCCTTAAGCTTCTCGTGGGCAACTTGCAAACTCCTTGATCTCCATGACGTTGCACTGTACATCAGTAGGGGCTTGTGTTCCATTACTCCAAGTCTCCTTCCGCAACATCAGGGGGTCCTTTTACTTGATGTCCAAACACCAACTCATTTGAGAAGAATCCACACGACTCTGTAGGAACTTCTCGCATTGCAAAGTGCTAAAACGGTACACCTTTATCCCAATCTTGATCAGTTTCTTCATAGTACTTTCAGAGCATACTCTTCAGAGTCTGATGGTAGTGTTCAAATGCGCCCTGGGACTGGGGGTGGTAGGCACTAGAAGTGATGTGGGTGATATTTAACTTCTTCACACTCTGTTTGAAGACCTTAGACTTGAGGTTGCTGCCTTGGTTGGACTGCACTTCACAGGGGAGACCAAACTTCATGAAGAAAAGCAGCAGTTCCTTCACTACTACCTTTGTATGGATCTTTCAGTGGGGAATCGCCTCAGGGTAATGTGTTGCTGTGTCCATCAGGGTCAAGAGGTAACTATACCCTTAGGAAGTCTCGGGAAATAGTCCAAGTGTTTCAATGATGATCATCTTGAAGAGGGAGGTAAAGGCAGGTATGGGTACAACAGGGATCACGAGGATGGCATGGTTGTGTTTCCCAGCGACTTGTCACACGTGACATGTGCGAACGGCCTACACCACATCTGCTGCCATGCAGGGCCAGTAGAAGTGCGTGCAGATTCTCTGCAGGGTCTTGCCAACTCCAAAGTAACCAACCATTGGTATGTCATGGGCTATCTCGATAAGCCGTTGACGACACTGTTCAGGTACAACAATCTGGTGAGTCCCATGTCCCATCCTTAGGTAGGTGAATAGGTATCCAGACAGACAGGATAGTAAGTAAGTGGGGAGGCAGGTTAGTAAGAAAGAATAAAAATAAGCCGAGTTAATCTCATACTCGTATATGCTAAATGTCTCATTTCCTCCTTAACCCCTCTGTGCTGGGCTGTTAATACCTCCGTCACCCTCTCAGTACGGGCAATTATCCCAAAGTTGCTTGTTTTCAAACCTTAATATCTCGGAAAGCATAGCAGTTAGGGAAACAAATTAAACACCATGTTACTCATTAACTCTTCTTGTGAATATAACCATCCCCAGGCCTGTAGTTGGTCGTGTTGATGAGTAAGGACGTGAAGAAAATGCGTAAGTTTTGGCCGTGAGTCAGGCTGTCATCGCGCGTGTGCGTGTGGCACTGACCTTCGCTTTGCTCTCAACGAGATTCTTTAATTTCATCTGCAGCCCTGTCTTTTGTGCCAATGTTGACAAGCCCATCAGTGGTTTCATCAGAGAAGACTCCAAACGTACCAAGCTTCTCAGTGACTGTTTTCAGCTTGTGTATCTTGTTTCCAACTTGCCATGCTGGATTCTTTGTGGGCAGTGGCATGTCCAGGATCGTTTCCAAACTTTTTTTTTTTTTTTTGAGATCAGAAACTCAGATTAAAGACACATCTGCCCGAAGCAGTCAGAATTCCAGTGTTTCCGACAAGTTCACCACCTCTTTTTACAACAGAATTTAGTCATTCTATACTTTCGTCAGGGGACACTTGGTTGAACTTCTCTTCTGCAGTCTTAATAACAAGCTTTCCATTCATAAATTCCTGTTCAGCTTTTGGAGGTAGCATTTGCATTTGTGTATAGTACACTGTGCTATAATTTGCATAATTTGTATGCCCGAAGCTGTGGAATAAGGGAACATCTTCAAAAGCTGTGGAATAAGGGAACATCTTCAAAGAACTGAGATGGAGATCCCAGATGCCATCTCTGTCGGCACAGGTAAACATAAGGAGAATGCTGACCATGTGTAAGTAAATGACATAATTTGCATTATGACTCTTTTCATGTTCAAATGCCCTCATTGCCTCCTGGAACTGAGAAGTGGTAAACAGGGAAATGAGATCATCATTAATGTTTTCACCATCACCTTCAAGTATTCTCTGTTTCAGTTCTTTGTTGTTCCCATCTAGAAACTGCAGGAACTGTGGCATCTCTCATACCTTTCTCATAGTACTTCCCAGCTAGGATCCTTTTTGTTGTTTTCTATCCTAGCAAATCACTCTCTATTCATAGTTCATGAAGCCCTGATGATTGGCCATTGACCTTCATAAAATTCATAGAATTATGAAGTCCACCAAGTCTACGGATCAAAAACGAATAATATTATCTATTTATTGCCAGACGCCCCAATCCCGTAAGGGGTGGTCATTTCAATTTCACCAATTTTGAGTAAAGCTGTTAATCTGCTGCTAAAACAACATGTTTTTGGCTCAATTTTTCAGAGATATACTGACATCTTTTGACAACTATATTTATAGTTTCATATCCATGAGCAAAGCTCAGAAAAGTTGGCATATAACCAACAATTGTTTATGGGTTTCACTTTCACTTGACATTTAATTAAAATTACTTCAGTCAATCTTTGGATCATCTGCCCTTCATTTTATGAAAACTGTCATATCTTTGAATTTGGCTTCCACCTCATGCACATCAGGTTCCTCATTATCTGTGAACCAGGTCTGCTGAATAGTTTTTTCAAATATTGGTTCTTAGGATCTCACAGGTTTCAATGGTGGAATACTTTTAGTAAGTGCACTGGGAACAGAAAACGTCCTTGTTGATTGCCATACAAACAACATTCACATTACATGAAACCTGTTCTAGCTGACAATCGTCATATATTGCCTAAGTTGTCACAATATCATATTAAATTTGTGCTTATCATACTCAATGCATTAAAAATATTTGTTTGAAAAGAAAAAAAAAAACATAACTTCTTCCTCGCATTAAAAAAAAAAAATCATCAAATATAAAAATTAGTCATATAATTATCTATATCAACACACAAAAACAATGCCATTATCGCTAAAATGGCACCCATTTTTGAGTGGGCTGTCCTATGCTACTGACAAAAAATTAGAGAATATCATACAGCAGCTATGGAATCAGCACCCATGAATTATAGCAAGTGTAAGACAAATTCGACTCTGAAACGCCTTGCACATTTTTTCAGAAGGGTCAATCACCTGACTAATAGAGAGATAGTGGGTTAATGATCAGTGCACTCAACATGCAAATGTAAATTCACGAATTCGATTCCCGACCCAGTCGGTCTCTTGGATTTTTGTTTCTCTAATCCCATGTTAACCTAGCAATACAACTGGAAACAAGGAAGCTGTTGTTGATGATGATAGTACTTAACTTTGTTCTCTCTGGCTGACCAGACCCGTCGACTACAGGTAAAGCAACTGTGGGGGAATCCTAAATGTACCATAGTGTACGAATACATACAGTACACCATTCAGGGAACCGGCTGTGTTACGTGTATATCTCTTGTTGTATAAATAGCTCTCTGATGATGCATGTGCCTTGATGTATGGCTGTTGTATGATGCAGCTGTAGGAATGTATAGCGTAACTGCTGAAAGCCTGTTGTAAATAAGATCAGAGTATCTGCAAGCTCAGCAAAACGTTAGCGAAATGTGATGGTCACCTGAACATCGTGCGGCCTCTTTCTCCCTCTGAGGGCAGCATAGACACAGCCAGTAGCAGAGAAAATGCGTTTGTGGTGGGATGTCTTTAGTTGCATTGTAGCTGAAATATCCAAATAAATTGTGAAGGCATCATGGCAAATTTTTCTCAGCATGAATTCCTGTGTTTATCTGCTGTCACACAACCACTGCCACACACACTTGTCCCAGAGTCTTAATCTCAAGAACTGTTATATTATTGGTGGCAGCTAAAAAGAATCCATCTTCTCTTCCTGCAGTCTCACAAGTTTATTAGTTCTGATACTCCACCACCATTATACCCTGCAGTTTTTCTGTCTTCTTGGACCATCATTTGCGTTTATCCATCACAATCTTGTGCACGCACAAGTTTATAGCAGTTATCCTGGCAGCTCGTCTCACTCAGTCAAGGTGGCTGTTCCTTATGACATGTGAAATGATGAAGTTGTGACGTCGACCCTGCCTGCCACATCACTCTGCCTGCCACACCATCCTGCTTGCTGATCTGTCAACTGCATTAGTGGTGAATCATACCTAGCATTGTATGAACGAGAGAACATGTGAGTGTGGTAGCAACCCAGTGCACCTTCACTCAGAGGACGGCCCTGAGCCAGCTAGCCGTTGTGTCGTCTGTGTATGTGCCGTCTTCCCATCAGACTAGCGTTTGGACATAATAATTATCTACCCAGTGACTCACCCCTATATTCCCTGCACTATAACTATCATCATATGAGAATGTAAGTACAATTGTAGACATATCAAACAGAAACACTCCGTCCACCAGCAATGTGGTGTAATGCTCTCCGCATCTGGTAACACTGATAGAAATGGAACTTCACTAGGTTTCGTTCAGTCACTAAGACGAACCGAACGTGGTGATCATTGCCACTGTGGGCAGTTATTGGTGGTATTTAAACAACGTCCCGCCTGACAATATACTGATATTAACGTTTTGTGAATATGGTAATAAAATAATTTCTCACTAGACAAATTTTTATATTATTTAAATGAAACACACAGATTTCATAAGTGTGACTTTGGCAAACATCACGAACCATACAACATTTACCGACGGCCAGCATATAAGCCATAACATTATCTGCATTCCCTCACCTATCATAATAATCACAAAATTACCGTGCCCCCCCCCCCTCCTCCCTGACCGTGAACCTGAAACTGGCAGACCTCTTTAACTGACGCACTCTCATAAGAGGTGGCGCCAAAGGAGGAGGCAGAGTGAGGAGGTGGGGCGCCTGGGAGACAAGAGGAGGGATGTGCGTGAGGAGGGGGTAATAGTGGTCTGGCCGGCGGGAAGGGGGGCTCAACAGGAGACGAGTGATGGGGCAGGGGAGGGTGAACTGTGGCAGGAAGTTAGGACTGGATGGATAAATGATACGCTGGTGACCTGGTGGCAAATCAGCTATAGTTTAACGCTGATTAGGGAATTTGATAGGGAGTCCGTTAAAAGTTATGCAGTGTACCATCATGTTTTGTTATATTGTCTACAAGACGACCTACTCCCACCGGGTAACACATTACACAAACCCTGCATTATCAGTGTATGGTGACGACTATGTCATCACGTGGTGCTATATGAAAGGTCACTGGAGTGTTTGTCTGATGTCACACTTGTTGTCATTGCGATTGGGAGCTACTCTTATTGCGTTTACGAAGTAACATCATGGATGACGACTGTGATATAGAAAACAGAGGAGAGAGGTGGGAGAAAATTTCTGCATACACAAAAAACAATAGTTAACAGTAGTGGTTCGTGCCTATGGTTCTCGTTAATATCTGTATGACACCGATGTAAACGAAATTGTGATTAACTGGGGGAGGGGGGGATTGACTGGGTCCCAGCACATAGGTGGCGAAACTGGGGTAGGCTAATGGATGTGGATCCACGATCATTATGTCGGATTACTGTTAACCCTATACTGAAGGAGTAAATAAAGGTATGAAGGACGTGTAACTGTCAAGCAATCTGATTCACAACCTCAGTATTTCTTTTTTTAATGCAAGGAAGAAGGAACCAAAGGCCAGAAGCCTGCATATCTTTCCTTCAAAGAAAAAAAAAAGACAAGAGCCAAATTCAAGAACCGTTCATTTTGAGGTGCCTGGACACACTGTGTCTGAAAGATTGGAGATCATAGTCAGTAGGAAATACAGACAGAGGGAGACAGTTCTCGAGTTGACCAGTTGCAAACATATAGGACTGGGATTATCGTTTAACTCTTACATTAGAGAGCTGGGCAGAAAGGGGATGAGAGTTTGTTGATAGACGGGTGCTACGCGCCCGTCGTAGTAGAGGAGGGATGCAAGCAGACAGTTCAGACGAGCAGTGACCATTGAAGTTGTGATGGAAAAGAGATAAAGAAGCAACAGTACAGCGAAGATACAGAGGTTAAAGGGAGCTAGTAAGAGGAGAAGAGTTGACGAGACAAAAAGTTTTTGACTTCACCTTGTTGAGAATAGCTGTATGTGGGGAGCCTCTCCACACATAAGAGTTGTATTCTACACAGGGGCGAATAAAACCCGTGTATAACGTGAACAACTGTGCAGTTCACTGTCCGTCTCTCATTCTTCCCAACAACTGCATGCACTCAGATATGGGTACTGATGGGGAGGGGAGAATGCCGTAATAACTGCCACACCATGAACAGCGGATAACATTAACGACAGTGGTTCACCTGTCTTTTTCAAAGGAATGCAATATACTGTACACCGTTACTCAGCCAGGGCAACAGTCCCATGTTCGAACACTGCTGAGATGTGTGGCTGAGCAGTTGCTCTCCGTAAACAGGACAATGGCCGTTTGATGTTACGGGCCGGGCTAGTGGCATGTTGGCAGCTCTGTTAACACCGGAATCCGTGTGTGATCCTCTGAAACGGAAAAAAAAAAAAGCAAATAATTTGTAAAGAAGTAGCTGTAACCGAAAAAACGAGACACTACACAGTAATACTATTGGTTTCCACGTGAGACTATAACACAGCTGTTATGGTTGGCTGCCAACAACGGAGGTTAACAAATAGTCACCATACTTATATATACAGGGATACTGAGCCACTCAGTAGAAAGTGTGTCGTGAATTGTTACAACTATGATGGGCAATTGCATCACGTGGCAGCGTCAATTTAACGTTTCATGGTCTGAAGGTAAAATTCCATATTCTCCATGAAACAATCTTTTGGCCCAGTCATCACCTTGTAACCTATCCCCCCCATTGTAGCTCCTGTCCTCCGTCCCCTACTCCATCACCCCTCTCATCTAGCCCCCAGTTCGACCACTATTGCCCCGTTCCTCACCCACCTCCCTCTTCCTGTCTTCCAGGTCCCCCCCCCCCTGCTGCCTCCTATGGCGCCATCTTCTGTATGTACTGAACTTGCTTCGATTTCAGAGGTCTACCAATGTGAAGTTCAAGGTAGGGAGGATTGGCGTCACGATAATTTTCTGTTCATTGACAGGTGTGGGGAAGCTGATAACTATGACTTATATGATGAATTGTTAACTGTTGCTTGGTTCATGACTCGATACTAAACCACTCATGAAATCCGTGTCATTCATAATAACTGTAATTATGTAGTGGGTGTATTGTGTGAGAAATACTTACCATAATCATGACATGCTATTATCAGTAAAATTTCTGACGGAAATTGCATATATATTATATAATCACCAATATCTGCCCACAGTGGCAATGATCACAGAGGTAGGTTCGTCGTAGCGACAGAACGAAACCTGGTAAAGTTCCATACCAATCAGTGTTCCCAGATGCGGAGAGCATTTCATTACCTCGTTAGTGGACGGGGTGTTTCTGTTTGATGCATCCGCAACTTTACCTTCTGCTGAAACATTTGGTGGTGAATGAGAACTAGTCAGTGCAAAAGTTACTGCCGTTCACCACCACAGTATTTTATCTCTGGACTAAAAATTCTTGTAGATTCTTTTTAAAAGTGTGCTAATGCAGTTTAGTGTATTATCATACTTAAAACAACCTTCTCAGATAATTTCTCAAGCTCGCAATCTTCTTTTTTTACCTCCTCATCCATAACTCTTCATTGTAAATATTTTCTACATAAATATCCCCTTTATTAATATTATTATTTTACATAATAGTTTATTTTTGATGAAAAAAAATTTCGCGTCACTTATACTTACTTGCCTTGATATTTTCGTTGTGCCTGTTTCAACTTACATATTCATGGCATTTCTTTACTTTTAAAATTGATCTTACCTGAAGATGGTACGCCTTCGTCCGAGGATGAAATAGAGTCAGGTTCCACTGAGTCTGAGCACCCTCATGACAGTCTTTCTCGTTTGATAAGTGGTAAGGTGCAGCAAACTGGAAATTGTTTCATCAGCTGTCACAAACTTTCGCTTCAGATCAAATGGCTGTCTCTTGCTTCAACTAAGTCTTCCAGTGCAGATTTTTTTTTTTTTTTTTTTTTTTTTCATTTCGCACCCCCAATACTTCACACATTTTTCGTTGACTTCTTGATAGACATTCACTTTCGTCATCTTCTCTGACCACTGCCAATAACTGTGTTGCAGACGTACCGATGTAGCACACCCAAAATTCTTTGGGTATGTATCTTGCTATTAGTATTAATGATGTCATTAGTGATGTCCTTCCTAAAATTATTAACAAATGGGTTAAACAGACCTTGCTAAGATTGCATACCTCAGTGGCAGACTAGATAAGGGTTATTCAAGAGTAGGTTGTCCTGTAAGATCTAAATTTGTGGGAAAATTTATTACATTTGATGAATACTGTGCCAAATTTATAGAGTTATTTTGTGCCCCCACCAAAGCTGGTTGTCTGATGAGTATCTACAGACTGTTGCAAAGTATGTAGTAGGACAGGTACTGTACACTCGTGAGCATAATACTCGCACACTATGGAAAGCAGCAGCTGTGGCCACTGCCACACGTATTGAGCTTACTGAAGTACTGTAAAACAGTCAGTGGACAGAAACTGATGCTAGGGGTATAACCAGTCTATCTTTAGTCAAAGTAGCAATCTTATTCAGGTAATTAAGGTTTCTAAACCGCTTTAACTACGAAGAATTGGACACTGCGGAAGATTCGGTTGTCTCTTGATGATGACTTACAATATTAGCTAGACAGAAGACAAACTTGGTATCTTACCTACTCAACCTGTTCATGCGGTTCACCCAGTTACTACCCTCGCCTCCTTGTCAGTCTCAAGGCCAAGGACATGTTACACGCCCACCCAACAGACAATACGTTCATGAAACACCGCGTTCACTGTCCACGTTGCGTGCAAGACCCACGCCACAAAACAGATCCTCTCATGGTCGTGCCAGATCTAAAAGTAGAACTAAGACAGTTTGTTGGCATTGTCGGCATTCAGACTATTGAGCAGTTTCCTGTTATAAGAGACTTGATGACGAATCATGTCACAGACGTGATAGTAGATCACACTTTCCAACAAAGAATTTGTTTATTCTTTTTTATTTATTTATTTATTTATTTATTTATTTTTTGGTCTTGCCAGACTCAGTTTTCCATGCTAATTCCAATAGTGTATGTTTTGTTTGTCTATTTCTAGGTTTTTGTCAACAGTTGGTAATTGTTTATTTCCAGTCTTGTTACCCCGCGCCGATGTAATGGCTGACGTACCGTATCGCTTACTATGTCACACACACACACACACACACACACACACACACACACACACCATTTGCGTCCATTCAAATGTCGCTGATATGACCATTACTGCATCATGCAACGCAGATCAAGTCAGTTCATGCGATGAGCTAGTCTCACTTTGCTAGTTTGGCTGGTCAACGTGGTTTTGAGCTATTCCTTAAGGTGTTTTTATGGATGAGAATGTCAAATAGACGTTCTTGCATGCTGTCAGCCGATATATTTTGTTACGTATGTGGTGAATATATTGGACCGAAGATGATCAAACACAAAATCCACCTTGATACCAAATTTGCTCGTGCATATAAAAGCACATTTTGACATGGCAATCGGTGATAAAGATAAGGATTGGGCTGCGCACTACACTTGTGGTAGCTGTCACTCTGCGCTTGAAGCTTGGCTACGAGGAGCTAGAAAGAAGATGCCTTTTGTAGTTCAGAGAGTGTGGCGAGAGCCTTCGAATCACCACGATGATTGTTATTTTTGCATGGTTGATATAAGGGGTGAAAAGGGCATTAAAGGCAGAAAGAACATTGTATATCCAAGAGTGCCTTCTTCTGTCTCTCCGGTGCCTCCTCACAACAATGAGCTGGCGATTCCTGTTCCTCCTGACCATGAGAACATCGTCGTTCATGGAGGGGAAAGTGATGATGAATCGTATGTTGGAGAATGTTCTGGAGACACTCCATGCTTTCCCAATCAGCAAGAACTTGATGACTTGGTTCGAGATTTAGGATTCACCAAGTCCAATGCTAAGCTGCTGCTGATGCCAGCAGCTTAGCATTGGACTTGGCAATTCCTGTAACTCAGCTTGCAACTGGATCCTAGTTGCAAGTTGAGCTATAGGAATCGCCACGGCAAGTCTGCATCCTTCTTCAAATTTTGTGAAGAAACCTTGTTGTGTTATTGTTTTGATGTTAAGGGTTTGTTCCAAGCAATGGGAGTGGATTACAAGGCCTCAGAATGGCGATTCTTAGTAGACAATTCCGTGAAGAACTTAAAAGCTGTAGTTTGCATAACAGCAATGAAGAACCATCAATTCTAGTTGCACATTCTGTGGGAATGAGACAAGGCTATGAGAATGTGAAGATTTGTCTGACAAAGATCAAGTGCTCAGATCACAACTGGGAGGTTTATGGGGATTTCAAAATGATTTTGTTCCTACTTGGAATGCAAGGCACTTATACGAAGCACTAATGTTTTTTATGCTTATGGGACAGCCAAAGCAATGCAGAACATTACGTGAGGAAAGACTGGCCTCTCAGAGAGAGTCTCACACCAGGCTCGTGCAACATCCTGAGAGCTCCACTGATCTCCAGAGAGAAGGTATTGCTACCGCTGCTGCGCATAAAACTTGGTCTTGTGAAACAATTCATGAAAGCCATCGACAAGGATGGCGATGCTTTTCTTCATGTCTGATGAATGTTTCCCAAGCAAAGGTGGCGGCTGGCATATTCACCGGGCCACAAGTTCGAAGAATGCTTGCAAGTCATGAACTCCAGCGTAAAATGACAGATGATGAAGAGCGCGCTTGGAATGCTTTCAGAGGGGTTGAGGAAGATTTTCTTGGCAACCAGAAGAGACCAAATTCTGTACAGCTTGTTGATGACCTGATTGTCGCATTCCACCAGCTTGGATGCACCAAATTGCACTATCTGAATTCCCACCTCGGGTGCAGTCAGCGAGAAGCATGGCGAATGATTCCACCAGGACTTTCTGCTGATGGACACCAGATATCAGGGCGGGTAGAACAAGGCGATGATGGGCAGTTACGTTTGGGGATTGTTGCATGGTTGTCATCGCAGCTACAGAATAAAGTCAAGATCAAAAGTACATTTGCAGATACTATGTGCCCTGCATTCCTTGTGATGTTACTGTTTGCTAATTTTCTATTTATATGCATAATATACACCCTGATATATATAAATTCTTTGACATTCTCAACATTCTCGAAATGGTAACAAGTTGCGGTTCCTGTCCTTGTACGGTACATATGTTGTCGCATAATTCCTGTAACTCTAGATTTACACAAAAACAAAAAGCATATTCGGAATCTATGCATTGACATTGATCAGAAATAGCTTAATAATCAACATAAAAAATTGGTTTAAGTTTGTTATACAGTGTCACCTTCACGGTTACCCAGTATTCCGTGCAATCGCAACGTACCTTCTCAGTCACATAGTAACACTTACTGACCTACCACAGGAGTCATTATCATTCTACCAGCGAGTGTTGTGCCCTTGCCAACAACCGGTCAGGGGAAGCCTCATGCCAGAACCAACAGAATCCTCCATAATGACACAAAATACCAAGCTCCCCAAACGCCAGGTTGGTACTCTGTTTCATTTAGGTGTACTGTAGTTGTCTTAGGTAATTGTGAAGGAGTCCTTACATCATTTTTTATGGATTCTGGGTCTATTGTCAACTTAATATCTGAGTCTTCCCTAGACAGTGTTAAGATCAAACAGGCTTGGATTCTTGAGCTGCCTGATGTTCGGATTTGGCTTTGCGGTGTTGAGGCGCAGAATTTTACATGAAGGAGACGGTAACTCTTGAAATATAACTTAATGAATTAGTTGATTCCTTCACAGCAGAGTTCTATGTCCCAAATAAGCTTTGGTATCCTGAAGATGTTTTAATTGGTGTTGACACCACGACTTAAAATTCTATTGAACTGATATCTGCTTGTGGCAGGGTTAAAGTAAATGGATTCTGTGTATCAGGCGTGAATTAAGCACACGCTGTCCTTTCACATATAAATTTGGTGACAGTCTACAGTAACTCCTACCCCACAGCCACCAATAGAAAGTAACATGGAGAACGTAATTACAATATCACATAAGACATCCTCTAGCTGTAAACACAATAGTTGACTCATCCACATCTCAGTTAACTACCTCAAAAAATCGGAATGGTATTTTGCAACACACGGAGATGAAAAGATCGGTCCGTCAATGCGTTATCCTGAGCTATTATTTAAACTAATGTGTGTTTTTCAGTGTGCTGAATATTAACAGAAGACTGCTGTACTACACGCCTTTTTATTTCTACAGAATTAGATTCAGTGGGTCTGAGAGTGTTTTGGAACATAACAGTTTCAATTTAAGGACGGACGTAAACTATGAAACTTTCCCTAAGGGAAAATGCAACGAGTTCATATCTACAGATGAAGTTCATTTATTTAATCTAGCGGAATTTTACAATTTTGTAGATTATCTCTTTTATCTTAATGGCATTATTAATTGACAATCCTAAGGCTCATCATATTTCCATAAAAGTTCTTTGTGGCTAGTGTCATTCTGTAGTGGTGATTTCTTGTCATACCTATATAATAATGGTTGAGAGATTGCCGATCTGCCCCTGGTTAAAGTAATGTATAGTACAACTGATTAATAATGTTTTAGTGCTACAGTGTGCTGCGATGTAGGAGCATTGCTGTGGATAAGGGTAAAAGATAGGCCCTATTAAAAGCTTGGCTCCAGTTACAGGAGATTCTCAGTAAAACTACGAAACTAATATAGTGTCAACCATAAGATTTTTTTGATAAGAGATAATGATATTAAAGCTTGGTACTAACGAGGGAATAATACTGTTAAGGAACGAGATTTGCCAGTTAGGTAGCCGGGATGTTTCTCGACGTTTCCCGTAACGAAGGTTCCGGTATGAGTCAGAGTTGCCAATTTGCCTGCTGTTTGTGAACGTAGTTGTCTCGTAAGTTATGCATTAATCTTTGTGCTCTTTTTCTTTATAATGTTTTATTTATGTGATTGCCTGTTAAATTATATAATTTATTTTAAATTTATATGCTAAATAATTTAGAGTGTTGTGCAGTGTGGGAGAGCTCAGACCTGTTTTGATTGTCTTCGAGTTGGTAGGCTAACTGTGCTCTCTCTCTCTCTCTGGAATACACCAGAACAGTGGAATATGTAGAAGTTTCTAGAATAATGCAAGCTTATATAAGGATGGGGAAGAGACTATTTCAGGTTCAGTCGTTTTCCAGCTCAGTTTGAGTATACTGCAGTGTCAGTGCAGTTTGTATATTTTCGGTACATGTGAAAATAGTGAAGTGTTGTCAAGCATTAAGTGTAACTGCAGTTAGTAAAGTTTGTATAATTCCAGTGCTTGTGAGAATAGTGAAGTGCAGTTGGAAAGCATTAAGTGTAATTATTTGGAAAATAAAGATAGTGAACTTAAGCCAGTGTTTATTTATGACGCCTGAGCTGATCCTTATGTACTGTACACCTAAAGGCTGACCATACGAAGAACAACTCACTGGGAAATGTCCTTCCAATACTGTACTATTGCTGTTGGAGCCTGTGGCAGTGTGGAACGGGGACGTACCGTAACAATACCATTTAGAATTCGTAAAGGAGAAGGATGTCATAAGAAAAGAACATGAGGCAGCTCAGAGATATAATACTGTAGTACAGTTCCTTGGAAGCAGATGTGTTTAGTTGAGTTTGCCATGAAACCATTCTTAGACTGCTAATGGTGGTTGTCACTGTATCATAACACGCCAAATTCCTAAGGTGGTAGCCCTAGATACGATGGGTACCAAGCAGAATAATAGCACTTTGATTTCTGTATTGCCTAGCAAATAATACTTTTAGACTTTCCTTTGAGCATTATGTCCATTTCTATGAATTCTTCATTATACACGACATGAAGCTATGGAAATTATACTATATCTGGCGAGAGAGAAATAGAGACGGGGGGGGGATATGGAGGGGCCTAGAGCTATAGAGGAAGGGGGAGAATCAGGTGCAAAATGGCTCACTTATACTTGAAACAGACGATTTTAGCCTCATCATTGAAAAATTCAGTCACCTCCTGCTTAACCAGCCGTTTGAACTGACCGTTTACCCTTTTCAATGGAAACGGTGGTTTGCACAGCAAAAGTGTAAAAAAACATTAATTGCAAGGAAAGCTCAAGTGAAACAAAATTATATTTTTAATGGATTTTTATGAATGGCAGACAATAACTGATGCTTTCATTTCTGATAGAATTTTTTCCATTCTTGACATTACTTGGTCCTAAATATACAGAACTATAAGGACAATGGACAATTCAGATATGTGCTGCTGTTTTGAAGGCCCTCACTGAAAAGAAGAAATTTTTTACAGAAGCAGCAGGAGGACAACAAAAAACTGCTTTAGTGCATATACTGTATTAGCGTGCGGATATGAAACTGGCAGAAAATTAACATTAAGGGAATGAGAGCACTGAATTTAAGGCGCGAATGCAGTGTCCATCCAGGAACCAAACCACACATTTCCTTGTGTCTCGCTGTGGCTAGCTGCTGTCTGCCGCAAGGGAACATTGATTCACTGCATGGAACAGTTTTGCAGGGGCGGTCGCTTGCCTGTGGTTGATGGATTTGCTTGACTAGATGACATCATGACAATTGTGCGTTACCTTGCATTTATTTTTTATTTTTTTCATTTTTTTTAATGTGACCGACTCCGGGCATAGGCTTCGCAGCCTGCTTTCAAGGCCCAGCAGTCCTCCTACATACGATACACCTCAACATGTCACCACTTCGGCGCTAGCACCCACTGTCCATATTGAATACATGTTAGGGCTGTCTCATACAGGACTGGAGTATCGGTATTAGCAGGGGTATTTTTATGACACGTCGGCGGATCTTCTGTTAGATCAGTAAAGTCTGATTTTAAGGAATTCACATCCTTAATCTGTTCCCTGCCCCAGCCGGGATTTGAACCTGGGTCCGGTAGGACTGCAAGCTACCTCTCAATGATTGAGTAACCGCCTCAGGCTGAACGGCACATGCCATTATCATCACCATTTCCCTTTCCTATCCAAGACACTACAGAGTTCGTCTGTCTTCTCGAAGGATAAGGCATCATCTCCCAGTCCTGCGCTGTCCCTAGATTTTGCAGTCTGACAATGCCCACATTTATATCAATGATGTACAGTAAATGATAAATAATAACGGACGTAGAATTGAATGCTGGATCACTCCACTTGTGACAGATATTTAGCCAGAGGTTTCCCCAGTCACGATACCTCTGGCAGTTATCATTTCTTGCAGCTAGTTCTGCCAGGGTTCCCAGTGAGGGATTTTTTTTTTTCTGCTAATCTTTCACGAAGTCCTTTATTGAACGCCAGTTGGAGTCCGTATAAAAAATGACAATTGCCAAGCAGTGGTCATATTCAAGTAGCATACTGTGGAAAACGTAAAACATGTTGGTCAAATACTAACGATGCAACTTAATGCCATGATGCGAGTCATACAGTACATTTACGGACTCTACAGTCATATCTGAAAGTATAGCTTCAGGTACTTTCCCAATTATAGATGTGAGATCAGCTGTACGGTTGTTTCCTGGAAAAATGAGAGAGAGAGAGAGAGAGAGAGAGAGAGAGAGAGAGAGAGAGAGAGAGAGAGAGAGAGAGACTGATTTTCGATATCCGAGAAAGGGGAAACGTTAATGCCACTGCTGTCAGTCAGAGGCACTGGAGTGTCCTCACCTGTGCCTTTTTCTTGACTCCCGTCTTTTCTTCCATATATATTTTTTCTCTCCTATTCAACATTTCCCGCATTTCCTCATGCACTAATCCCCATCTGTTTTCTTTCTCTTTCTACTTGTTCTGAAAATTACCTTTGATATCTTCAGTCCGCGTAATTATATGGCATTTTATTCTTGCTAATGCTAAACGATTTATTTCAATGAATGGTAAAGCCTTCGAAGCTAAATGGGACTACGATATTTGTTTTTCATAATTCACTCCACGTCTTTACTTCTAGTCTGAGTAAAATAGTCGGATGTGCCTAGAATCAAGATAAAATAAAGTCATCGTAATGGTAGGGTTCATAGTTTCTGTACTTTAGTATGGATATTAATTTACAGTATAGTACATTTTATTAAAATCTATCTCCATTCAAGACTGGGTTGTATATCTTTTATTATCATTATCTTCAGTGGCATAATTAACTAATATAATGAGGCACTGGGTAAATTCGACTTGCCTAAGAATCTTTTTTTTTTTTTTCAAACTGAATTGTTTCAAAACCACGACTCCTTTTCTTCCTTTCTCTCCGATCTATCTATCTATCTATTGCCAGACGCCTTAATCCCGTACGGGGTGGTCACAAACAAATCGCCTCCACGTCATCCTGTCCCCCGCCATTTCACTACCCTGCTTCAAACTCACACACCCCCTCTCTCATATACCTCTCCAACCACCCCTCCATCTCATCCTCGGCCTCCCCCTCCCTCTCCCCGCCTCCACCTCACTCACATACCCTCTCCTCGCCAGTCTCTCACCATCCATCCTCTCCACATGGCCAACCCACCTCAGTGTGTTCCTCCTAACGCTTCCTATCGCATCCACATCCACATCACAACGCTCCTTTATGTCTTCATTTGTCAGCCTGTCTCTCCATGTGACTCCACAGGCTCCTCTTAAATAACTCATTTCCACTGCTCTCACTCTTGACTTGTGTCCTTCCAACAACGTCCAAGCTTCGCTTCCATACGTTAGAGTTGGTATCACAATACTGTCTTGCAGTAACTTTTTCACTTCCATGCTCACTTCCCTGTTTCATATCACTGCTTTCAAGGAACCAGCAACCTCTCTTCCCTGCTGCACCCTTTTAAGCATTTCACCCTCCAAACCTCTATCCTTACTCATCACGCTCCCCAAGTACTTAAGCGTACTCACATTTTCCATTTCCTCACCATCCTACCCCATCCATGTACAGATTGAACAACCATGGAGACATGACACATCCCTGTTTCAATCCAACCTTCAAAGAGGAAAATTCACTCAGTTCACCCTCCACACGCACTGCAGCCTCGATTAACTTCTTTCCTTCTTGTATAATCCTTTCTATCTTCATTCCTTTCACCTTACCATCCACTGTTGAATGCCTTCCTATTTACATTATACCTATTCCCACCCCTTCTGTTACATTCAGACAGTCTCTATCACATTTCGTCTTCTCCTTTCCACTCACTCTCCAGCCCTTCCCCACTGCTTCTCATTCAATATACCTTCCCAGTTTGCACCTCAATATTCCAGTGCTTATAGGTCTTGATTGTATGACAAAGAATGACAGAGAACTTCTCGTTCTGGTTGACACAAACCAACATTGAGCTCCATCACCCATCACAGAAAATTCTCCTACTAAATAGCGTTCCCCTAACAGCTGAGTGTCAAGAATCGAAAGCTTAATCTCATCAGCCACATTAACTCTTTGGTCGTCCTGTGGGGTACTCGAATGTGGTTAGTCCGGTGGGGTGTTACAACACCCCAGTACAAAAATACATGTAGTGTTACCTAACATGTAAATTATATTCATACTGTCGCTTCAGCATATCTCTGCAATCACTAATGAAAAGTTTGAATGCCTTGTAGGTGGTGTTTATTAATTTATTAATGATAAAATTCAATAAATTATAATATCAGCAAAAAAATAACAAGTGGACTCATCTCATTGTCAGGTAAACACGCACAGGAAAATACATTTTGTGATTATTAAAATCAGTATAATGATAAATAATATGCAAAAATAAGATAAAAAATCAATCCATATCACAATATAACCTAAATGGTTAGTTTGATGGGGTGACTGGACATCCCGGGGGGGGGGGGAAGTGTCCCTCTCTCTCACTACAGCAGAGGCAGGACTAAGCCAGTCCACATTCTCCCTCCCCTCACTGAATCAGGAAAGTGCTGGAACGAAGATATTCGAATTACCGGCTAGGAAATATGAGCTTTTAAAAAATGTTGGGGTGTCAAAACACCCCACCTGACTAACGAAGGGTTAATACACATTTCTTGTACCTCCAGCATGTTTCAATAGCTACTGAATGGCTCTTCATGTATTAATATGGGCGGTGAAAATTTGAAGGGGTTCTTAAGGTAGAGGGGACCTCAGCCTAGGTATTCCTCTGTCTGTCTGTCTGTTTGTTTGCCTGTCTGTCTGTCTGTGTCTGTCACACACACACACACACACACACACACACACACACACACACACACACACACACACACACACACACACACACACACACACACTATTCCTCTCCCTCAAAAATAGGCCTTTTTTACGAGTGTATTGAGTAATGTTAAGTAAAATACAACACTTTAATAAGAACTTTAGTTCTTGTACGAAAATACTATCTTGTCCATCATCTGGTATGTCATAATATTCCTTAGCATCCTATGTGATTTTTACCTTTTTTCACTTCTAAGCATCATTCTCATATACCTGTATATATATATATATATATATATATATATATATATATATTGTTAAGTCTGATTCCTGAACTGGATCAATAACTGGGATGCAAGCATATTTGATCAAGTGAACATCATAATATGAATAATAATAATATTCAGCACAGAAGATTACGTATACAGATAGGTATTCGAGATCTGATCGAAAAGTATCTTACCTTTTTGCTGATGGGAAAAGAAAAAAGTACTGTATTAAGACTTTAATCCCCTTCAAAGTATGCACCATGGAACTCAAGACACTTAGCTCAGCGGTCCTTCCATTGCTGGAACATACTGTAACGTCAGTATTTGGGATAGCCAAAAATATCTTCATTGCATTTGTCTTTAACTTATTTGTCCTTAAACTTCGAACCCTTCAGCAGCATCTTCAGTTAAGGAAATGGCAAAAGTCGCAGGGAGCTACGTCAGAAGAGTAGGGACCAGGATCTTTATGATCCTGTGTTTGGCCAAAAAATCGTGGGTGAGATGGCATGAGTAAGCTGGAGCATTGTCATAGTGGAGGTGTCAGTTCTACTTCTCCTATAGCTCTTCTTTATTGAGACGCACTGCATTCTGTAGGCGATGGAAATCTCCCAGGGTGTACTCTTAATTGATTCGTTGGCCTTCTTGAGCGCATTCGTAATGAACATCATCCTGGTGGTTGGGAAAAAAAAAAAAAAAAAACGATCAGCATGAGCTTCATTTTGCCCCAAACCTGTTGTGCCTCCTTTGGCCTTGGCAGTTCCACCGACTTCCGTTGTGTCGACTGAGCTTTCGTTTCTGGGTACTATCCACACACCCAAGACTCATCACCAGTTATTATCTTCTTCATGAAGTTCAGATTCTGATTAACAAAGTTCAACATGTCACTTGCGACATCTTGCTGCTCGGGTGTCAGGAACTTTGGCAAAAATTTTGTTGCAACCTGGCTCATGCCCAGATCTTAAAAATTACTTGTGCCAAACAATAACCAATGCCTTATTAATTTTCAGTTTCTCTAATTGTTATACAGAGGTTTTCCATCACTAGGGTGCACAGGTTCTCAGTCATTTCCAGATTTCTGGTTGTGGAAAACCTGCTGGAACACTTGTCACTCTTCACTGATGTTCAGCCATTTTTGAAGTGATTTTAAAGATCTGTACTATGCATAACACCCACATCTTCGTCGCCAAAAGCCTGGTGAATCTTCCTGATGGTTTCGGATTGCATGTCACCAAGTTTTATTATTATTTTTTTTTGTGTGTGTGGGGGGGGGGAAAGTGGGGGGGGGGGATAGATACAGTAATACTACTCAAGTTGCTTGGTCATCGAGGCACAAAATGAAAAGGCAACAAGAAAGAAGAATATGTCATTAAACATACGCTGCTCAGCGTCGACTGAATTGGGCAGCTGCACTGAATGAGCACAACTACTCAAGGTCACGCACCTATGAGTCACATTCCTTACTCCTACTGGTTTACGATATATATATATATATATATATATATATATATATATATATATATATATATAACCACGTTGAGTACACCGCTTTCCGTCCGGTCAGCGAAGTTAAGCAACGTTGGGTCTGGTTAGTACTTAGATGGGTGACCACCTGGGAACACCAGATGCTGTTGGCATAACGTTCTCCCTATGTGTCAAGTGGGGTTGGTGGAGGATTAGTGCCCCTGCCTGTAAAACAATGAACTCTAAGCCCTTGACCACCCCGTTTGGGATACATGGCGTCTGGCAATGAATGAATGAAAATATATATACGGTCGGATACTACTTCAGTCAGACCTCATCATATGCACTGGTATTTCAGCAACATTTTTTGAGTAATATTTCCGTTGGTGGCAATTGGAAGTATTTCGAGAATGGCATTCTTTTTTTTCTTTTCTTTTTTTTCAGAATACTGTGGAAAAACTAACCAACTGAAGAATCTTGGCATCTGTGCGTTAACCATGCCTTGGTCCTTGTCCATTATACTCAAACCCTTGAATCTCTTGACCTTTTATTTCACTTCTAGTACGAGTATATTCAGATGATTTTGTTCATAATAAGAGGAAATTTACCGAACTAGGGGAGTTAAAGAATCCTAATTAAAGCCTACACTAATAGAGATCATACCGGAAGTAGCCTGAAATCGTTAGTTGATGGAAAACATATACTAACAAGCACGTCTTCGTACTGAAAGGGTTAAGGTGGATCCACCAGTGATAATGCTGAGTATATTTAGGTTGCAGAAACCAACCAGAAAGCACAACCAGAGCTCATACAGTAGTTCCGCCAACTTCAATAGTATTTATGATATGCTGATGTAACTTCGGTTCTTACCAGACGAATAATTTTACGTTCTCATTTGGTTGGATAACTTGACAATGTCAGTCTGCCTTGCTTCACAAGCTCATAGAACGTATACTGTATATACCTCCGTCAAACCTCCCCTCCAAAACATCAATCTATATATCAATTTGTCTATCTGTATACATATATATATATATATATATATATATATATATATATATATTTATTTATTTATTTATTTTTATATACTGTATATATATATATATATATATTGTTACATAGCCTATGATTTCATCATCCTTTCTATAATTCTAACGTACAGTATGCTGCATGTTTGATCACGATTCGCCTTGTGGCTTCCATAGTGACCAGGCTTGTGTGTTCTACCTCACTCCCCCCTTCTCCACCTTATAGTAGAGTAAGTCGTTCTTTCTGTTGTTCAGAGCAGGCGTGTCAACTCTTCGTCCTCTGTGCCTTCATTTGCGCGTCCTTCTTACAAGTTGAATCAAGCTCTGCCGGCCCCTATATAATGAGCTCAGTCTCTGCATTAATTGCCACTTAGATCTACTCCTCATTTTGTTCACATCTCTGTCCTCCTCTGTATACTGTATTATTATTTTCGTGAGTGCTCAGGAAGTTTCCAGTCATCTAGCTGCTGTGTAATTTGAGTATAAGTGTTGTTACCATTTTTCTTGTACTGTGTGGCCTAGGGCGTTGATTCGTAGGCCTGGTAAGGTTTTTTGTGATTCGTGTAGAGTTTTTGATGTCAGCCAACATTAATAATATTTTGTATCTGTAATAATATATCTTGCTTTAACTGAGCATTATCCGGTTTTCTCAATTATCAGGGCTGACTTAGATAAATTTGTTCTTGCTAAATTCGTGTTAATAGAGGCTATTACAGTTAACCATATTTTTAACCTGTTTTGCCATTACATTATCCTTATGAGTCCTGAATGTTTAGTTGTTAGTTTGAGCATTAAACTTTAACTTGTAATTTTACCTCTTTTGTTTTGAACCTGGAACTTTGCGGGACAGAAGTGATTTTAGTATTCTCACTTGAAGTGTTCATTATCTCTCTCTGTTCCGTAACATAAATTTGGCGACCTCTTATCAGGATATTCAGGATATTATCATAAGGATATTGCTTGATATTTTATGACTGTGATTTATTCATGATGTCTACTATTACTACTCTTGATGAAGCCAAAGATTTTTTGTCAAATGTGCAAACAGTGTGTGATGTAGAAAACAGAACAAAGAATGAACTTAAGCTTGTTGGTCAACAATTGGGAATTGCTGTTCGCTCTCATCAGTCTAAAGATCAAATTGTTGACATGATTAATAAAAGCTTGTTTAATGTAACTCCTCCAGATGACCAAATGCAGATTGAAATAGCTAAGTTACAGCTAGCCCTGCAGGAGGCTCGTGCTAAGGAGGCTGAGTCTCAGGCTCGTATTCAGGAGACACAGGCACAAATTGAAATTGCTAGGATTCAGGCAGACCATGAGTATCGCATGAAACAAAGTGGAACTAGATCATCTAGCTCTGATGATTGTGATGTGGCTAAAAATGTTAAACTTGTCCCTCCTTTTAATGAATCTGATTTAACAAAGTATTTTCAGTTGTTTGAGAGGGTAGCTACAGGTTTTAATTGGCCCAAAAAGTATTGGCCAGTACTCCTACAGAGTGTTCTCACCAGTAAAGCTCAAGTAACGTATGCATCTTTGCCTCAGGATCAATCTGATAATTATGATGTAGTTAAGAGCTTGATTCTTAAGGCCTATGAGCTTGTTCCTGAAGCCTATAGAGTAAAATTTAGGACAACTTATAAGCAAGATAAGCAATCCCATGATAAGTATGCAAAAATCAAAGAACATCTGTTAGAGCAGTGGTTTAATTCTAAGAATGTAAATTCTGATTTTGATAAATTTAAGCAGATGATTTTGCTGGAGGACTTCAAAAGGTGTATTAATAAAGATGTAAGCCTATATCTTGATGAGAAAAGAATAGATAATTTGTCTGATGCTGCAGTTGTAGCTGAAGAATATGTTCTCACTCACAAGAGATATTCTAAAGAAAAAAGGAAAGCCGAGAGTAAGTACGTTGCCTCTACTCACAGTACAGGTAACAGGAAAGAGAATAAAGATGATGTTTCTCAGGAAGTAAATACCAGCTTCACCTCTAGATTTCAGAAAAGTAAATGTACTTATTGTAGTAAGCATGGTCATACTACGGAGAAATGTTTCAGGAGACAGCGTAATGTGAACAAAAAGGAGTCTTTAAATATTCAGTCAATTGGTCTAGTGTCCACCCTTGAGAGTTCCCAGAATTCTTTAACTGAGTTAACTGAACCTCCTTTGAGGGGTAAATTAAATTCTCATGATGATGCTCCTCTTTTGAGCAGTAACGTGGTTGACACTCTCAAGAGTTCATGTGCTAATTTCCTGTCTGATGGTTTTGTCAGTCCTCTGGACAGTAATGACAGGAAATCAGTTAAAATATATCGTGACACAGGTGCTTGCCAATCCCTTATCCTGACCAGTGTTCTAGGCTCTAATGTTAATTCCTCTGATGAAACTAATCTTACAAGGTGTAGGGAATAATTACTTCTCTGTCCCTCTGTGCAGAGTGAATTTAGAGTCTGGTTTTGTTAATGGTTCCGTTATGGTTGGGTTGGTTGAGACACTCCCAATGTCAGGTGTAACTTTCTTACTTGGAAATGATATTGGTGGAAGTCAAGTGTGTCCAGCTCCTCAGTTGTCTAGTGAACCAGTGGCTGCGACCCAGGATTGTGATATCCCTGATGTGTTCTCTGCATGTGCTGTCACTAGGGCTAAGTCTAAAGTTACTGGTGACTTAGAGGATAATGATGATGATGATGTTATCCTAGCTGACACTTTTCTTGCTAATTTGGACCACTCACCAGTTGAGGCAGTACCCCGTAGTGTTGATAATTTGTCTCGTCAAGAGTTGGTTGAGTTGCAGGTTGCTGACCCTGAGTTGAATGGTCTAGCTAACTCTGCTTGCAGTGAGGAAGAGTCAGCTGGTGCTTCTACTTGTTATTATATAAAGTCAGGAGTACTTATGAGGAAGTGGAGACCCCCAACAGCATCAGCCGACTGTGAATGGGAGGTTGTACATCAAGTTGTCATCCCTCGTGTTTGTAGCCAGGATATCATTCGAGTGGCTCATGATTCCAGTTTGGCAGGACACCTTGGAGTGAGGAAGACTGTGGCACGCATTTTGAAACACTTCTACTGGCCAGGTATCTTCAGGGATGTTTCCTGGTATTGTAAGTCTTGTCACACCTGTCAAGTTGTGGGGAAGTGTACTCAGACCGAAAAGGTTGCACCTCTAGTTCCCATTCCTCCTTTTGAGGCGCCATTCACCCGTGTGTTGGTGGATATTGTGGGGCCTCTTCCTAAGATTTCTTCAGGATTTTCTTATGTGTTGACCCTGATTGATATGGCTACTCGTTATCCTGAAGCCATTCCACTTAGAAATATCTCAGCAAAGAATGTGGTTAAGGAAATGCTGGGGTTCTTCACCAAGTTTGGTCTCCCCAAGGAGGTACAGTCAGACCGGGAAAGTAATTTCATGTCAAATGTTTTCAAGCAGTCTATGAAAGAGTTGGGCATCACCCAGATCACGTCTTCAGCTTACCATCCCCAGACCCAAGGAGCGTTGGAGAGATATCATCAAACACTCAAATCGATGCTCAGGAAATACTGTTTGGAACATCAGAAAGACTGGGATAAAGGTCTTCCATTCGTTGTATTTGCCGCAAGAAAATCTCCAAATGAATCACTGGGCTTCTCACCCTTTGAAGTACTGTTTGGCCATGAAGTAAGAGGACCCCTTAAGCTACTCAAGGAATGCTGGCTGTCGGAGGAAGATGACGTCAACCTGCTGGAGTATGTGATGAAGTTCAATGAACGGCTGTCCACTGCTTTGCAGCTGGCGAGAGAGAATTTAAGAGCTGCTCAGGAGAAGATGAAGACTTGGTATGATAAGAAGTCCAGGTTACGCCACTTTCAGCCAGGAGATCAGGTTTTGATTCTGCTACCGGTGCATGGGCAACCTCTTCAAGCCAAGTTTAGTGGTCCTTATTTTGTGGAGAAGAAACTCAGTGATGTCAACTATGTCATCACCACACCAGATCGTAGAAAGAACAAGCAACTATGTTACATCAACATGCTAAAGTTATATCACAGGCGGGACAAAAATAACCCAGTCTGCACTGTAGCTGTTCCACCCGAGTCTGCAAGTGAAGCTCTCCCATGCAGTATGAGCCTGAGTGATAGTTTGTGGAAGAATCCTGATATCATGAATGATCTCCAGACTAAGCTTTCTCATCTAGCTCCCGAGGAAAGGCAGGAGTTCTCGGCATTACTGCAGAAGTACTCGCAAGTGTTCCGTGCCACTCCAGGAAGAACCACTGTGTTGATGCATGATGTCGATGTTGGAGACGCAAAGCCAATTAAACTGCCTCCTTACCTTGTGAACCCAGTGAAAGTTCCTCTCATCCAGAAGGAGCTTGGCTACCTGTTGGACCACAAGATGATTGAGCCCTGTCAGAGCGAGTAGAGTTCTCCTGTCACTCTAGTCCCTAAGCCAGGTGGGTCACAGCGGCTTTGCATCGACTACAGACGTGTTAATCAGATAACCAAAACAGACACTTACCCTCTCCTTCGCGTGGAAGATTGCATAGACAAGATCGGAAAGGCTAGGTACATAAGTAAGTTTGATTTGTTAACGGGATACTGGCAAGTACCTATGACTGAACGTGCTAGGGAGATCTCGTTTTGTAACAATAGGAAAGACTTTTGCATGTTTTGTAATGCCATATGGTATGAAGAATGCACCAGCCACTTTTCAGAAGCTTATGAATGTTGTAACAGAGGGTTTGGCAGGGTGTGTTGTTTATATTTATGATGTATTAATCTTCAGTGACAACTGGAAAGATCACCTATGCCATGTCAGTAAATTTCTTGAGCGTTTGGTTCAGGCTAATCTTGTAGCTAATTTATCTAAGTGTGAGTTTGGTCAAGTTAAAGTTCAGTACCTTGGGTACGTAAGTGGTGATGGACACGTTGCACCAGCAGCAGCTAAGGTTCAGGTTATAAGTGATCTTCCCAGACCTAAAAGTAGGAAAGAGCTACAAAGATTTTTGGGAATGGTAGGTTATTACAGGAGATTTGTTCTTAACTTTTCAATTCCTGTATCACCACTTACAGACCTACTGAAAAAGGGAGTTAAATTTGTCTGGACCGATAACTGTGAATCCTCTTTCAGTAAACTTAAATCTATCCTATTAAGTCAGCCAGTGTTCGCTACTCCAAATTTTGCTAAGCCTTTTAAGATGGCTGTTGACGCAAGTGATACAGGAGCTGGGGCTGTTTTGCTGCAAGAGGATGATCAGGGTATTGAACACCCTGTATCTTATTACAGTAAGAAGTTCACTCCACCTCAAAAGAACTACTCAACTATTGAGAAAGAGCTTTTGGCCTTGATTTTGGGTTTACAGCATTTTTCATTTTATTTGTGTTCTGGTTTTGACCCCATAGTCATTTATACAGATCATAACCCACTGAAATTCCTTAGTAAGTTTAAAGATAAAAATCAGAGATTGACAAGATGGAGTCTACTTCTTCAGGAGTATTCATTAGACATACAACATATCAAGGGGAAAGAAAATGTTATTGCAGATTGCTTATCTAGACTTTAGACAGATTGTTTTAGAGTAATAAGAAATTTCCTTTGTAAATTTCTTTTTCTTTGTGGGGAGGTGTTACATAGCCTATGATTCCATCATCCTTTGTATAATTCTAACATACAGTATGCTGCATGTTTGATCACGATTCGCCTCGTGGCTTCCATAGTGACCAGGCTTGCGTGTTCTACCTCACTCCCCCCTTCTCCCCCTTATTGTAGAGTAAGTCGTTCTTTCTGTTGTTCAGAGCAGGAGTGTCAACTCTTCGTCTCCGTGCCTTCATTTGCGCGTCCTTCTTACAAGTTGTATCAAGCTCTGCCGGCCCCTATATAATGAGCTCAGTCTCTGCATTAATTGCCACTTAGATCTACTCCTCATTTTGTTCACATCTCTGTCCACCCCTGTATAGTGTATTATTTTTTTTGTGAGTGCTCAGGAAGTCTCCAGTCATCTAGGTGCTGTATAATTGAGTATAAGTGTTGTTATCATTATTCTTGTACTGTGTGGCCTAGGGTGTTGATTCGTAGGCCTGGTAAGGTTTTTTGCGATTCGTGTAGAGTTTTTTATGTCAGCCAATATTAATAATATTTTGTATCTGTAATAATATATCTTGCTTTAACTGAGCATTATCCGGTTTTCTCAATTATCAGGGCTGACTTAGATAAATTTGTTCTTGCTAAATTCGTGTTAATAGAGGCTATTGCAGTTAACCATATATGTAACCTGTTTTGCCATAACATTATCCTTATGAGTCCTGAATGTTTAGTTGTTAGTATGAGCATTAAACTTTAACTTGTAATTTTACCTAACTCTTTTGTTTTGAACTTGGAACTTTGCGGGACAGTAGTGATTTTAGTATTCTTACTTGAAGTGTTCATTATCCCTCTCTGTTCGTAACAATATATATATATAGTAGGGGGGGTTTCAAGAATACTCCCCTAGTATCCCTGCTTGTCGTACGAGGCGACTAAAAGGGTTGGCGGAGGGTTAGTGCCCCTCCCCGGAAAACGGCTAACTAAAAAGACGAACAAGAAGCCTTGGACAAGGACTGACCAAAAGATGATGACCAAGGACCGGACAATGGACATTGTACGGATCGCAACATGGAATGTAAGGGGTGCGAATGATGAGGTGAGAGAGGGATTGTCCAGGTGCTTGAGGGTGCGAAAGTGGATGAATGTGGATTAACTGAAACTAAATGGTGAGGTGACTGTGTGAGAGAATGGAAGTATGGATGGGGTATATGGGCAGGAGTAGGTGAGAATGAGAGGGCAAAAGAAGGAGTGTGTATTGTTGTGAGTAAAAGATGGAAGAAGAACATAAGAGGTCAAGGATTGTGTGGGTAAGATTGAAGGCTAGAATACAAATGTGGGCGATTGTGTGCGTGTATGCACCAATGCAAGATCGTTTAAACAAAGTGAGAGAAGAGTTCTGGACAAATATGGAAGTGAGCATGGAAAAGTTTGGAAGGAATGAGAGAGTGTTTTTGATCGGTGTTATGAATGGTAAAGTAGGGAATGTGAAGGTGAATGAAATAGTTGGTGAGTGGGGTGTGCCTGCTGAGATAGATGAGAATGGCAGTGCGTTAATGGACACTTGTGCCGGGAGGGGGTTGGTGATAACCAATACCCTCTTTGGGCACATAATAATCAACATGCATACATGGCGAGTGATGAGAAGGGTGGGTGGTGAACTGAATGAAAGGAAGGCAATGATTGATTATGTGTGTGTGAATGAAAGGATGCGAAGATGTATAATGGATGCAAGAGCTTATAGATATTGGGGGAGTGGACTTTCTGACCATTACTTGGTGGTGGCCAGTGTCAAGATCCAAGCAAGATGAAGAAATAAAAGAAGGGAAGGATGGGAAGAAGCAGTAGTTGCAAGGAGAGTGGAAAGGTTATAAGAGGATGAGAAAAAGGCGGAATATAAGAGAGAAGTAGTGGAACGATTGGGTAAACATGAATTGGAGCAGATGGGGGACGTGGAAGGTGTGTGCGGGATATTCACGAAAGATATATGTGCAGCATGTGATGTGGTGTGTGGAAGGAAGAGAAGACGGACGGGGGTGCAAGGAACAGCGTGGTGGAATGAAGAGGTGAGACAGGCTGTGGCACAAAAGAAGAAAGCATACAATGAATGGATGAGAAATAGGGGTGTGGAAGAAGCTGGGAGGCAGAAGAGAGACTTATATGTAGAAAGGAAGAGAGAGGTGAAAAGATTAGTAAGAGAGAGTAAGAAGAGAGTGGATAAGGAATCTGGAAGGAATTTGAGTGTAAAGTGGAGGGACTGTAAGAAAATGTTCTGGAAAGAGGTGAAAAGAGTAAGACAGGGTGGCAGAGAAGTTAGCAGGGAAGTGAAAGATAAAAATGGTAGATTACTAGTGGAGAAGGTAGAAGAAGTGAGCAGATGGAGAGAACACTTTAAGGAATTGTTGAACATAGAGGATGGAAGTAATGCGAGTATATGTGGCTGGGGAATTGCTGGGAGAAGGAGGGAGGTGAGAGGACAGGAAGAAATCAGTAGGATAGAAGTTGTGGAAGCAATGAAGAAAGTCAAATTGGAGAAAGCCCCAGGAATTGATGGAATGTGTGGTGAAATGGTGAAGCATGGGGAAGAGATAGTAGTAGAATGGATGTGGAAGATGTGCAGATTGGCCTGGGAGGAAGGTAGAGTCCCAGAGGATTGGAAGTCAAGTATAATTATTCCCTTGTACAAAGGAAAAGGGGAAAAGAAGTGTGTGGTAATCATAGGGGCATTTGTCTTCTTAGTGTAAAAGGAAAAGTGTATGGTAGGATATTTATTGACAGAGTTAGGGAAAGAACAGGGGAATTAGTTGGAGTAGAACAGGGAGGCTTTAGGAAGGGGAGAGGTTGGGTGCACACCACTGTAGAAGACATCATTGCATCTTTGAATGTCAAAAGCCTTTTTAATAAACGTACCTGTATCCTTCACCGAGTAAGAAGATGAGAAGAGACTACACCGTTTGGCGTGGCAAAAACCTGCCGCCACACCGTGTTGGAACTTTCTACTAAAAAGGTCCCCCTTCATCTTGCCTCATGGAAAGAGGGATCGCCAGACAAATGGCTTTGCCATGGGTATCCTTATACGAGTCCTCTCCGCAAAATTTTTTATGGGTACAATCAAGAACACTGTACTGACAAACAACTATCTTTCAATCTACTGAAGCCGTGATGTTATTTTAGTTGAAGTAAAGTACATCCAAGAACTTCAGATCCTCAGTCAGCACCTCATTGTTGCCTCCGGCCTAAATTTATCTTTGAGAGAAATCACCCAATGCCTCCTCCCCGTCGCCGGTGTCCTAGTGACTCCCTGCAACTCTAGATTCACAACTGCAGTCAACATAATATCATCCATTAAAGGACTATATCTCTTATTCTTGCCACATGACCTGCCCACCTCCATGTCTGTTCTTTTATAGCTTCTATAATATCTTTGACTTTTTTCTGCTCTTTCACCTAAGTTTACCATTTCCTGTCCCATAAAAAAATTCCCAACACCGACTTTTCTATTGTTTTGGGGGGACAGATTAGCTGATTTTCCAACGATTTTGTCAGTTTTCAGGTCACACAACTGTACAACATAGCTGGGATTGTACATTCGTTATATACTTTCCGTTTCATACATATTGGCAAGCTACTTTTCATTGTTTCTATATTAACCGAAAGCTTTCCTTCCAATTGTGAAGTTTTTTTTTTTTTTTTCGATGTTGTGTTGTTCCGTTAGTTTTAGTATTTACCCCAAGTAAGTCTATAGTTTTCTCAATCAGCTGAATCACTGTGTGTAGATGATCAGTAGTTGAATACCCGCTTCAGAATCCTGCCTGTTCGTGAGATTTTATTTTTCATATTTTTTTTAACACTAATAGAACAGAGGAAGGAAACGCAAATGAATAAAAAAATAATCCATACACCAGATTGCAGGTGTCCTCTGTTCATGAAAAATCCATTACAATTGGACTTCAACAGCCGTAGGTTGAAGTCTGGGAGGAAACCACTCTGGGGAAGTGAGCTCCAAAGAGATGGACTTTGAGGAATACTAGAATTCTGATAGGCAGAAGTTCTTCAACATGACAGTGTGATATTCTAGTCATGGGCGCTACCAGATGCCTGTGTAGCGCGGTGGAAGGTGTGGGGTGGTTGCACAATGGAAGCAACTTCGTCTGAGCACATGCCATAAAAGTATTTGTAAAATCAGTCAAGGTAGGCAACACTCCTTGCTTGTAGAGGAGGAAGTCCATTTGTAACAGTAGGGTAATTAATTATTCTAACAGCATTGTTCTGAGTTTTGTCCGGTTGTATTAGAGCAAACTCTCCACATCCAATCCACAAAGGTGAGCATTATTCCATCTGAGAGCGCATGTATCTTGTAAGTTATAGCTAACTGCTGGTCAGTGAAGAAGTAGCGGAGTCTGTACAATAACCCAAGTTTCTTTAGAGCGGTTCTAACAAGTAATCTAACGTGAGAGGTCCAGCTGAGGAAACTATGTGAAACACTGAGAATCTGGCAATATCTGTCTATTAGTAAACTATACATATTTGATTTTTCTAGCGTTAAATGAGACAAGGTTATTTGGTCGCCATTCAGCGATCTTAGATAGGTCTTGATTTGTGGAGATTGCTATACTGAGTTATGAATCAGAGATGTTCAACTTTGTGAATGGGTGTTTAAGTGTAAATGAACTGTGAAGTGTTGAGCCATCTGCATAAGAATGAATGGGATTATAGGTGACATGAATAGGAATTCAGAATAGGGTTGGAGCCAGAACTGATCCTTGTAGCATGCCGGCGTTAATCCAGTGAAAATTGGAATATACATCATCTACTGTAATTTTCTGTTGCTTAGATGTGAGGAAATCAGAGGAACAAAAGATGATAGGCCATAGCAAGAGAGTTTGGATAGCAGGGAACGGTGTCACACTCTGTCAAAAGCTTCAGAAATATCAAAAGCTACTACATGAGTTTCTCCATGTTGGTCAGTTGACTGATAGATGGTATGAGTCAGGAGATTGAGTACATCAACAGTGGCACAAACCATACTGTCTGGCACTAATTACGTTATTGGATTGAAGATGTTTAACAATGTTGTTATTACTTACAATCTCAAATACTTTACCGAGAGATGTGAAACTATAGGTCTGAAATCAAGAGAGGCCTGAGTAACATCGTTTCCTCGGAATTTGGTGGATATTGGCTTCTTTCCAGGAATTAGGGAATGAAGAAGTACGTATGCATAGTGTGAATAATTTAGCTAGAGCAAGAGATAGTTCTGGGGAACACTTTTTAAAAATAATTGGATGAATTCCATCTAAACGTGGAGCTTTGTTGGTTGCTAAATTATCTAAGATGGATCTTACGTATGTAGTCTGTATCTTATGCGGAGCTGTTTTGGGAGTGTCAGGTTCTACTACAGGGACGGTATGGCTCACTTCTTCCGAGGTGGAATTTCTGGCAAATGTACTGGCAAGGATGTTTGCTTTACCACGCTGGTCATTTATATTGTCACCATCTGAAGATTTAGTGGGGGAATTGGTTATGATTTGTTGAAGTTATTGAAAGAATTGAAACTGACCAGAATATTCTATTGTCATCAGGATTATTTAATAGTTTGGGTGCTTGGTTGTGAAGATTGTTTGATTTAGCGAGATTTATTGCTGATTTTGCATGGTCTCTTGCATGGTTTCCAGCTCTCTTCCAAATGTGTTCTTATTCTGTTCATAAAACTTTAGTAAAGAGTTTGTAAATAACGGGCAATAAGCTAATGAGTTACTAGTTACTTAGATATTTTGAGTCGCCTTTCTTATAAGGTAAGATAACTATTACATTACACCATGTTTTGGGAATTTTCTTCATCTTGCACTAAGTAAATAAGTGGGCGAGCCTGTTTGGCATTCGATAGTAAATCTGCTACTTTTCCATCTTCTCATGGGGCCTTCCCCCTTTTTCATACATTTAAGAGACATGTTTACCTCGTCTGATGATACCTCAGAAATTTCACTTGTGTCAACTGAAAAGTTAGTTATTGGTACTATTGTCTCTGATGCTTTCAGTTCATTGTAAAAATTCTTCAAAGCTCTTCACCACCCTATCTCTGCATTATTGACTTCGCCATTTTTGTCTTTCGGTGATAAATAATTTGTTGCTTTCCTAATGCCGTTTTGCTTCGGACTTGTTCCACATTTTTTTTTTTCCATTTTTGATGGTCTCATTTATCTGATCCATGTTAGTCTTTATTTTTCTTCTTTCTGTCCCTTGCTGATAAACTTATTTATTCCTGCCATTTCTATTTCATCTTTCTTTGTTTTTACTTTCATCTTTTTTTCATGAGCTTGAGGGTCATTATTGAATGCTTGTTGGCTTTGGTTGTATTAGCTTTCCCAATTTCCTCCACTGAGTTTCTTAGCACTTCTCTCAGTCTATCACTGAACGCATGTCACACTCAGCATAACTTAGAGCCTGAAATCTGTTAATTATTTCTTATTAAAGCCTGCTTTGTTTTCGCTTATTTTTATTATTTATATCTTTTTGTTTTTATCAACTAATTTCCTTCATCACTGAAATTGAATCTGGCTGTGCATCCACCATTTTACTATTTATTCCTATAATTACTTTGTTGATAACTGTGACATTTATGATCGTGTTATTCCTAATTACTATAATGAAGTCGATTCATTCCTTGTTTCTTCATTTGGATTTCTCCATGTTTATTTTCTCCCTGGCTTATGTGAAAGAATGTGTTCATTATTCTCATGTTATACATTCTAGCAAAATTACCACCATTTCACATCTGTCATTCCTTTTTCCCAGTCCTAATTTTCCCGTACATGTTTCTCCATTCTTCGATTTTGCAACTTTTGCATTGAAATTTCCCATGAGTATACTCTTGGTATATCTGGTCTTCTTCCATAATCTGGGAGATGTCACCATAGAATGTTTTTGTGTCTTCCTCTCAGTTTTGAAAAGACGGTGTATATACTTGTATTACATTCAGGGTGCATATTTTGCCTAAACTAATTACACTCCATGCTACTCTGTCAGTTACTCTGCTCTGCTGATTTTAACAATGATCTTTGCAAAATTTCTGTTAATTACAAATCATACACAATTAACTCTTCCATTTTGCCTTCCTGTGCGGTAAAATAGGTGGAGCTGTCTTGGAGCTGACTTAATTTTTCTTTTTCTCTCTGAGTCTCAATCAGACCTACAATACCCCAACTAATGTTTTCTACTTCAGTCATTAAGGTATTAAGTTTGAAATATTTTGTGAGGGTTCTTTTGGACATGGGGATCTTTGTGGTTTTTAGTTTAATGTTCCGGTCTCAGATTTGCCGAGACAGTGCATACTCTCATTCGGTGACACACTGCATGTAAGCACGGGAGGCAGTGCGGTTGGACCACTAGTAGACGATGATCCAACAGGAACGCCCTTGAAATCATTAACAGTAGAATTCATGTTTAGTTGGGGTCATTGTGGCAGATAATCTCACCTCCCTGCCACATAGTTTCTAGTGAGATGTAGTTTTTGTGCCACCGTATTCTGTATATTCGGTTGTACCTAATGTATCTATAAGAGATTCCCATGGTCCGCGCCGTCTAAGACGATACTTCGTATATCTGCAAGGCCTTCTCCTGTCCGCCACCAGAGGACACGCCAGGTAGCAGTGGCATCCTGCCCCTGGATATGTGTGTGTATATGTATATCTCTCTGTCTGTCTGTCTATGTATCTATGTATCTATATATACACACACACACACACACACACACACACACATACAGTATATATATATATATATATATATATATATATATATATATATATACCTAGGCTGCTTCCCCCATGGAAAGGGAGGTAGCCGAGACAGGACGACACACTCCACATTTACTCATCCATTCAAACAGTCATTCGCATCTTAGCCCCAAAGGGGAGAAGGGACAGATCCTCACCGCACCACACCACACAAGGGTCAAATGCACAGTGCAATCAATGACATCCGCAGCAGGGCCCGACAGCAGAGCTGGTTTACCCCTGCCACATCATAATAGACCCATCCCCTTACTCGCACCTGACCTGACTAGCTAATCAGACCAAATGCGGGAGAATATCCCCTCAGGGCTGCGTCATCATTTATTCATTCACAATTTCTCTCCATTTATTTCTGTCACACACAGCCGCTCTTCCTTGCTCAACAGACATCCCTCTCGCATCCAGCGCTCTCTTCACACTGTCCATCCATCCTATTCGTGGTCTCCCTCTCAGCCTTACACCTCTCACATCAGATATAGTTATCTTTTTCACCAATCGCTCATTATCCATTCTCTCCATATGCCCAAACCATCGCAACACCCTCTGCTCAACTCTACCAGCCATCTCCCGAACAACTCCAGTTCTCCTTCGCACTTCATCATTTCGCACTCGATCCATACGCGTCACTCCACACATACTCCTCAGACACCTCATCTCCATTACCCCCCCCCTGGGGGTAGGGGGGTTTTCAAGAATACTCCCCCAGTATCCCTGCTTGTCGTAAAAGGCGACTAAAAGGGTTGGCGGAGGGTTAGTGCCCCTCCCCGGAAAACAACTAACTAAAAAAACAAACAAGAAGCCTCGGACAAGGACTGACCAAACGATGACGACCCAGGACCGGACACAGGACTTGGTACTGAGTACATGGAATGTAAGAGGAGCGAATGATGAGGTGAAAGAGAGATTGTCCAGGTGCTTGAGGATGCGAAAGTGGATGTATGTGGAATAACTGAAACAAAATGGAGAGGAGAAAATGTGAGAGAATGGGAGTATGGATGGGGTATATGTGCAGGAGTAGATGAGAATGAGAGGGCAAAGGAAGGAGTGTGTATAGTTGTGAGTAAAAGATGGAAGAAGAGCATAAGACAGTATGGATCAGTTGGGTCAAGGATTGTGTGGGTAAAGTTGAAAGTTGGAATACAAATGTGGGCGATTGTGTGTGTGTATGCGCCAACGCAAGATTGTGCTAGAAGAGTGAGAGAAGAGTTCTGGACAAATGTGGAAGTGTGCATGGAAAAGTTTGGAAAGAATGAGAGAGTGTTTTTGATTGGTGATATGAATGGTAAAGTTGGTAATGTGAAGGTGGATGGAATAGTTGGTGAGTGGGGTGTGCCTGCTGAGATAGATGAGAATGGGAGTGCATTAGTGGACATTTGTGCTGGGAGGGGGTTGGTGATAGCTAATACCCTCTTCAGGCATAAAATGATCCACAGGTATACATGGCGAGTGATGAGAAGGGTGGGTGGTGAACTGAATGAAAGGAAGGCAATGATTGATTATGTGTGTGTGGATGAAAGGATGCGAAGATGTGTAATGGATGCAAGAGCGTATAGAGGTTGGGGGAGTGGACTTTCTGACCACTACTTGGTGGTGGCCAGAATTAAAATTCAAGTAAGATGGAGGAATAGAAGAAGGGAAAGACGAGAGGAAGGAGTAGTTGCAAGGAGAGTGGAAAGGTTACAAGAGGATGAGAAAAAGGCAGAGTATAAGAGAGAAGTGGAGGAACGATTGGGCAAATATGAATTGGAGCAGATGGGAGACGTGGAAGGTATGTGTAATATATTTACAGAAGAACTATGTGCAGCATGTGATGTGGTGTGTGGAAGGAAGAGAAGACGGAGGGGGGTGCAAGGAACAGCGTGGTGGACTGAAGAGGTGAAACAGGCTGTGGCACAAAAGAAGAAAGCATACAATGAATGGATGAGAAATAGGGGCGTGGAAGAAGTTGAGAGGCGGAAGAGAGAGTTATATGTGGAAAGGAAGAGAGAGGTGAAAAGATTAGTAAGAGAGAGTAAGAAGAGAGTGGATGAGGAATTTGGAAGGAATTTGAGTGTAAAGTGGACAGACTGTAAGAAAATGTTCTGGAGAGAAGTGAAAAGAGTAAGACAGGGTGGAAGTGAAGTTAGCAGGGGAGTGAAAGATAAAAATGGTAGATTACTAGTGGAGAAGGGAGAAAAAGTGAGCAGATGGAGAGAACACTTTAAGGAATTGTTGAACGTAGAGGATAGAAGTAATGCGAGTATAAGTGGCTGGGGAATGGCTGGGAGAAGGAAGGAGATGAGAAGACAGGAAGAAATCAGTAGGATAGAAGTTGTGGAAGCAATGAAGAAAGTTAAATCGGGGAAAGCCCCAGGAATTGATGGAGTGTGTGGTGAAATGCTGAAGCATGGGGGAGAGATAGTAGTAGAATGGATGTGGAAGATGTGCAGATTGGCGTGGGAGGAAGGTAGAGTCCCGGAGGATTGGAAGTCAGATATAATTATTCCCTTGTACAAAGGAAAAGGGGAAAAAGAAGTGTGTGGTAATCATAGAGGCATTTGTCTTCTTAGTATAATAGGAAAAGTGTATGGTAGGATACTTATAGACAGAGTTAGAGAAAGAACAAAGAAAATAGTTGGAGAAGAACAGGGAGGCTTTAAGAAGGGAAGAGGTTGTGTAGATCAGATATTCATTCTTAGATCTTTAGTGGAAAAGTTTCTAGAGAAGGGAAAGAAGTTGTATGCGGCTTTCATGGATTTGGAGAAAGCATATGACAGGGTGGATAGACAAGGATTGTGGAAAGTGTTAAGAATATATGGAGTAGATGGGAAGTTGTTGAATGCTGTGAAGAGTATGTACGATGGTGCGAAGGCTGCAGTGCGTGTGGATGGTGAACTAAGTGAATTTTTCTCTTTGAAAGTTGGTTTGAAACAGGGATGTGTCATGTCTCCATGGTTGTTCACTCTGTACATGGATGGGGTCATAAAAGAGGTACAAGGTAGGGTAGTGGATGCTGGAGTGGCCCTGGTGAGAGAGGATAGTGTTTGGAAACTCCCTGTACTGTTGTTTGCAGATGATACTGTGTTGTTGAGTGAAGACGAAGGGGAGCTGCAAGGCTTGGTGGATGAGTTTGAGAGAGTGTGTAAGAAACGGAACCTAAAGGTGAATGTAGGGAAGAGTAATGTGATGGTCTTTGAGAGAGGTGAAGTTAGTGAATGTACAGTGAGGTTGGATGGTGAGGAATTGGAAAATGTGAGTACGTTTAAGTATTTGGGTAGTGTGATGAGTAAGGATGGAGGTTTGGAGGGTGAAGTGCTTGAAAGGGTACAGCAGGGAAGAAAGGTTGCTGGTTCCTTGAAAGCAGTGATAAGAAACAGGGAAGTGAGCATGGAAGTGAAAAAGTTACTACATGACAGTATTGTGATACCAACTCTAACGTACGGAAGTGAAGCTTGGACATTGTTGGAAGGACACAAGTCAAGAGTGAGAGCAGTGGAAATGAGTTTTTTAAGAGGAGCCTGTGGAGTCACGTGGAGAGACATGCTGACGAATGAGGATATAAAGGAGCGTTGTGGTGTGGATGTGGATGTGATAGGAAGCGTTATGAGGAACACACTGAGGTGGTTTGGCCATGTGGAGAGGATGGAGGGTGAAAGACTGACGAAGAGAGTGTATATGAGTGAGGTGGAGGGGGGAAGAGGGAGGGGGAGGCCGAGGATGAGATGGAGGGATGGGGTGGAGAGGTATATGAGAGAGGGGGGTATGAGTTGGGAGCAGGACAGTGAAATGGCGGGGGACAGGGCGACTTGGAGGCGATTTGTATGTGGCCACCCCAAACGGGATTGAGGCGTCTGGCAATAGATAGATAGATAGATAGATATATATATATATGAAGGGGTGATGATGAGAAAAACAAGGTTAAGAACTGGAGCTTTATCCTTTTAGTACTAAGCTTTGGTCAGACAGAAGGACAACATAAGAAGATACAATTGCTGATTTCCTTCAGTGGTCAGGACGTGTCATTCCGTCATTTGATTGGTCACGTCACTGGTCACATCACCCACGCTTTCCCTCCCCAGTTGAACGTGCTTCCCTCATTGATTTCTCTGCCTGGGGTGTTACCGCCACTAAGCTTCCCATGAGGGCTTCATATTCATGGCTGAAATGGTGGGAGGTTTAACGGCAGTACCACCCCAGGTGGATAAATCACAGGTGGTAGCACGATATACTGGAGAGGGACAACGTGGGTACAGGGAGATGTTCTGATAGTGCAGTCGGTACATGGTATGAGAAAAGTTTGAGAACCTGTGGGTTGGAGTAAGGCACGCATGGAGGCATCCAATTTTGAGGAAAATCAATCGAAGACCAAGATTAAAGGGAAAAGTTAAAGGTCATGGTCCCGCGACAAGGTCAAGTGAAATAGATTAAATCAGATTTAGACCAGACTTTGTCGAAGGGCTGAGGATAATGCAAAGACAATGGAATTCGAATGTTAAAAACAACGATCACAGACGCAGGATAAAGTCAAATTTCGACTCTTGTGTTTCTGAATCTAAGCAAAATAGCTTAACCAATTTTTATCTGGTTTGAGCCAAATTTGATTGGCGTATTAAGGACCAGCCAAGGGTATGACCTATTGTTTATGAAAACAATAAGACAAAAGTTAAGGTTACCTGGCGTGGTTGTCTTCAACATTTTTTGCCTGATTTAAACGAGACTTAGTGCAAGCCTTCAGAGTAAAGTATTGATGATAAGATTCCTTTCTGAGTGTACTTCGTCTGTGGTCAAAGTCGAAGAGATGGGCCAACAACTCGATTTAAACTTAAACATCTTTTTTTTGGTATCTGGAACAAGTTTGGTAAAAGGACTTAGGATTAGCCGATGTTGAAGAAACTCATATTTGAGAACAATAAGCCAAAGGTCAAGGACGCAGGGTAAAGTAAACTCAAATAGTTTTGATGAAGGGAATGAAGGGTAAGGATGAAGCAAGCTTGTTTAGAGAAATGTTAATCTTAGGTGAAGGTCTCTGGACAGAGTTAAATATTTTGGCCCTTAAAGTGTTTGCAGAGTGCTGATGTTGCACAAAACGAGTTGTGTGTGTGTGTGTGTGTGTGTGTGTGTGTGTGTGTGTGTGTGTGTGTGTGTGTGTGTGTTTCATTGGTAAAAATCATTTCAGGCATATTGATGATCCTTGTAAACCCATAAATTTTGTTAGTTCTACGATACGTATTTAACTTGCAATTTCAAGCATGGAGGTTGGCAGTAAAAATATTGTGGAATTACACTTTGGTAGAGTTGGCCTTTTGAATAATACCAGTCCGTAACTTGGCCCGTGGCTCAGAACTGTTGCCCTTGTTCATCACAGAGAAGAACCTGGTATATAAAAATCAAAATTAAAAGTATCGTAAGGGAGCAAAGTATCAAAAACTTAAAAAAAACAAAAATAATTCCTTCTTTACGAGGGCGCTTGAACATTTTTGCTGTCCCCAGTCAGTTTTACTTTGCTAAGGCGCGCCCTCTCCCTGCAAAGGATTTAATGTGGATCTCTTCTAGCCCCCTCTCTACCAGATAATTTGTTTTTCCTCAGATGAACTGATTCACCTGGGAGAATTGATAATTAAATACTCCAACTATGCTGTAGTACAGCATACTCTGAGGGAACGTTTTGAAATAAACCTTCACTGCAGTGAAAATATTAATCCAATAGCGACCATTTCACATGGTTAATTTTCCTGTCCTAGGTAGAATGCCCACAAATTTTCCATCTCATGCCACTCAATTTTTAGCTCTTGCTTCCATGGACGGTTTCATGGAACGACACAGATCACATGCTTGACGAAAACATTTGTTTCATTTTCAGACGCTTCAATCAACAATACTATATATATATATATATATATATATATATATATATATATATATATATATATATATATTCGACCCTGAAAGCACTTCTTACAACAAAGACATTAGCTGAGGCTGTTTCTAATTCCTGCAGTTAGAAAATCTCTCCTAGGCTGAATGTAATCGTCTGAAGGTAGCGGGAATACAGTAAAATCTACATTATCGTAGAGAGCTGGTAAAGCCTTTCGTTCTTAATTATTTCACTGAAAATTTCGTATCAGTTTTATTCCTTACTTTTTTTTTTTTATTTGCTTCTTCTCTTGTCTTACTGAACATGATGCTCCATTCACATTTCAACTGTTCACTTGTTTGTTCTGCAGGGCCGGTTTTAGAAGGGGACACGGGGGGGGCTATGCCCCACCAAATTTTTTGATTGCCCCCCTAAATCCAAATTATCAATATATGAAATGTGCTGCATATATATATGTATGAACAGTACGATATTTATCGTACGTGTAGCAACACTGAGTGGAAAGTTGGCAACAACTCCCAGTAGTTTAAATATCCATTACATTCAACAACTACAGTACACTGTAATGAACATAAGAATAATTCTAAAGTAATTTTTATGCTTGATTTGATTTATGAATGGTTAATGAAAAGTCTTATTTCCAAATAATTATTAAGAAAGTTTTTATTGGTAACTGATGAAAATTTAAATCTGGCAACTCTTGAAGTTGTTGACTTGCTGCCCACAACTGTTAGTATGACTCATTTTGCACAGAGGCAGCTGTCAGCAGGGGTTTAGGTAGGACGTCGAACTTACTGACGTTGTTATATCTTATTGCATTCGCATTATACTATACTGGTCATCTTATCAGTACAGTGACGTTACCTAGATGGAAAATTTTTTTTACTCATAAACCTAAGCCTGCCGCAGATGCAGCTAGCTATGAGGCACCTCCACAAGTTCGACCAGTTGTGGTGAAAACAATGCTTGTCCTTCTCCTAGTACATCAGTTCGGAAATATGATGATTCTAGGACTGCAAAGGATGACCTCAATGATGATAGTCCAACACAGCCAGTACTAAAATCCTTCCCCCCAAAAAATGTTTGGACAGAATGCTAGGGCTTCCAATTCAAGCTAGTACAATTTGAGACCATTCCTAGAATACTCTGTAACACGTGACGCATGCTTCTGTTTCCCTTGTCGCAAGTATGGTGTGGCAAATGACAGAGATTTAATTTTTACAAAGCGAGGGTTTTCAAATTGGAAAGTTGCAACAGAACATGAAAAAGGATTCAACAAGCATGCACCAAGCCATTGTCAATTGCAGGCTGCAGCCATCTGGGCAGAGATGAAACAGAGACAATCAACAGGTGAAACATTAGCATGTCTCTTAGAATCAACACAAATACCGAACAATCACTACTAGGTGAGAAGCATAGGGGAAGTAATACAGTTTTCATCTGTCAATGAGCTTGCTTTACATGGAAGCAATGAAAGGTTTCATATTAGTGAAGACAAACAAACAGACATCTCCACAGGGCTTTTTCTGAATCTCAATGAGTATACCTTGACTAAGGACAAAAAACTTTCAGAGATAGCTAAGGCAGTGCCCAGGAATGCCAAGTACACTTCAAAAGAAATACAAAATGAGGTAATCGATACACTGGCTACTTTAGTTTTGCAGGAACTTAAAAGCAAGTATGAACAGTCAGATACATCAGGCTTTTGCATTAAGAGTGGTGGAACAAGAGACAGATGTAATGTGGAGAATCTTTCCATTATGATACGGTTTGTTTGCAATGGTTTGTCTGAGGAACACTTGATTGGTTTGCTTGACTTAAGTCAGTTAAATGAAGAGTATATAACAACACAAAATACTCAACCATCTGCAAGATGGAGGTTATGGTACTGACAATATAATCAGTCAATGCTATGATGGTGCAGCAGTCATGAGTGGGGTCAGCGGTGGAGTACAAGCATTGTTACTAAAAAAAGCTTGGCATAGATGTTCCATATATTCAATGCTTTAATCATGAGCCTCACCTAGCTATAGTGCATGCTATGCAACAAGAACCTTGTCCCAAGTCCTTTCTTGAGCTTTCAGGTCACTGCATTCTTTTTTTGCATCGGCATTATGTAGCACAAAATTATAATGCTTCATCGCTAAAAACGCTCCTAGAAATCCGTTGGACAAGTCATTATGATGTGACAAAGTGCATAGTAGAAAATAAGGATGCTATCCTCAACATTCTGTGATTTCTGAGGATGAAGAAGCAACAATGAATGTATGTACAGAAGCATCTGGCCTTCAAGTACAGCTAAAGAAGCAGATTCTTTTTGCAACTGGTCAGTTTCTTCTTCGAGTACTTGACTCTCTAAAACCAGCCAATTCCTTGCTGCAGGCTCAGTGCGTTGATATGTGCAGTGCTAGGGAAGTTACTAATGCCAGCTTACAAACGCTGAAAGTTTTGCGAGAAGATGATTCTTGGCTTGATTTTGAGGCTTCTATATGTAACCCTCCATCAAAGAGGAAGAGAACCATGAGTAAGCAACTAGCCGAAAGCATTGTGCTCTCCACTGTTGGGCATAAGGATTCTGATAATCCCACCATTACTCCTTGTCAGTCTCTAAAGAGATCTCTTCTCAACATCCTAGGCAGGGCAATAGCTGAAATGGAAAACATGTTTTCTAAGAAAAACCTGGATATTATGAAAGCTGTGTCCTGCTTATTGCCTAAGTCAAGTTCATTTCTGGATTGCAGCTCTCTAGGCCCTCTGCAAAGACTTGCCGATAATAACAGAGTCTGATTATATGAGTCAAAGAAATGAAATACAAGTTGCAAAACCTGTTACTTGAATTTTCCAGCTGCAGTGATGCTTCCACATCTACCATAAGCAAATATTTGCGAGAGTAGAAACAAGCATATTTTGAACTGCATAAGGTGTATGTCACAGCCCTAGTTATTGGAGTGTCATCAGCATCATGTGAGAGCTCATACTCCACACTGTCATCAGTGCTGACTCCTTTCCGACGTGGTATGCTACATGACAGAAAAATGTGGTGATCTTGGCCCATGAAAAAGCACTAACTAAAAGTCTAAATATGGATGAATTTGTATGATGCTTTGTAAAAAAATGCAAACGGTTGGTGCTATAAGCTAGGCATCGTAAGTTCTATGGCAGAAACTTCTGCTTTGATGTTTGCCTTATTTTATTTAAAAAAAAAAAAAAAGAATTTCCTGATGTGCAGACGGTTAGTGCTGTAAAGTTATTGATACTGAATCATACGTTCTGCGGCATCAGTTTCTGGCTCTATGTTATTTGCCTTATTTTATGGGAAACGGAATTTTGTGTTATGCCTTACGTTTACTATATTAGTGCTTAATTTGTAAAATCAGCAAAACATAAAAGGTCTTTTTTCTCCCTGCTTGTAATTTACCTTGATGTTCTTTGCTAGTGCTTTATTATTTTATCAATTTGAGTGTTGTATTGTTGTAATGGAAGTGGTTTAGTTTTGTTAAAACAGTAAAACAAAATAAGGTCTTCGTTTCCATATCATGTAAAATGTGAACACTATTTACTTGCTATGGTTGAGATTGTTAGTTCATGTTCATCTTCAAGTGAGTCAGTCATTGAAAGAGAGGGAGAAATCTCATTGTCATAATTATTTCATCTCAGTTTTGCACGTTTGCCTTCTACAATGTACAGAAATTTGTATTTACCAGATTATGTTTAGCAGTTTTCGTATAGCACTTAAAATGCTTTATTTGTTTTTGCATGTGTTAATTTAGCTTACTGATATACCACTAATCTGAGGAAGAGGAAGGGAAGTGTGAAGGAACAGGAAGAGATGGAGTGATGGAGGATGGGAGAAGTGGAGGAAAAGAGAAATGGCCCCCCCTAGCTACGCCTTTGTGCCCCATCAATATGTGTAGCTGCCCCTCCAGTTAGAGCAGTCTAGAACTGGCAGTGTTGTTCTGTACTTTATCCTTTGTTTCTTTATGACTTTATGATGATATATGATGGCAGCTCATGTTTTTATTCACTGATCATTCCATTCTCCTCCTCAAAGTAATTTAATTTTTCCTCTAGTCTTTAATTCTAATTTTCCTTCTTATCCACCCCCGTGCAACCTCTGCGTTCCTCTTCTCGTACTTGTGTTTATCCCGGTGACGATTTTTATATTTTATTCGACAACAATTTCAGTTAACTTATTAAAGCTTAAGGGACTGGAGGATGACATGTGGCGTTCATTAACCCTTTCACCACAAAAGTTATTTCCTGAGCACAAGAATATCATCTGGAGGTAGCAACATTAGAGCAGAAGGTACGTCGCTGTAGTCAGAGTAACAATATTAGGGCGGAAAATACACCCTTATTGTCAACGGGTATATCAATCTATCTATCTATATCTATATATATATATATATATATATATATATATACTGTGCTCCATAAACTGCACCACATATGGCACTTTGTTGGCAAAGAGGCTACTCGTGTTGCAGGGAGTGAGGCTTTAATATTACTAAAGTCTACCTTGCAGCATTTTTGACTTCCCCCGTTTTCAGATTCATTGACAACTTGGATGGGTACTGATTTAGTGGCACAACTATACCAATAACTGACCTACATCAGGGCACAAAGCCGTCCCTCAACAAACAAAATAATGTGTGAACCACAATGTGCTATAAATTTTCTCTGTATCTCCCTTACTGAGGCCCTGTTGGTATAGTGATGTGCAGAGATAATTATTAGAACGTTGCTGCACATAAGACTCACACCAGATCATGAAAATTCTCTAATTTTGCCACCCATCCTTCCATGAATCCACCTCCCAGTCTCTCTCTCTCTCTCTCTCTCTCTCTCTCTCTCTCTCTCCCTTGTATATATATATATATATATATATATATATATATATATATATATATAGATATAGATAGATAGATATAGATAGATAGATAGATAGAGATAGATAGATAGATAGAGATAGATAGATAGATAGATAGACAGATAGGTAGGTAGGTAGGTTGGTAGACAGAGAGGTACGTATGTACTAGGGTGGTCCTCAATAGTACACCTAAACCAAAAAAGTAATTTTCTGAAGGCACCTCCTTAAAAAATAGTTCATACAGATAAGAAATCGATTGGTGCCAAATACTGTCGTTAAACTTCATTAACCTGAGGTGTCCCATTGACGTATGACTACGTTGCAACATTATGTAACTGCCAGTCCCGTCGACGTACTGGTACGTCATGCAATTGCAAGGTTCATAATTTGCACAATTTTCAAATCTCGTGCTTGGTTTTGGGTACGTAGGGTCGCATGATCTTCCTCTACCTGCCACCAGGCGGGGACACTCGGCGACCCCGCGTGACCCGCGCTCACCCTCGGCTCGGTCATTCACCTGTTAGCAGTGACCCAGGTCAGACATGGCTCACAGAGGTCTCTTGGAGGAGGAAATCCAAGCCTCCCTGGATGCCTTCAGAGGCGACAGTGATTCGCCACTCGATGACGAGGTGGTGGACAAAGATTATGTCCAACCAGAGGAGGAGGAAACAAGCAGCAGTGATGAGGAGGTCCCGTCCCCCAGGAAGCGGCGCTAAGTGACCTATTGTGCTGCTAGAGAGGGCCAGCCTACACCAAAACATCATGCAACCACCTCCCGGCAGCCCCTACTTGATGTGGAGCCCGAATTCGAGGACAAGGATGAGGACGGAGCCGTGGGACGTGCTGCCACGTGGTACATCCGTGAAATTATCACTCACTGTGGCCCGGAGCACACAACACGTCGTCCTAGCAAGTATGGGCCTAGTCTTTTGTTTGGGGAGGGCAGAAATGGCGTGGAGGGAGTGGGGAGTGAAATCAAAAGTTCTGGGGCAACAATTGAAAGTGAGAGTTGCGGGAGTGAGTCATCGCTCTCCAGTAGTGGTGTGAGGTGATGGGGCGTATCACGTGGGGCAGAGGGTGCGTGATGAGTCACGTGGTGTGGTGATGCACGTCTTATGCTCCCCAATATTCCCAGACTTCCTCCCCACAGCCTCCTGATGTTCCCCAAGGTCGTAAGGGTAAGGGAAAGGGGAAGGGTAAAGGCCGAGGGAAGAGGAGTGCTAGTGGGGAAGCCCTCCACACTGCTCCTCCCCAACCTCCCCCACCAGCAACTCCTCCCCACCCCGATGAAGGCGACGATGGGAACAATGGGGGCGAGGGTTATGTGAATTGGAATTGGGAGGACGGCAGTGATTTTTCTCCAATCATTCACTCCTTCACTGAGCAGGGGTGTGCTGGCTGCACGGCTCCAGGAATTCACCGTAGTTCCACCAGGCTGGATTTTTTCCACCTGTTTTTCAGTGAGGGTTTTGTGGAGCAAATAGTGGAACAAACCAACCGTTTCGCTAGCAGCCAGCACCGTGAGAGTGAAAGACTGGGCACAAGGAGCAGGCATTCCATCATTTATGATTACCCTGTTTCCCTTGCAGAAATGTTTTTATTTTTTGCCCTGGTACTTTTGATGGGTATTGTACATAAAAACAGAATTCTGACATACTGGACAATGGACCCTATCATCCAGACACCAATATTTGGCAAAATCATGAGCCATAATCGGTTTCAGCAAATTCTAAGCCGCCTCCACTTTTGCGATGCTGATGATCCTGCCAATGCAAATGACACAGATAAGATGAGGCGAATTAGGTTGGTTTTTGATCACCTACGGCAAACATTCCAGTCCTCATTTTATCCCTATAGAGACCTTGTCATAGATGAGAGTCTTGTGTTGTGGAGAGGCAATATTTCTTTTCGGCAGTACATACCCAGCAAAATGCACCGTTTTAGGTTCAAGATCTTTGTTATGTGTGACTGTAGGACTGGTTATGTGCAAGACATAGTCTTGTACACCGGTGCACAAACAGACATAATAGACGATTGGAGTATTGGACTGTCTGGAGCAGTGGTAAAGACAATGATTGAAGACTACCTTCATCGTGGTCACATCCTTTACCTGGACAGATGGTACACTACCCCTCTTCTCGCTCGTTATCTACACAGGCATGACACAGAAATCTGTGGTACTGTCAAGGCGAACTGGCGTCACATGGTCAAGGTGGGGCGGAAACTAGAAAAAAATGAGGTGGTCTTCTTCCAGGCTAACAATATCCTAGCTACAGTGTGGAACCACAACAGAGAAGTCAGCCTATTGTCCACGGTTCACCGCCCCTTGATGCACTGTACAGAGTCCGTGGATTACAGCAGCGAGAGGAGGCGCCACATCTGGAAACCTGAGTGTGTCCTTGATTATAACATCAACATGCACCTGGTGGACCAGTCATTCTCCATGATATCCACTGTCGAGTGTGCCAGGACCATGATGAAGTGGTACAAGAAGCTCTTCTTTCACCTGCTAGATACAACTGCCCTCAGTTGCCACCACCTGCACGCCATGACAACAGGAGTGCAGGAAACCTTTGAAGGGTTTGTGAGGGAGCTTACACGTGAGATTTTTGCAGGTATGCGGTCGAGAGGCCTCAGCAATGCACACGCACTGCCCCTACCGCCCAAACTCCCCTGAGAATATTCGCCAGCCATTTCCCCACTCCTATACATCCCCAGCCAAATAGACCTGGGCCCCAGTGCAGGTGTCATGTGTGTAGTAATTCCCGTGTGAGACCCACTACTCAGGGAAAAGACACCCGCTATGAGTGCGTTGAGTGTGACGTGGGTCTCTGCATTCACCCTTGATTTACTGAGTATCACACATTGATGCAGTTCTGATATGGTGTGAATGCGATATGATACTCATACTCAGGAAGAAATGTGACATACAGATGCTCAGTGTAATTATAAGGCCCGTAGATTTTTTTTTTTATGCAAGGAAGAAGGAACCAAAGGCCATGAGCCTGCAGTAACAGTTCCCTCCAAGAGAAATACAAAATACAATAGAGAGCCAAATTCAAGATCCTATCTTTTTGAGATGCCTGGACACACCGCGTTTGAAAGCTTGGAGATCATAGGCAGCAGGAAATACAGACAGAGGGAGACAGATCCAGAGCTGACCTGTTGCATAAATGAAAGACTGGGAATAACGGTTAACTCTTGCATTAGAGAGTTGGACAGAAAAGCAATGAGAGTTTGCTGCCAGACGGGTGCTACGCGCCCATCGTAGAGGTGAAGGAATGCAAGCAGACAGTTCAGGGGAGCAGTGACCATTGAAGCAGTGATAGAAAAGAGATAAAGATGCAACAGTGTGGCGAAGAGACAGAGGTTGAAGGGAGTCAGTAAGAGGAGGAGAGTTAATGAGACGAAAAGCCTTTGACTCCACCCTATTGAGAAGAGCTGTACGTGGGGAGCCTCCCCACACATGAGAGTTGTACTCCACACAGGGGCAGATAAAACCCCTGTATAGAGTCAACAACTGTGCAGGGGTAAAGAAAGAGCGGAGTCGGCTTAGTACACCCAATCTCTTGGAAGCAGATTTTACAAGAGATGTAATACGATCTTTCCAAGATAAGTCCCGAGTAAATGAAACCCCACGCATGTTCAAGGATAATGCAGGATTAAGCTGAATATTATTAAACATTAGTGGGTATACCTGTGGAAGATTTTGTCGGGTTGATAGGTCTAAGAACTGAGTCTTAGATGCATTAAAAACAACCATATTATTTTTACCCCAGTCAGAGATACGAGCCAAGTCAGACATTAGGTGTGCCATAGCCTCATCCCTTGTTTCTTGAGGTAACTGTTGAGATGAGCGTTGCGGGAACCGAATGGAGAGGTGAAGGATGGAGTCATCAGCGTATGAGTGGATAGGGTTAGATGTACGGCTTAGAAGATCATTGATGAATAAAAGGAAGAGAGTAGGTGATAGGACAGAGCCCTGAGGAACACCACTGTTAAAAGATCTAGGAGAAGAATCATAGCCATCTACAACAGCGGCTCTAGAATGACCAGAAAGGATGCTAGCGATGAAGGCACAGATAGAAGGATAGAAACCGTAGGAGGGCAGTTTGGAAATTAAAGATTTATGCCAGACTCGGTCGAAAGCCTTTGAGATGTCAAGTGCAATGGCAAAGCTTTCACCAAAGTCCCGAAAGGAGGATGACCAGGAGTCTGAAAGGTAGGTGAGAAGATCGCCAGTGGAGCGTCCCTGACGGAACCCTTACTGACGATCTGAAAGAAGGTTGTGATAGGAAAGATGCCTTAAAATTTTTCTATTGAGAATTGACTCAAAAACTTTTGAAATACAGGACGTTAAAGCAATTGGACGATAGTTGGAGGGTTGGGAGTGGTCACCCTTCTTTGGGACTGGCTGAATGAGAGCAAACTTCCAGCAAGAAGGAAAGGTACAAGTTGACAGACAAAGGCGAAAGAGTTTGCCTAGGCAGGGTGTAAGCACAGAAGCACAGTTCTTGAGAACAACAGGAGGGACCCCATCAGGCCCATATGCCTTGTTAGTACTGAGGCCAGTGATGGCAGAAAATACATCAACTGAAGAAATTTTAATGTCAGCCATGAGGAAGTCAGAGGGGGGAAATGATGGAGGAACAGCACTGGAATCGTCTAAGGTGGAATTGGAGGAGAAAGTCTGTGTGAAGAGATCTGCTTTATCAGTAGAAGAAATAGCTACAGAACAATCAGAGTAGAAAAGAGGAGGGAAGGATGATGAGGTAAAGTTGTTAGAAAGATTTTTGGCAAGGTGCCAGAAGGAGCGGGAAGAATTCGAGTTGGAGAGTTGAGAGCATTTAGTATCGAAGAAATTATTTTTAGTAGAGCGAAGAACAGACTTAGCACGATTCCGGGCAGCAACGTAAAGATGATGTGATTCAGGGGTGGGTTGCGTCCGGTACCTTTTGTAGGCCCTCTCCTTGTTATGGACAGCATTGGAACAAGCGTGATTAAACCAAGGCTTTCTTGCGTTAGTCAAAGGATATGAGAAAGGAATGTATGCTTCCATGCCCGAGAGAATAACCTCTGTAATGCGCAAGGCACACTCAGATGGCTCCCGGCCAAGGAAGCAATAATCATTCCAGGGAAAATCAAAGAAGTACTGCCTGAGGGCCTCCCAGTCCGCGGCTCCAAAATGCCTCAGACGACGTTTCCCTGGAGGATCCACAGGCCGTACCGGAGTGATAGGACAGGTTAAGGTAATAAGGTTATGATCGGAGGAGCCCAACGGAGAGAAAAGATTAACAGAGTAAGCAGAAGGATTAGTTCTGAGGAAGAGGTCGAGTATGTTGGAGCTCTCTCCAAGGCGGTCAGAGATACAGGTAGGGTGCTGTACAAGCTGGTCTAGGTCATTAAGGATAGAAAAGATGTAGGCTTGTTCACCAGGTGGATCCGTGAAAGGAGAGGAGATCCAAAGGTGGTGGTGAACATTGAAATCTCCTAGAATGGAGATTTAAGAGAAGAAGAGAAATGGATACAATGTGTTCCATCGTAGAAGTAAGATAGGAGAAGAATTTTTGATAGTCAGTAGAATTAGGGGATAAGTAAACAGCACAGATATATTTAGTCAGAGAATGACAGAAAAGCCGAAGCCAGAGTGTAGAGAATTCAGAAGACTCGAGTTCAGGGACACGAGAGCAAGATAAGTCGTTGAGTATATATACACAACAGCCACTTTTGGCTTTGAAATGAGTATAGAGAAAGTAGGAGGATACAGAAAAGGATTTGCTGTCAGTTGCCTCAGACAGCTGAGTCTCCGTTAGAAAAAGAAGGTGAGGTTTAGAGGAGGAGAGGTGGTGCTCAACTGAGCGAAAGTTAGAGGAAAGGCCGCGAATGTTGCAGTAATGAAGAAGAAGAGAGTCAGACAGTGGTTCCAGGCACCTCGAGTCGTCACCGGGAGAGGAGCGGATGGTGGGGGCATTTATGTTCCCCCCCCCCTGGGGACTCCAAGGCTTGGTGAAGAGACGCCATTTTTGTTGACTTTTGAATAGGAAGTGTAGTGTGTACTGTGCATGTAGTTTGGTGTAGATAGAGAAATTTGTACTGGAGAGCATGCTGGCCTACTCTCTGTGGAACTGAGACACTGAGAAAGTTCAGCAAAGGGGGATGGTCAGGAACTAGTCCTGAGGGCTGATGAAACGGGAGCTCCAGCACTCCCTGTCATCAGCTTTCCATCCACCTCGGGAGTACCGCCCTGCTCGACTGGTGCTACAGTCTACTCCACAGATATGTAAATAGTAGTGTGGAAGTGGAAACGGGTGTAATGTAATTGGAAAAATATGTAAGTGCATAAATATATTATAAGTCGAAACATTCCTAGCAAGTGTATTTGTATGAACAGTGGAAAGGGGTGCAATATAAGTGGAAAACTATTATGTAAGTGAATAAATATATTCCAAGTCAAAACATTCCTATCAAGTGTATACAGATGCGATATTCTGACGCTCAGTGGAATAAATAAGGCCCGTAAATATGTAAATAGTTGTATAAAGTGGAAACGGGTGTAATGTAAGTAGAAAGTTATTATGTAAGTGTATAAATATTATCTAAGTCGAAACATTCCTAGCAAGGGTATCTTGATGCGATATTCTGATGCTCAGTGGAATAAATAAGGCCCGTAAATATGTCAATAGTAGTATAAGGTGGAAACGGGTGCAATGTAAGTGGGGAAGTATATTGGGAGTGAAGAAATAATGTAGAAGTTGACACACGAGTGAGTGTGCTTGCTACGTGAATATGCACTAGCATTTCGCTAAATACCCTCGTAAGGAATGCAAATAAGTGAAAACATTTACATTGGTTGAGAAAAGGTTCAATGTAAAAAAAACAATACTATGAAAGTGAAAAAATGATAATGTATGTTGAGAGAAGAGTCATAGCGAGTGCGCTGAATAAGCAGATGTGCACAATAGTTATACTAAATGTCATCGTAATGAATGAAAACAGCTGAAAACATATACATACAGTAAAAAATGATAAAATGGCATTGAAACAGTATTATGCAAGTAGAAAAAAATATATGTTTACTGAAACAAGAAACTCAGCAACTAGCTGACCAAACTCGCTATGCGCGCGCGATGGAACAATGCTTATTTTTCTTATATACTGTATATCATTGAAAACCATTATATTGTTGTGATTGTATATTAGTTCAAAATCAATAAATGTAGATGTGTTCTTTGTTGTTTCTCCCAAAATTACCTACCATAGAAAACGTGAGAGCCTCACACGTCAGTGATAGAATACGATACCTGGCGAGGGGTACCTCACCTGTTCCGACCACTTATGGACCCTGGTAAGCCCTTTCTTGGTGATTTTCCTTTGTTTCTCAACAAAAGCAGAGGTTTCAGCCAAAAAAAAAAATTTCCAAAATAGCTCGGGATTGGGGGGTATCGGAGGTGCGAAATCGGTCAGGACGTGACGGGTTAACTACTGACATACACGCAGTGAAAAATACGGTTTTTGGTCTCCGAGTCGGAGGAGAGTTATATTGAAATTTTTGATACTGAAAAGAAAACTATAGTAAATTTACTTCTCTCAGTAGGACAGTTATGGAGCGAAAACAATTCCTATAATCCTGGTTTACAAGTAAAAAGTAAACCACAAAGGTACTTTAAACCACCGCATTTCACAAGCATTAATCAATTCCTGGAATAGCTAGGTGGAGTTCCTGCTTTGTTCGTGCCAGGGTGACGATGCCGCTCAACAACTTTTAGTAGATAATCGTGTACTGACTTGATTATAGTCCTAGATAAGAGCTACTCCACTCTTGGGAAAGTCTTTTACAACAGCAGTCGAGCCTACTAACCTGTCTTAGTGACTGGAAGGAGAAGGAGTCCTCCCAGTCAACAGGGTCTCTGTAAGGAAGTCCATGTTGATGTCAAATGCCTAAAAAATCCGGCCTAAGGCAGATGTGATGAAATTCGCTAGTCTTATCGGCGATGACTTCCTTTGCTGCTAGGTCAGCATGTACTCTTGGCTGAGGATTCACGTCATGCTCCCCCTTGAGAACGACCACCATCTTGCGCATAACATCGAGGGGAACTGTCCCATCGAATATAGCGAGTCCGGCTACCTCTTCTTTCAAGTACCACAAGTTTTTGGGAGTGATCATTGCAATGCTGGAATAAGGATAGGAGAGCAGTCCTTTCAAGAATGCTAGATCCCCAGCTGGAGCAGCAATGACTGATGAAGCAGTGAACCAGGCTTTGATACTCAATACTCCAAATTGTCTCAGGCCATTGAACTCAACATTATTCATTTGAAACTGAACTCGGAACAAATACACCTTGATTCCGTTGAACATGCAGGCCATCCACCTTGCACGATGAAACGTCCCTGGCCACAGGAAGCTGAATGATGCCCTTGGTGAACGCTCACCAAAGAGAACGGTGACCTACTAGAAGCTCATGGTAATCATCTCTGTGTTTAGTAATTTTTGAGTTCCTTGATGCAAAGTGAAACAACCTGTTCTTTGCAACTGCAAAACGCAGTGGACGCCACAGGATCCAGATCAATGGGCATCAATGGCTCAAACTTCTCTTGATCGATGGTTTTCCATCTTTATTGGAAATGCTTGAATATGGCTATATCCAGACCAGAAGACAAGCCGAAGCATGTTGTGAAAACTGCTCCTGCAGCCAATTCCAAGATGTGATGATGGCGTGCAAAATGAAATAGTGGGCGTCCCAGCTGTCACTGCAGGAGAGTGCACACACCAAGTTCTGATCCAACGTTACTGGATGTCGTATCAAAGCTCATACTGACCACGTTCTCAGATACATCCCAGTCCTTGAGACAAAGAGTCACGGCATTAGGCATTGCTTGTCCAGTCCCTGTTAAAATCTTGGGTACACCAAAAAGCTTTGCAGTTCCTTTTGTGTCGTTGACCTTGTTAGGAAGAAGGTCAACTTTCTCCTTACCGTCATCTGGAAGGAATTTCCCATCCTAGTGGGCAATTAGGCTTCTGTCGCTAGCAAAAGATTCCCTGGTCTTCACCACAATCGCCTTCCATTGGGTTCGACTAAATCTCCTGATCTACAACTGTTTAATTGCCCACTCTGGGTATTCATGACCCAAGGCAGAAGCTGCAGCAGATATTACATGGAATGTCGATTGGTCACTGACTATGCTGTGGTCAAGTGCTGCAATCAGCTCCGGTGTAACAATGTTCCTTGCACACCACAACCTCTTTGTAGTGGAAGGAGCACTACCTCTCTCACTATCATTGGCTTCAGCACTCCTGCTGTCGCTGCTATTCGGCAAGCATATCAACTCGACAGTCTCCTTTATCATTGCTTGTTCCTTTTTTTATTCCTACACTCTCATTTGTATGGAGTAGACTGTAGCACCAGTCGAACAGGGCAGTACTCCCGAGGTTGATGGCAAGCTGGTGATAGGGAGAGCTGGAGCTCCCGTTTCACCAGCCCTCAGGACTTGATCCTGACCATCTCCCTTTTCTGAACATTTTCAGTGCATTCATTTACACAGAGAGTAGGCCAGCATGCTCTCATAATACGTCTACCTTCAACTGTCTACACCACACTACATGCGCATAACATATCACACCTTCTATTCACATCTTTAGTAATGGCCGCTGCAATCTTACTATCAAATGAGGTGGTACCTCGGATTGCCACCACCGGCAGGGTACGGCTGGAGGCACAGGGTCCTCCCGGTCGCCATCAAGCGACTGTGCCGGCAGCGACTGTTGCTATTTCCGGGAATGCTCGTTGGTGAAGAGGTGACGGTGCGGCCTTATTCTTTACCAACATCCGCGGCCTTACCACAAATTTAAACTCAGTTCATTTTTTCCTTCAGTCCATATCCCCTTTGGCCCTTTTCCTCACAGAACCACAAATCTCACCCTCTACTGATATATCTCCATTTTGTTTTCCCGGTTACCATCTCCTTACAAACTTTAGAAATAAGGGCGGCACCTGTTGTTATATCAAATCCCAATATGCAGTTGACACTATTTTAAACTTCACTTCATCCAGTTTTGATTACTCGTTATATAAATTAAATTGCCAAAACATTACCAAATATATCTGTGTAGTTTATTGTTCCCCCAATGCTTCTTTGGAACCCAGTGTATTTGATTCCATATCCACTCAGTTGAGAAAAACTTGACCTTGCCCTTGGCAATGAAATTACCATTTTGGGTGATTTTAATATACACAATGTTGAATGGTTATTGCATTTTGCCCGGACTGACGACGATGGTCTAGAATGCGAGCTGTTTGCGGAATTGTTTAATCTCACCCAGTTGGTAAAGCAACCAACCAGAATACCTGATAATCCTGACCATAATGCCCATCTCTTGGATTTATTCTTGACAAAGAATCCAGATCAATACAGGATAGAGGTACTGTCACCACTTGGATCCTCTGACCACAATTTCATCAAAGCCTCAATAGTTAACCCTCCTACACCTCCCCATTCTGAATCTGTCAGGGTGACCCGATGGCACTTTGACAGGGCAGACTGGGATGGATTTAGAAATTATCTTGCTGATGTTCCATGGTAGTCTTTCTTCTCTAGTGACCCCAGTTCTACCCAGCCCCACATTTGCGACTTAATACTAGCTGGTATGGATTTATTCATACCAAGTCAACAATTCACTAAAAGATCAAACTCTCCAAAATGGTTTGATGGCAATTGTGCCAGAGCAACAGCCCAAAAGTCATTAGCATATAACTCTTACTTAAAATCAAAAACATCTGAATCACTCTCCCAATTTAAAATTGCTAGAAATCATGCAAAAGCCGTATTAAATTTATCTAAATCAAACTTTCTTCAAAACAAGCATCAAAACTACTTAACAACCCTAATGACAATAGAATATTCTGGTCAACTCTTAATTCTTTCAATAATAACTTTAACAAGTCATCTTCCATTCCCCCACTAAAATCTTCAGATGGCAATATTACAAATGACCCACGTGGGAAGGCAGATATCTTTGCTAGTACCTTTGCAAGAAACTCTACCATAGTTGATACCAGCCAGAATGTCTCAGTACTGGAACTTGATTCTCCCGAAATTGCCCCACTTAAAATACAGACAAGATACGTAAAATCCATCCTAGACAATTTACCTACCAACAAAGCTCCAGGTCCAGATGGAATTCCGCCAATTGTTTTGAAAAAGTGTTCCCCTGAACTTGCCTCTGTCCTAGCTAAATTATTCAGACTATGCATACGTATATCTTTATTCCCAAATTCATGGAAAGAAGCCAATATCCACCCAGTTCCGAAGAAAGGAAGTTCGTCTGACCCCTTCAATTACAGACCAATAGCTGTCACATCTTCTCTTGGTAAGGTATTTGAAACTTTAATTAATAAGCATATTGTTAAACATCTTGAATCCAACAACTTAATTAGTGATAGACAATACGGTTTTCGCCACGAAAGAACCACCATTGACATACTCAATCTCTTAACTCATACCATCCATCAATCAATTGATTTTTTGGGAGAAACTCATGCAGTAGCTCTTGATATCTCTAAAGCTTTCGACAGAGTATGGCACCGTTCCCTGCTGTCCAAACTCCCTTGCTATGGGCTAACGTCTTTTGTTCCTTTGATGTCTTCTTATCTTAGTGACAGGAAAATAAGAGTAAAAGTAGATGATGTATATTCGAATTTCCACTCAATTAACGCCGGCGTGCCGCAGGGATCAGTTCTGGCGCCAGCCCTATTTCTGGTTCATATTAATGATCTCTTATCTGTCACTCACAATCCCATTCACTCATATGCAGATGACTCAACACTACATAGTTCATTCACATTCAGACATCCATTTACAAAGTCTAATATCTCTACCTCTCAACTCAGTACAGCCATCTCCATAAATCAAGATCTATCTACAATCAGTGAATGGGGACAAAACAACCTTTTGTCTTTTAATGCTAGTAAAACTAAATATATACAGTTTACTAATAGACAGATATTGCCAGATTCGTACATTACCTTCAATGCTACTAATATTCCCATCTCCAAAAGTATTGAAATTCTTGGTGTCTCACTTAACAGTGCCCTCAGCTGGACCTCTCATGTCAGATCACTTGCTAAAACCACCTCAAAGAAACTTGAATTATTGTACAGAGTCCGTAACTTCTTCGCCGATGAGCAGTTAGCTATAATTTATAAGAGTCATGTGCGCTCTCAGCTTGAATATTGCTCACCCTTGTGGAATGGTTGTGGAGAGGTTGCATTAAGACAACTAGACAAAATTCAGAATAAAGCCGTTAGAATCATTAACAACCCTGCCATTACATATAAACTACCTCCCCTGCAAGTAAGAAGGAATGTTGCCTCCCTTGCATTATTTTACAGATATATTTTTGGCAAATGCTTAGATGAAGTTGCATCCATGGTGCCACCTCTCCATGCCTTCCCTCATGCTACACGGGCATCTGGTAGCGCTCATGACTGGAAGGTCACTCAACCATATTGCAGAACTTCTGCCTATCAGAATTCTTTCATTCCCCGAACTGCATCTCTCTGGAACTCGTTTCCCCAGAGTTGTTTTCCTCCAAATTTCAACCCACAACTGTTCAAGTCTAACTGTTACAGATATTTTATGAACAGAGGACACCAGTAATCTGGTGTATGGATTATTTTTTTTTTACCCATTTGTTTTTACTTCCTCCGTTCTGTTATTTATAAAAAAAAAAAAATCACTGACTGGTTATGTTGAAGAGCCTCCTTCTCTTTTTCTGCTAGGACTTAGTCGACGTCGACTATGAAGCCCTGTCTTCTCAGCTCCTGTTGTGCTTTGTGGAATTCGCGGTTCTTTGGAACTCTAAACAGTAGAACAACCTCGTCGTGGGTGACATCAAATAAATTAGTGTGATTCGTTTGACACTGACTTTCTCTTTTTATCTCTGATGTAGACTGTCGAGAGTTCTTCCCTTCTCTCTCTCTCTCTCTCTCTCTAATATATATATATATATATATATATATATATATATATATATATATATATATATATATATATATATATGCGAGAAAGAAGGAAGCAAAGGCCGCTAGCCAACATATTGTCCCATCCAAGAGAAAAACAAAATACAAGAGAGAGCCAAATTCAAGATCCGATCAATTCGAGATGCCTGGACACACTGCGTTTGAAAGACTGGAGATCATAGGAAGCAGGAAATACAGACAGAGGGAGACAATTCCAGAGTTGACCTGTTGCAGTGATGAAGGACTGGGGGTAACGGTTAACTCTTGCATTAGAGAGTTGGACAGAAAAGGGATGAGAGTTTGCTGCTAGCTGAGTGCTACGCACCCATAGTAGAGGTGAAGGAATGCATGCAGACAGTTCAGAGGAGCAGTGACCATTGAAGTAGCAAAAGAAAAGAGATAAAGATGCAACAGTGCGACGAAGAGACAGAGGTAGAAGGGAGTCAGTAAGAGGAGGAGAGTTAATGAGACAAAAAACCTTTGACTCCACCCTATTGAGAAGAGCTGTATGTGGGGAGCCTCCTCACACATGAGAGTTGTACTATAAACAGGGGTGGATAAAACCCCTGTATAGAGTCAACAATTGTGCAGGGGTAAACAAGGAATGGAGTCGGTTTAGCACACCAAATCTCTTGGAAGTAGATTTTACAAGAGATGTAGTATGATCTTTCCAAGATAAGTCCCGAGTAAATGAAACCCCAAGCATGTTCAAGGATGATGTAGGATTAAGCTGAATATTATTAAACATTAGTGGGAAAACCTGTGGAAGACTATGTCAGGTTAATAGGTGTAAAAACTGAGTCTTTGATGCATTAAAAACAACAAGATTATTTTCACCCCAGTCAGAGATACACGCCAAGTCAGACATTAGGTATGCCATAGCCTCATCCCTGTTTGATGAAGTAACTGCTGAGATGGACGTTGGGAGAACCGAATGGAAAGGTGGAGTCATCAGCGTATGAGTGGATAGGGTTAGATGAACAGCTTAGAAGGTCATTGATGAATAAAAGGAAGAGAGTCTGTGATAGGACAGAGCCCTGAGGAACACCACTGTTGATAGGTCTGGGAGAAGAACTATGGCCGTCTACAGCAGCGGCTATAGAACGACCAGAAAGGAAGCTATGGATGAAGGCACAGATAGAAGGACAGAAACCGTAAGAGGGCAGCTGGGAAACTAAAGATTTATGCCAGACTCGATCGAAAGCCTTTGAGATGTCAAGTGCAATGGCAAAGCTTTCACCAAAGTCCCGAAAGGAGGATGACCAGGAGTCTGGAAGGTAGGTGAGAAGATTGCCAGTGGAGCGTCCCTGAGGGAACCCATACTGACGATCAGAAAGAAGGTTGTGATAGGAAATAGGCTTTAAAATTTTTCTGTTAAGAATCGACTCAAAAACTTTTGAGATACAGAATCTTAAATCAATTGGACGATAATTAGAGGGTTGGGAATAGTCACCCTTCTTTGGGACTGGCTGAATAAGAGCAACTTCCAGCAAGAAGGAAAGGTACAAGTTGACAGACAAAGGTGAAAGAGGTTGCCTATGCAGGATGTAAGCACAGAAGCACAGTTCTTGAGAACAACAGGAGGGATACCATCAGGCCCATATGCCTTATTAGTATTGAGGCCTGTGATGGCAGAAAATACATCAACTGAAGAAATTTTACTGTCAGCCATGAGGAAGACAGAGGGGTGAAGTGAGGGAGGAACAGCACAGGAATCGTCTGAGGTGGAATTGGAGGAGAAAGTCTGAGCAAAGAGGTCTGCTTTATCCGTAGAAAAAATAGCTACTGAGCCATCAGAGTAGAAAAGAGGAGGGAAGGATGATGAGGTAAAGTTGTTAGAAAGGTTTTTGGCAAGGTGCCAGAAGGAGTGGGAAGAATTCGAGTTGGAGAGTTGAGAGCATTTAGTATGGATGAAATTATTTTTAGGAGAACGAAGAACAGACTTAGGATGATTCCGGGCAGAAACGTATAAAAGATATGATTCAGGGGTGGGTTGGCTCTGGTACCTTTTATAGGCCCTATCCTTGTTGTGGACAGCATTAGAACAAGCGTGATTAAACCAAGGCTTTCTTACATTAGTCAGAGGACATGAGAAAGGAATGTATACTTCCATGCCCGAAAGAATAACCTCCATAATGCACAAGGCACACCCAGGTGGCTCCTGGCCATGGAAGCAATAATCATTCCAGGGAAAATCAAAGAAGTACTGCCTGAGGGCCTACCAATCTGCAGTTCCAAAGTACCAGAGACGACGTTTCTTTGGAGGGTCTACAGGCCATACCGGAGCGAGAGGACAGGTTAAGTTGATAAGGTTGTGATTGGAGGAGCCCAATGGGCAGAAAATATTAACAGTGTAAGCAGGAGGATTAGTTGTAAGGAAAAGATCAAGTATGTTGGAGCTCTCTCCAAGGCGGTCAGGGATACGGGTAGGGTGCTATACAAGCTGCTCTACGTCATTAAGGATAGAAAAGGTGTAGGCTTGTTCACCAGGTGGATCAGTGAAAGGAGAGGAGAGTTAAAGGTGGTGGTGAACATTGAAATCTCCTAGAATGGAGATTTCAGAGAAAGGAGAAATGGATAGATTGTATTCCAACATAGAAGTAAGATAGTCAAAGGATTTTGATAGTCTGTAGAATTAGGGGATAAGTAAACAGCGCAGATATATTTAGTCAGAGAATGACAGGAAAGCCGAAGCCTGAGTGTAGATAATTCAGAAGAATCGAGTTCAGGAACACGAGAGCAAGAGAAGTCGTTGTGTATATACAGTATACTCAACAGCCACCTTTGGCTTTGAAATGAGTATAGAGAAAGTACGAGGATACAGAAAAGTGTCTGCTGTCGGTTGCCTCAGGCAGCTGAGTCTCAGTTAGAAAAAGAAGATAAGGTATAGAGAAGGAGAGGTGGTGCTCAACAGAGTGAAAGTTAGAGGAAAGGCCGGGAATTTTGCAGAAATGAAGAAGAGAGTCAGACAGTGGTTCCAGGCAGCTCGAGTCATCACCAGGAGATGGGCAGAAGGTGGGGGCATTTATGGTACCCCCCCCCCCGGGGACTCCGAGGCCATGTGTTGCGCTGCCATGATTTCTTTAAATTTTGGAAAAGGAAGTGTAGTGTGTACTGTGCATGTAGTTTGGTGTTGATAGTTTGAGAAACTTGTATTGGAGAGCATGCTGGTCTACTCTCTGTGTTACTGAGACACTGAAAAAGTTCAACAAAGGGGGATGGCCGGGACCTAGTCCCGAGGGCTGATGAAACGGGAGCTCCAGCTCTCCCTGTCATAAGCTTTCCATCCGCCTTGGGAATACTGCCCTGCTTGACTGGTGCTACAGTCTACTCCTCAGACATATATATATATATATATATATCATCACCTGTTTGAGTATCCACTGCAGGACCGGCCTATCCCGACTGAAGTTGGGACGATACAGCCAATGTATCTCTACCAAGTGACTTAGGCTGTCTAGTAGAGATTGTATGTAGGGTGAGAAGTGCTTGTAAGTGAAATTGTAGTGTTGGAATGGGTTTGGATGTGTGTGTGTAGTCTGTGAACAAAGAGTAATCGGCCCGCACAAGCCGCTTGGGTGCAAGCATACTTTATAGTAAGCGACACTGGTTCAGTCACAGCACCCCTTGTGTCCGCCAATGCAGTACGTGGCCGGGTGAACACTCCCAAAGTTTATTACCCTGGCAGGGCACGAACCCTGGTTCACCCGTGTACAAAATGCACACTCTACCACTGTACCACAGAAGCTCCATATATATATATATATATATATATATATAGATAGATAGATAGATAAATAGATAGATAGATAGATAATATATATAGCAAACCCTTTTCTGTATCCTCCTACTTTCTCTATACTCATTTCAAAGCCAAAGGAGGCTGTTGTGTATATGTACACAACGACTTGTCTTGCTCTCTTGTTCCTGAACTTGATTCTTCTGAATTCGCTACTCTCTGGCTTCGGCTGTCCTGTCACTCTCTGACAAAATATGTCTGTGCTGTTTACTTATCCCCTAATTCTGCTGACTATGAAAAATTCTTCAACTATCTTCTACAATGGAACCCCTCCTATCCATTTCTCCTTCCTCAGAAATCTCCATTCTAGGAGATTTCAATGTTCACCACCACCTTTGGCTCTCCTCTCCTTTCACTGATCCACCTGGTGAACAAGCCTGCATCATTTGTATCCTTAATGACCCAGTGCAGCTTCTCCAGCACCTTACCCGTATCCCTGACCACCTTGGAGAGAGCTCCACCATACTTGACCTCTTCCTTACAACTAATCCTTCTGCTTATGCTGCTAGTCGTTCCTCTCCATTGAGCTCCTCTGATCACAACCTTATTACTTTAACCTGTCCTAATGCTCCAGTAGGGCCTGTGAACCCTTCAAAGAAACTTCGGTTGTGGCACTTTGGAGCTGCAGATTGGGAGGCTCTCAGGGAGTACTTCTTTGATTTTCCCTGAAATGATTATTGCTTCCATGACAAGGGCCCATAAAAGGTACCGGAGCCAACAGACCCCAGAATCACATCTTTTTTTTGTTTCTGCACAGAGTCGTGCTAAGTCTGTTCTTCAGTCTGCTAAAAATAATTTCATCCATAATAAATGCTCTCAACTCTCCAACTCGAATTCTTCCCGCTCCTTCCGGCACCTTGCCGAAAACCTTTCTAACAACTTTTCCTCAACATCCTTCCCTCCTCTTTTCTACTCTGATGGCTCCGTAGCTATTTCTTCTACTGATAAAGCAGATATCTTCGCTCAAACTTTCTCCTCCAGTTCCGCCTTAGACGATTCTGGTGCCGTTCCTCCACCACCTCCCCCCTCTGACTTCCTCATGGCTGACATTAAAATACCTTCAGCTGATGTATTCTCTGCCATCACTGGTCCCAGTACTAACATGGCATCTGGGTCTCTTGGAGTCCCTCTTGTTGTCCTCAAGATCTGTGCTTCTGTGCTTACGCCCTGCCTAAGTAAACTCTTTCGCCTTTGTCTATTAACTTGCATCTTTCCTTCTTGCAGGAAGTTTGCTCTCATTTAGCCAGTCCCAAAGAAGGATGACCATTCCCAACCCTCTAACTTTTTTTTTTTTTTTTTTGTGTCCGACTCAGGGCAAAGGCTCAGGGCCTATTTCTTGGGGGCAGTGACCTATCCCAAGGCCCAGTAGTCCTCCTACACCTCCACGTGTCACCACTTCGGCGCTAGCACCCACCGTCCATACTGAATACATGCTAGGGCTGTCTCATACAGGACTGGTGTACTGGTATTAGCGGGGGTATTTTTACGACGTGTCGGCAGGTCATCTGGTAGATCAGGAAAGTCTACTTTTTAGGAAATTCAAATCCTTAAATTGTTCCCTGCCCCAGCCGGGATTCGATCCTGGGTTCATAAGGACCGCAAGCTGCCTCTCTATCGATTTAGCCACCGCCTTCCCTTTATTGCTTTAACATCCTGTGTCTCAAAAGTTTTTGAGTCTATTCTTAACAGAATTTGTTTTAATGCATCTTTCCTATCATGAGCTTCAATCTGATCGTCAGTATGGGTTCTGTCAGGAACGCTCCACTTGCGATCTTCTCACCTACCTTCAGACTCTTGGTCATCCTCCTTTTGGGACTTGGCAAAAGCGTTGCCATTGCACTTGACATCTCAATGGCTTTCGATCGAGTCTGGCATAAATCTTTAATTTCCAAATTGCCCTCTTGCGGTTTCTATCCTTCTATCTGTTTCTTCATCTATAGCTTCCTTTCTGGTCGTTCTATAGTTACTGTTGTAGATGGCCATAGTTCTTCTCCTAGATCTATCAACAGTGGTGTTCCTCAGGACTCTGTCCTATCACCAACTCTCTTCCTGTTATTCATCAATGATCTTCTAAGCTCTACGTCTAACCCTATCCACTTATACGCTGATGATTCCACTCTTCACCTTTCCATTCGGTTCTTGCAATGTTCATCTCAGCAGTTACTTCAAGAAACAAGGGATGAAGCTATGGCACACCTAATGTCCGACTGGTTCGTATCTCTGACTGGAGTAATCATAATTTTGTTGTTTTTAATGCATCAAAGTCTCAGTTCTCACACCTATCAACCTAAGAAAATCTTCCATAGAAGTACCCTCTGATGTTTAACTCGTGGATTGCGCAATTATCTTTTTTTATCCCACCCCGGGGTGCATAAAAAAAATGAAGGAAAAAACAGTTTTTTTTAGTTTCTGTTTATTATAAACTTGAAGATAAACATCCAGGGCATCATCTGGTGAAAAAAATTCTCTCTCTCTCTCTCTCTCTCTCTCTCTCTCTCTCTCTCTCTCTCTCTCTCTCTCTCTCTCTCTCTCTCTCTCTCTCTCTCTCTCTCTCTCTCTCTCTCTCTCTCTCCATCTTTGTGTAGGGCCATGCGTAAGTTTACATAGGGGAGTAGTGAAAAATTAAAAAAAAAAAAAAAAAGTTTTTGTTTATTATAAACTTGAAGATAAACGTCCAGGGCATCATCTGCAAAAAAGAACAAAATCTCTCTCTCTCCGTCTTTGCATAGCGCCTTGCTAATTTTGCACTGGGGTTGAGTTGTTTATGGTGATGCACGGCCAGCACAGCCTTGGCTCGCAATGTGACACTACCTAGCCTGAGCTGTGGCTCTCAATCCACAGGTTAACAATATCCAGCATCCTCCTTAAACCTACTTGGGATTTCATTCTCTTGGGACTTTTCCTGGAAAGATCGTATTATATCTCGTAAGATCTGCTTCCGAGAGATTAGGTGTGCTAAGCCGACTCCTTACCTTCTTTACCCTTGCACAGTTGTTGACTTCGTACACGGGTTTTATTCGCCCATGTGTAGAGTACAACTCTCATGTGTGGGGAGGTTCCCCACATACTGCTCTTTTCAATAAGGTGGAGTCAAAGGCATTTCATCTCATTAACTCTCCTCCTCTTACTGGCTTCCTTCAACCTGTGTCTCTTCGCCGTACTGTTGCATCTCTATCTCTTTTCTATCGCTACTTCAATGGTCACTGCTCCTCTGGACTGTCTGCTTGCATCCCACCACCTCTAAGATGCGCACGTACCACCCGTCTAGTAACAAACTCTTATCCATTTTCTGTCCAACTCTCTAATGCAAGAGTTAACCGTTACTCCCAATCCTTCTTTTATGCAATAGTTCAGCTCTGGAACTGTCTCTGTCTGTATTTCCTACTTCCTATGATCTCCAGTCTTTCAAACGCAGTGTGTCCAGGCATCTCGAAATGAACGGATCTTGAATTTGGCTCTCTTTTGTATTGTTTTTTTTTTTTTCTTGGAAGGAACGGTTTGTGGGCTCCTGGCCTTTGTTTGCTTCTCCCTTGCATAATATATGTATATTAGGTTATGTCATATTTTCTGACAATTACATTTTGCGATAGTAGGTCACTTTTTTCGTGCTTTCATGTGTGTAGATCTCATTTCAGTCATCAAATCGTTAAAAGTAAATCAATTTAGCTACCGGGAAACCCATTTGAAAACATGACAAAATATGCTATCCGTCGAATCTGAATTGTCGCTGTGTATTGTTTACCTCAACAGTTTAATCATGCTGTGCTCTTGTCTCTTTTTATACTTGCGTTGAAATTTTGTTGGATTACATATATTTGCCATTTCGCCAGCCGTTTTCTTCATCCGTTTGACTGCCTATGGAAAGTGTATGTTCCCTACTGGAGTGGTGACTCAGTTGTTTACATATAGAATACTACTATCGAGTTGCAAGCATCTCTTCATTGGTATATCCGACAACTATTGCTGCTAGCATTATTTCACTATCCAAAGAATGGATGGAAGGCTCCAGCTGTGGTGTGAAGGACACCAGACAGTCAGCAGCCAAGTCACCGAGCAGCTATCTTGGTGGTCCTGCTAGCTCTATATTGACAGAAGTCCGAACGCTCAGGGACTGTCTGAGGAGAGATACTGAAATCCAACAGGCCAATATTATTCTCCATGATCATGACAGAAGAAAATATTCATGTGAAACAAATTTTTGAAATTGTGGCTGATGATGTGACTGATGCCTGGAGTAGGTCCAACCATCTCTACAAAGAACCTGTGATCACGGGAAAGAAGTCAATTATTCAGAGGCTAGAAAGGGCATGGAGCTCCTTTTCTGACATTTCTAGAGGCAAGGGCAAGACGAAAGCAGAGATCGAAGAATGAGAGAAGCTTGATTCTCTCTTTGACATCACCAAGTGCAGGTGTCCTATTTTTTTATGTATTGAGGAAGCAACTCCATGTAAACAGGGCTGTCAGGCTGAGGCACACTGTCTCTGTACCTGCACCAGGGAACAAAAGCTCCCTCACTTAGATCTCCAATGGTTGAGTTCGCAACGGGAAAAGCAGGGTAGCAGATCTGGTTACATGATAGATGCCGTGGAAGCCAAAGAGACAGCCAGGCAAAGGCAGATGATTAAAAGGAGAAAAACTCCTGATGAGACCATGCAAAAACAGCGAGAAGAAAGAGACAGACACTCGTTGCTATCCACTCAGAGACGTGATGTTGATGACGCAACCGTTGATCCACATGTTGCTGCAGAAGGTCAGAGTATGGACATTGAAATGGGAAGTGAAGAGAAAAGTGGGGAAAAGCAAGGTGTTACAATGAAGAAAGTCGGAGAAACTATCTCAACATCAGTGGAATAGCAGAGTCTTCTGTGAGATTCGGTGTGTCATCAGCAGCAACATTATTTTGCAATTTTCAATGACGCCATATCAGATCTGATACGGGGTGAACATTTGCATGCAAACAAGGAGCATTTGTTCTGCAATGTCAAAAAAAGTTTTCAGAGCGAGAGACAACATTATGCGAGCAGCGACAGATGAGGCCGAACAACATTTAGCTGGAAGTGATGTCAGAGGAGTGTTTGTTGATGGAAAACGAGATGATACGTTTGTGCTGGAATAAGATGAGGAGATGAAGAAGTTTTGCAAGAGAGTGGTAAAATAGAATCATATGACAGTCACAGAAGAACCTAAGGGGAGCTATGCCACACACTACGCTCCAGAACCAAAGTGCAGGATGGCAAAACCAGCAAAGCAAGCCGCCATTGTCTTCTATGACTGGATGAGGGACAGAGGGTTCGATACATCCATTGAGATTATCGGCAGCGATACTACCGCTGAAATGTCCGGCCACAAATGTCCACCATGTTGAGAGGCTGGTTGGTCGCTGGCTGTTCAGGGTGTTCAAATGTCTGCATATCAACGAGCTTCCATGGCGGCACCTTGTTGCACAATTGGATGATCCTTCCTCATCAAGTCATGGGTGGCAAGGTGCAGTAGGCAAGATGCTGGTGGGAATGAACTCCTTACACCCACTCCACCAACACCGTGCCCCACCACACCCACAACATGCAAAACAACCCGCCCATCCCATACGGCCACTTCTTCCCCCACCCCGACCCTCAAGACCACCACCACCCGCTCGGGCCACCTCTCACGCCTGCCCGCCTGATACACACACACCCCTACACCACCCACCTCTCTACGACTTCACACCATCAAGCTACATCAGGCCCAAATCTCCTCTACCTGTACTCCCCAGAGACTCATTGCCGCATTACCACGGCACAAAACCCGGCTCTTACCCTCGGTATCCAGCATTCAGCTCCCAACCACACCGACAGCCACACCAAGCAAGATGAGAGTGAAGCTGGCCGTATGGGCACCTACCCTTGACAGGAACCACAGACTCCATGGGCCACACCACCTTCTAAACCTCCTCCAGTCTACCACCGCCACCTCCACACTCTTCCTCACCTGCGACCCAGAACAAGAAGAAAACCCCTACACTGTTGCCTGGCAAACTGTGCTGCAACACCTCCAGCCCGTGTACACCACCTCCAACACACAAGCGTTCCACCTCCAGCCACGAGGACGTGACTTTTTACAGGGGAAGAGTGGTAAAATGCGTGACTTAAAGAACAGTGTCCCCGAAATATACCATAGTGCCCCCGACAACAGGGCAAGCAAAATACAGCTCAGTATGCCTGAGGATGTACTGACACCCCCACACAGACCCCACGGGGTAGCCGCCACCAGTCACAACCACTCCCGGCAACAGTGACATATGTCAGCCTGGGCCGTGCGCCCCTATGTCACGCAGCCACCACGCCGTCACTGCCGTAGGAGAAAGACACTACCTTCACGGAGTGGGATTGTTGAGCCAGCTAGGGGTGGAGTTGTCATAGGCACTCCAGACGGCGCCCCTCCAGTAGAGACGGCCTATTGTTGCTCCCATCCTCGTGAGGTGATCTATGGTCGCTCCGAAAGTGCTCTGGTAGAGACGGCCTATTGTCGCTCCCATCCTTGTGAGACGATCTATGGTCGCTCCGACAGTGCTCCGGTAGAGACGGCCTATTGTCGCTCCCATCCTTGTGAGACGATCTATGGTCGCTCCGACAATGCTCCGGTAGAGACGGCCAATTGTCGCTCCCATCCTCGTGAGACAATCTATGGTCACTCCGACAATGCTCCGGTAGAGACGGCCTATTGTCGCTCCCATCCTTGTGAGATGATCTATGGTCGCTCCGACAGTACTTCGGTAGAGATGGCCTATTGTCGCTCCCATCCTCATGAGACGACCTATTGTCGCTCCGAGAGTGTCTTGGTAGAGACGGCTTATTGTTGCTCCCTTCCTCGTGAGATGATCTATTGTCTCTCCGAGGGTGTGCAGAAAGAGGTAAGGAGAGAGACATCACTACGGCAGGAGACTAGAGCCCAGGCTTCCCCTCCCAGAGTGACCCAGACAGGCCTCACAGCCTCCCCTGGCCTCTGCTCCCTACGTCTGGCTCCAGAGCAGATGCACCTGACGGGCCCCAGTGGAAGTCGCTGCCGCAGCCCTCCTCTGTCGGCGCCCCTAGATGCTGGAGACCGCAGCCCGCAGTCTCTCTCGGTTCTCCCTTAGTACACCCGGGCGCGATCTCCCTATGCCCCCACGACGCCATAAGGCTCTCACTACAGGCCGAGACTTACAACAGAGGTTCCCGGAGCTATTCGGCCCCAGTCCTGAGGGCCACACTCTTGAGCCCAGCCCGGAAGCCACGGGTAGCCCAAGACGCGAGAGGACGCCCTTACGAGTTATCCCGTGCCCTCTTGGCACGCCTCACAATGGCGGTGCCCCTAGCCCGGCAGGATCGCTGACGACATGTTCCTGCCTATCTCCCTGATGAATACATGTGATACTGCAGTACAAGTGATTTAGGTTAAGTGTGATTTCCCCTAGTATAAGTATTGTGCAGTGACTTCATATAGTGAATATCGGGGCGAATAAGATCACAGTGAGAAACTAAAGGACGAGTGTGTGGAACAAGATCTGATGAACTATATTTATGAGTGACGTCCCTTTTATACAAATAGTAAGCCTGTGCCGCCTGGAGATTCCCCTGTAATGACATACCCCTATTACTGTGAGCTCTAAAGGAATATTGTGAAGGAGAGTATTAATGGTATTCTCTCCATTCCCCCACGCTACCCATAAATCTTGTTTATCACTCTCTCTCACCCCAATATCCCGAGTAAGTGTGAATCAAGAATAAAATCAATTACCAAAGTCCCTTGGCTAGTGGAACCCATATAAACTTCACGGCTAATATCTGCCTCTCTCCAGTATTACCATAACTTTCCCCTAGCCGTCACAAGTCACTCCCCGCACCCTCCCCTATCTCATCCCCGTGAGACTCACCCCCCCCATCCGCGCCTCCCACGTGCACCTATATTCACTGCACCCTTGATACACCAGGATTGATTGTGTTGTCATTACTATCAGAGAAGCAAGTATCCTGCGAGATACCCATATCCTAGATAAGGTTTTATATTGGTATGTATTGTGCTGTAATATCTCTTGACTTGTCCTGTGTCTGATTGTGGTAATATACGTGTAAAGGTTGTTGCCTAGAGTTTTTGTGTCCTGCCTCTCTTTATTGCACTAAGCTCCGGTCTCGAAAGAGGACCCCGCTCCACGTTAGGTGTAACAGGAACGAGAAGTCGAGCCTAATTTCACCTAGCATTACAACCCGTACACACATGCAGGAGCCTGTTGCGGGCAATCCTCACGAAGAACCTACAGAGACAGGGGCCCGTATTCTCACCCTTTTTTTTTTTTGTTTAATGCGAGAAAGAAGGAACCAAAGGCCATCAGCCCGCAGTAACAGTTTCCTCCAAGAGAATACAAAATACAATAGAGAGCCAAATTCAAGTTCCGATCATTTTGAGATGCCTGGACACACTGCGTTTGAAAGACTGGAGATCATAGGCAGCAGGAAATACAGACAGAGGGAGACAGTTCCAGAGATGACCTGTTGCATAAATGAAAGACTGGAAGTAACGGATAACACTTGCATTAGAGAGTTGGACAGAATAGGGATGAGAGTTTGCTGCCAGACGGGTGCTACTCGCCCGTCGTAGAGGTGGAGGAATGCAAGCAGACAGTTCAGAGGAGCAGTGACCATTAAAGTAGCGATAGAAAAGCGATAAAGATGCAACAGTGCGGCGAAGAGACAGAGGCTGAAGGGAGTCAGTAAGAGGAGGAGAGTTAATGAGACGAAAAACCTTTGACTCCACCCTATTGAGAAGAGCTGTATGTGGGGAGCCTCCCCACACATGAGAGTTGTACTCCACACAGGGGTGGATAAAACCCCTGTATAGAGTCAACAATTGTGCAGGGGTAAAGAAAGAGCGGAGTCGGCTTAGCACACCCAATCTCTTGGAAACAGATTTTACAAGAGATGTAATATGATCTTTCCAAGATAAGTCCCGAGTAAATGAAACCCCAAGCATGTTCAAGGATGATGCAGGATTAAACTGAATATTATTAAACATTAGTGGGTATACCTGTGGAAGATTTTGTCGGATTGATAGGTATAAGAACTGAGTCTTAGATGCATTAAAAACAACCATATTATTTTTACCCCAGTCAGAGATACGAGCCAAGTCAGACATTAGGTGTGCCATAGCCTCATCCCTTGTTTCTTGAAGTAACTGTTGAGATGGGCGTTGCGGGAACCGAATGGAAAGGTGAAGGGTGGAGTCATCACCGTATGAGTGGATAGAGTTAGATGTACAGCTTAGAAGATCATTGATGAATAAAAGGAAGTGAGTTGGTGATAGGACAGAGCCCTGAGGAACACCACTGTTGATAGATCTAGGAGAAGAACGATGGCCGTCTACAACAGCGGCTATAGAACGACCAGAAAGGAAGCTAGCGATGAAGGCACAGATAGAAGGATAGAAACCGTAGGAGGGCAGTTTGGAAATTAAAGATTTATGCCAGACTCGATCGAAAGCCTTTGAGATGTCAAGTGCAATGGCAAAGCTTTCGCCAAAGTCCCGAAAGGAGGATGACCAGGAGTCTGAAAGGTAGGTGAGAAGATCGCCAGTGGAGCGTCCCTGACGGAACCCATACTGACGATAGGAAAGAAGGTTGTGATAGGAAAGATGCCTTAAAATTTTTCTATTGAGAATTGACTCGAAAACTTTTGAAATACAGGACGTTAAAGCAATTGGATGATAGTTGGAGGGTTGGGAGTGGTCACCCTTCTTTGGGACTGGCTGAATGAGAGCAAACTTCCAGCAAGAAGGAAAGGTACAAGTTGACAGACAAAGGCGAAAGAGTTTGCCCAGGTAGGGTGTAAGCACAGAAGCACAGTTCTTGAGAACAACAGGAGGGACCCCATCAGGCCCATATGACTTGTTAGTACTGAGGCCAGTGATGGCAGAAAATACATCAACTGAAGAAATTTTAATGTCAGCCATGAGGAAGTCAGAGGGGGGAAGTGATGGAGGAACAGCACCGGAATCGTCTAAGGTGGAATTGGAGGAGAAAGTCTGTGTGAAGAGATCTGCTTTATCAGTAGAAGAAATAGTTACAGAACCATCAGAGTAGAAAAGGGGAAGGAAGGATGATGAGGTAAAGTTGTTAGAAAGATTTTTGGCAAGGTGCCAGTAGGAGCGGGAAGAATTCGAGTTGGAGAGTTGAGAGCATTTAGTATGGATGAAATTATTTTTAGTAGAGCGAAGAACAGACTTAGCACGATTCCGGGCAGAAACGTAAAGATGATGTGATTCAGGGGTGGGTTGGCTCCTGTAACTTTTGTATATATATATATATATATATATATATATATATATATATATATATATATATATATATATATATATATATATATATATATATATATATATATATATATATACATATATATGTGGATAATACTAACTTACAGAAAACACACTGTACGTATTAAAAAATAACACATTATGACGAGAGAGAGAGAGAGAGAGAGAGAGAGAGAGAGAGAGGGAGAGAGAGAGAATATTTACTGAAACTTCTAATCCATTCTTACAAGCATGACGGAGATAGGACGAGCTATTACATAGGCTTCCATAGCAAACTAAGTAGTGTCCACTGTACTATACAAACGATGGGGCTGGGCAATATAAATAGTTATCAAGTGGACACCCCTAAAGTCTGTTCCTATGAACATCGCGAATTCCAGCAAGTAGGTGAAGGGCAGTAAGGTAAGTACCCTTCTAACAAAATTCCATGTGCAACAACTCTGGACAGTAAAGGTTTTAACAGGAACATCTCTCCGACAGGCAGCTTTTCTTGCAGTTGCATTTTAAAAAAAATTTCGGGTATTTCAAGTGATTTCTGAAGCTGTTTCTTTCTACATAACTCACATTAGGTGATATAATTGTCTCTGAAGTTTCTTTGTATCTTGTGATTCCTACTTGATTCCTCGCAAAATATAATGATGCGCAAGATTATGAAGAACGTTTGATCTGTGGGGTAATGCCACTAATTTCGAAGGCTTGCATGAGAAATCAGTGTATGTGTGTCCCATTTTACATGCAGAAGAATCTCTAGGATAGGCTCTGTCCCACAGCAAATCCCTGATGTCCCTGCTTCATATTTGTAAATGTAAGTGAGCTTCACAAAATCGCATATTAACACCCTGATGCTTCTGCATTAGGGTGCTGGACACTATTGATTCGCCATCTTTTGTGTTTCCCTGTTCCTGTTTCTGGGTACCTCCCACACCATGTAAATGAGAAGGAAGGTAAACGAGGTATGATGATGATGATGATGACAAGAAAATATATGATCATATACGAAACAAATGTAGCTTGGATATGCTGGCAAGGCAAATGAGGCGGTGGCTCAATCGGTAGAGGGGTGGCCTGCGGTCCTGCCGGACCCAGGTTCAAATTCCCGCTGGGGCAGGGAACTATTTAAGGATTTGAATTTCATGTAAAGCATACTTTACCTGTCTACCAGAAGACCCTCCGACATGTCGTAAAAATACCCCCGTTAATACCAATACAGTAGTCCTGTATGAGACAGCCCTAACATGTATTCAATATGGACGGTGTTGGCACCGAAGTGGTGACATGTAGTGGTGTATGATATGTAGGAGGACCACAGGGCCTTGGGAGCAGGCTGTGAAGCCTATGCCCAGAGTCGAGCACAAAAAAAAAAAAAGTCAGCCACAGTACAAATAATTTCTATCTCGATTATATGTAATGTTTTTCCTTTCTCATCTTCTTCAAGATTACTCTTCCCAGTGGCCGCAAAGCACCCTCACACAATCATTTGTGCATCAACTAAAAAAAGTCCATTTGTGTTTTACATATATATATATATCTATATATATATATATATATATATATATATATATATATATATATATATATATATATATATATATATATATATATATATATATATATATATATATATATATATATATATATATATATATATATATATATATATGTGTGTGTGACTGAATCGGTAGAGAGGCGGCCTGCGGTCCTAATGGACCCAGGATCGAATCCCGGCTGGGGCAGGGAACAGTTTAAGGATTTGAATTTCCTAGAAGCAGACTTTCCTGATCTACCAGATGACCTGCCAACATGTCGTAAAAATACCTCCGCTAATACCAGTACACCAGTCCTGTATGAGACAGCCCAAGCATGTATTCAATATGGACGGTGGGTGTTAGCGCCGAAGTGGTGACATGTGGAGGTGTAGGAGGACTACTGGGCCTTGGGATGGGTCACTGTCCCCGAGAAATAGGCCCTGAGCCTTTGCCCAGAGTCGGACACGTATATATATATATATATATATATATATATATATATGTGTGTGTGTGTGTGTGTGTGTGTGTGTGTAGAAACTTCACCGTGAAGTTATGTATGCAAAATAACCACAAGAGAAATAAATTAATGTAGCGACAGTAAGCACTTTCGCATATAAGATCTTCAGAGAGACATACAGACATGAGGGTGGAGGTCGTATATACACACCTGCTGCACGGGGGGGCACACAGAACAAAGGGGACGGGAGAGGAAGATAAATACTTACATGAGTTGCTCTTCACCAGAAAGGGTGATTAAGGGAGATAAGGAAATTTTTTTATGTCCAAATTTCCCAAGATGGTACGATAAGTAACCGTCAGGGGGGTACACGAACTTTATTACAGAGTTTGACCACGCCAGGAATCATACTTGGGTTTATTCCTTTGCAAACTATACATGTTAAGCTATGCATTACTAGCTTCCCTGCTCTCTCTGAGCAAAAAACCCAAGAAGCATACGAATGTTTGCAGTCGGGAGAATGTGTTGTTGTCCCTTAACCCCGGTCTGTTTTGCCGTCGACCACAAGTATGCAACATCTTCTGAAGGGCCGTCCTACAGATACAGTACAGTACATACACCATGTAGAGATTCGGTACCCCCTTATGGTAGACAGCGCCTTATAATGCTCGGACCAGAGTCTTTCCCACGGCGAGGTACAAGAAAATAAGGGGAGGTTTGCCTTCCGGGTGGACGCCGCAGCTCCCCCACCCACGGTGCACAGCTCCATGACATGTAGGCTTTCCTTCAGCGTCAGAAGTATACAGTTGACAGAGGTGTGTGAATCAGAAAGACGGTGGTGCGTGGGTTAGCACATCCAGCCGGCGACTAGGAGAAACAAACAGAGTTTCGAGTTGAAAGACTCTTGGATGATGTGTGTTTCCCTTTTTTCTCTATTCAACCAACAGTACACTTGGGGACCTTGTTGTCAATTCGTCTGTTGCATGCCCTATTCTAAGGGATGGGTGAAATTTAGTATAAATGAAGTGTCTTAGTGGGTCTCGAGCAGCTGACAGGCATATTCTAAGCCTACTTCTTTAGTGGTAAATGAGCAACCCTAGTTTTGCTACAGTATGGCAATACATATGAAAAAACTGTTTCTCTCTCTTAGCGGGGAATACCACTCTACTTTGTGGATAAACTGTCTACCAAAACACAGTTACGTCGAGACAGTAAAACGCCGTTGCGTAAATACAGGTGAAAATGTTCATGGATTATATTATAATTTTCCTATCTCTTCCCACCTGTCCAAGTCATGGGTTAGCGATGGTTTATCACATGAGCTAGTAACAAAATTCAGGGCTTCAATAGTTGCTGTTACTTGTATGTAATTCTTACTTTCAGTACTCAAACAAATTTTAACTTTGCAATGCATACTTGGGGTTTCAGTACCAAGGCTCGTAGTCACTGCATGCGGGAGCAGAAGTCTAAAGTATGATATATTTTTAGTGTACCTACACGTTTAATCTTTATTACATTAATAATGAATTCTGATACAAGGTAAAAGGCAGAATAGGTTTATAGGCTGCAGTACAGTGAACGGCTCTTCTCTGTCTACCCTGTTTAAAAAATCATATTTCCAGAGACCATCCTCACGTATCTTCCCTTTATCCCTCCCTCCTGCCCAGTGTCTTTCCTCTCATTTTAAAGTGCTTTGAGTCATACGGTCGTATCTTTTGTGGCATAGGAGATTCCGAGGCGCTTCTTCTTGGAAGATATCTTGTATTCTGAACATTTTGTTTCAAAATTCTCTTGTATGTCGTTGATGAAAACTATGTTATTAAAGTTATATAAATAACGTGGAAGCGAAAGTTAAGGCGTTTTATAAATAAGCGATCGTTGGGGAAGAGGTGTTATGAAACCTCTCAAGCTACGTAGAAAATGACCCAAATTCTCATGGAGTTCGGGACTGAAACCTCAAGGCGAGCTGGTACTAGCAACGCTAAATGGAAACGCTGGACAAAAGGCAATAGTATATCACAGTCCATATTAGGCTCACCGCAGGACCGGACCTTAGTCTGGAAGGAGGAATGACAGCCAGAATTCACTCATGCCGGCAAAGTACGAATCGGGAAGGTATGTCATTCAAAAAAGTGATACATGTGAAAGTTGAACTGTTCCACTGGCTATGCTTTATGTGTCTTAGAGTCTGTATATGTCATTGGTAGAACCTACAGTGTACGATCATAGGTAAACACTCGTATGGTGGGACATACTACCAATACCCACTCTTAATGTCTGCCGCAATTTAGGTTCAGACCATAGATTCAGGGCATCGGCATCGCGAGAGGAGTGCTTACAGATAAAGCCACTGCAGCACCTGGTGCACAAACACACTTCGCCAATCATAAGAGGGTTAGTTCGTATCAGAGTTTAAGTTTCTTGTCTGGTGACTGGGGCAGCTAAACCGGTAAAATCCCTTTGTCGGCGAGGTACGAGCGAGGCCATTTAAATTTGAAAACATTGAAATGTCGTCTTACACCCCGAGCATGCCTGAAGTAAAACGATGGCTCTCTACCTACCAGGTTTCATGCCTTTACAACAAACTGTATGGCCAGTGGCCATCTTTTGAAAGTTTTCGACATGCTGCAGTTGGCGCCTGTCACGTGCACCGTGCACCGGTGATAATTCTGTCAAAAACAAATCTTAAAGAATTGGGCTATCATATGGTGGAAACCATACAGTAATCTCTGTGGATGCTGAGATATAAGCTTCTCCAAAGCGTTACGGTCGGGACGGGCCAGGCCGGGTTGTTCCGCTCATGTGTGTAAGAAAATGCCACTAACTGACGAGAGACTCGCTAGGGCTTCGCCCACTCTCGTAATTAAAGCAGCTTTGCATCGGTAGTTAATGAGAGGAGAACGACTTCCGAACGTGATGCATTACTGATGGACAATCTTTGTGATGCATGTGATAGATATTTTAGTAAAATGTAACAGCTAGTCTCACATTACCCCTGCCCAGTGTAGGGACCCAAGGCTACCACAATCGAGTGTATTTGAGGGTAGGTAACCAGCCAACTTCCCATTGTGGCATCATTTGATCGTAAAGCTCTCAGCTACCTCTTGGCCGTCAGATACAAACACGTTGGTAGCACTGTCACCTCAAATGAGTATTCTAATCACTTGATAATCAGACACCAGCTCTGGACCATGGCAAGGTTATTATTAGACCTCTCTTGGTGGCAAGGGGCGGTGATCAAGATAAAGCGCCGTATCTCGTGGACTAAGGAGATATTCTAACTTTAGTAAATGTAACCTAATAATTAATTAATTGCAAGCTGCATTGGCAAAAAGTCACGTCTCTTAGCCTCTTTATTCGTCCAACTCCTCGTTTCAAGTCACCTCAGGAACAAACATGTGATAGTCGTAAATCGAAGCACTTTAATTTTTTCCTCCAAAGTCAGCTGTTAAATCACACTGAGTGTCTTGCATGTAATCATTAAGACTAACGATCTGCACAAGACAAACAATTTCGCCTGGTATGATATCTTTACACAAGCACCATTAACTTTAGGTAGAAATGATGAATGGAAGTGGAGAGGCTTGGGGTTTGAATCTGCAAGTGTATGTATGAAACGGAATCTAAAAATGAACATAGATAACAGTTAAATCATGGTCTCTGAAGGAAATGAAGCCAGAGAATGCACAGTGAGGCTGGATGGTCAGGATGTAAAGTATATGAGTGGATTTAAATATATAGATAGAGAGATGAGTAAGGATGGAAATTTAGAGGCTGAAGTACAAGAAAGGGTAATCTAGAGAAGAAAGACTGCTGGTTCACTGAGAGCAGTGACAAGGGAAAGAGAAATAAGTATATAAGTAAAAGAGGTCCTTGCTTTTTTTTTTTTTTTTTTTTTTTTATGCGAGGAAGAAGGAACCAAAGGCCATGGCCCGCAGTAACAGTTTGTATTGTGATTCCCACTCTAACATATGGAAGTGAAGCTCAGATCTTTTTGAAAGGACAGAAGTCTGGAGTAAGAGGAGTGGAAATTAATTATTTTAGAGCATGTGGCATTATATGGAGAGACAGACAGACAAATGAGGAAGTGAGAGATCGTTGTGGTGTTAATGTGGAGATGACTGAAAGAGAGAAATACTCTGCGATGAACTGGCCATGTGGAGAGGATGGAAAATGAGAGATTGTCTAAGTGAGTATATTACAGTATGTGAGTGAGGTGAAGGGGGAGAAGGGACGAGAAGGCCGAGGATGAGATGGAAGATTGGAGTGGAGATATAAACTGGAGAGAGAGGTTTGAGTTGGAAGGAGGGTAGTCAAATGGCAGAGGACAGGGTGATTTCGAGGTGGTTATTTGTGGCCACCTACGGGATTAAGGTTTCCGGCTATAAATAGGTAGATATATTGGTACATAGATAGATGGACAGATAGTCAGACAGACAGATAGATAGACATATAGATAGATAGAGAAAGACTAGAACAGTAAATACAAAATGATATATAAATCATTTTTTTTCATTCATTGCCAGACGCCATGTATCCCAAACGGGGTGGCCAAGGGCTTAGAGTTAATTGTTTTACAGGGAGGGGCACTAATCCTCCACCAACCCCACTTGACACGTAGGGAGAACGTTATGCCAACAGCATCTGGTGTTCCCAGGCGGTCATCCATCCAAGTACTAACCAGACCCAACGTTGCTTAACTTCACATGTATATCATTAATGCTATACATGCCTTTATGATCTTTCTGTTACCTATAGATTCTGTGAAGGGTGTTCTGCATTTTCCATGTGTACCTCATTAAAGGACCACATTTACTTAATGCCAAATAATAATTAATTGATGCTCTGGGTTTTGTAAAAGTACCATGTTCTATTCAATAATAATTCCCAGATGACTAACTTTCTTATAGGAATCAGTGATAGCAAGCTCTGATTTAGGTTAGACACTGGTTTGCATCTCGCTGAGAGGTTGACCCACAATCGGTGCTGTGGGTAAGGAAGGATATGCAAACAACTTTAGATCGCACGTGCAGCTCCTACTTTAAATCATATCCTTTCACTGGTTTAGTGATTTATAAAAGACAAAAAATGACCCATAGATGTGGCTGCTTCTCTGCAGACGACGGGTCTGTCTGGTCAAGAACACTGGGGGTAAAGCAACAATAACAGCAACAAACAACGAGATAATAGACAAAAACTCTCAGACGTACTATATATATATATATATATATATATATACCTTGGCTGGTTCCCCCAAGGAAAGGGAGGTAGCCGAAACAGGACGACACACTCCCCATTTACTCATCCATTCAAACACATTCATTCGCATCTTAGCCCCAAAAGGGAGAAGGGACATATCCTCACCGCACCAAATCGCACGAGGGTCAACGGCCAGTGCAATTCGTGACATCCGCAGCAGGGTCCGACAGCAGAGCTGGTTTACCCCTGCCACATCATAATATACACATCCCCTTACCCGCACCTGACCTGATCAGCTGATCAGACCAAATGCAGGAGAATATCCCCTCAGGGCTGCATCATCATTTATTCATTCACTATTTCTCTCCATTTATTTCTGTCACGCACAACCACTCTTCCTTGCTCAACAGACATCCTTCTCTAATCCCACGCTCTCTTCACACTGTCCATCCATCCTATTCGTGGTCTCCCTCTCAGCTTTACACTTCACACATCAGATCTAGTTATCTTTTTCACCAATAGCTTATTATCCATTCTCTCCATATGCCCAAACCATTGCAACACCCTCTGCTCAACTCGATCAGCCATCTCCCGAACAACTCTAGTTCTAATTCGCAATTCATCATTTCTCACTCGATCCATACCCGTCACCCCACACATACTCCTCAGACAACTCATCTCCATTACATTCAAACTTATCCTCTCTGCTGCACCAATATTCCATGTTTCAGCCCCATATAACGCAGTATGTATCACAACACCCTCATACAGCCTTCTCTTTACATCCATTCTAAGCGAACGACATTAAACACTTTTTTCATTCCTCCCAGCACCTTACCTACTTCGTTCATTCTAAACTTCACTTCTGCATCTATTCTTCCATCCACAGCAACATGTGACCCTAAATACTTCAAACACTCTACCTCCTCAAGCAACTCACCATTCAAAACTATATTCATCCCCCTACCATCTACCGACCTCATACACTTCATCACTTTACTCTTATTCTCATTTACATTCAATTTACTCCTTTCACACACCTTTCCAAACTCCTCTGCCAACTGTCTCAATCTCTCCTCTGAATCAGCGACCAGTGCAGTATCATCTGCAAACAGCAGCTGCTTCATATTCCGCTCTCTACCATCAACATTCACCAGACTCAGACCTCCACCTAAAACACTTGCATTTACCTCCCTTACACCACCACTGATATAAATATTAAGCAACCAAGGTGACATCACACATTCCTGCCGCAGCCCCATTCTCACGGGAAACCAATCACTCACAGTATTTCCTACTCTTACACACGCTCTACTATTTACATAAAAACTTTTCACCCCTTTTAGTAACCTACCATCAAGTCCATACAATCTTAGAACACTCCATAAAGCCTCCCTATCATTTCTCTCATATGCATTCCTAAATCCATGAATGCCCAAAACACATCCTTGCCTTTCGCTAAATACTTTTCACATACTTGTCTCACAGGAAACACCTGATCCACGCATCCCTTACGTCTCCTAAAGCCACACTTCTCATACCATTCACTTCCTCTGTACCCTCTCTAACTCTCATAATTAACACTCTACCATACACCTTACCTACAACACTCAACAGACTTATATCCCTAAAGCTAGTACAATTATACTTATCACCCTTGTCTTTATACAACTGGACCACACAAGCACTTGCCCAGTCAACTGTCACCATACCTTTCACAAAGCACACATTTAACAATCTTACTAACCAGTCAACAATAGTCGCTCCACCACTCTTCAAGAATTCCACAGCACACCCATCCATACCTGCATCTTTCTCTTTTTTCATCTCCTTTACTGCCTCCTGCACTTCCTTCTTCGTGATCAAAGAATCATTCTACTCTCCCAACACATTTATTCCTTGCACCCTTCCATCCGCCACGATCTCAGCCACCCTTTCCTCCTCTACATTTAACAATCTTTCAAAATACTCTGCCCATCTCTTCCTTACTGCATCCATATCAGTTAACATCCTTCCATCCTCTGCTTTTACTCGCTCTGCCTTCCCAGACTCTCCCTTTCGGACCCTTTTCACCTCCTTCCAGAACATATTCTGTTGAAAATTCTCAGTCAGCCGCCTACCCCACCTCTCATCTGCTGCCACTTTAGCATCATGCACAGCCCTTCTCGCCCTATTCCTCTTTTCCTTGTACCTCTCATATGATGTGGTAAAGACTACATATTATATAGATAGATAGATAAATAGATAGATAGAAGCAGGGAGTCAGATGATGAGAGGTGTTGTGTCTGCGAGAATCGAGCAGTGCTAAACATGCTTACACACTCTGATGCGAGGAATGCTTGAGACAGCGTCTAGTGGCCATATACACACATACACACATGCTTACACACAGGCTGCGTGAACTTTCCATCCACGAGGAACACACGTGACACACCCCTGCTACACCAGAATTTAGGAAAGAGAGCTCAGACGGAGATTAGCCACAGAACAGGGAGGAGGAGAAGGAGACAGGCAGGAGGTCAAGAAGAGGGATGACCCAAATGTCATTTATGACATTTGGTAGCAGCGAACGTATACGAACCTCGTCTACGAATCAACATTAAATTCCTACAAAATATCAAGATTGAAAACAGGAATATCTCTCTCTCAACAAAACAACACAATCAGCTCCTGACGCTTCTCTCCATCCAGCCCCCTCCGTCTCCCAGATCATCTTGCTGATGCAGAGGTCAAGAGATCACACGACGCCTTGCAAGTAGTTTAACAAAATATTGATACAATATTGCAATTTCTACGACGAATCAGCGAACTACAACCATCTACAATCAACTACAATTAACAACTCTACGTCGTCTGTATAATCTTCTACACGCACCTACAAGAAGCGGCAGTCTTCATCCTACAACGAGTAAATCACAAGAAAAAAAGGACCAAGAATACATCAAGAAAGAAAGAAAACAAACAAACAAACAAACAAACGAAGAGTGAGAGACGACTCACAACTCATAACCACCAGACCTCACCCTCCTCTCTCTGCTACATCCACCCAACCCCCAACGCTTACGCAGGAGTGCAGAGGTCAATACACGCAGCAAAACACCAAGTCCATATTCACAACTCGTCTTACTCACCCGTCTTCACTCAAGTTACTCATCGCTACTCATTCACTCACCACAGCTACCAGTGTGGGAAGCCGACGTCACCATGTGCTGAGACGACAACACGCCAATCAACCCGCAAAGGACAACGCTATCACCACGTGCAACACCACTCACACCATTTCCACCACGGTAAAAATTAGTGAGTTACATAGTTACTTCATTTATACAATACACAGTGATAGACAATAAGCTTCTGCACAAACATATAAAACGTGCTGTATAGTTACAGCTTAAATACACATACTTACTTCAGTTATCTGCATAACTCAAACACTAAATAATCACCAACGATAAATATTCTACACTGTATATATTCATTCATTTATTATAACATTTATTTACTGCCAAAGAGTGTTACCATTTATACCTACATAAAATACGTGTTTCATACATACAGCTATACATTATTACATTTACAAAGTAATAAAGAAAATATACCATCACAGTTACTCAATGAGCGATTAAAAGAACTGTATTAAACATTTATTAATTAAAGCTACCTAGTGGAAACAGATAAATTAACTTAGAAAAAAAAAAAAAATGGCCAACACAAATGCCGTTAGCAAGAGTGAACATCTTCAACACAATCGTGAAGACAATGATTTCCACACAGTGCTGACACACATATTACTCACGATAGGTACAGGTGAACAACAAGTCAGTGTGTATAGTTAATACTGAATATAGTATATATTTTTTTTATATAAAATAACAAAATATGGGACTATATAATATCATTTTCAGTAGTATCTGTGCAATATAAACTAAACTTTAAAAAAGTATCCCAAGAAAATTAGTCAGCAATTATGTAACCATGAACAACATGGAAAAAGTGTACACAAGCAAAGAGAAACAAACTATAGAAAATCAATACATACAAAAAAAAAAAAAAAAAAGAAAGAAAGAAAAGTAAGAAAGAAAAAAGAGAAATAGAGTAAGATCACATAACAAACAAATGAAAATAAGTGTAAGTGTTACTACATATGCCAAAATACCACATAAACTACAAACAAAAAAGCAAATTGTGTCTCCACAAACAAGTGGCATGACACATCATCACTATCATCGACCGCAGCATATGTTAGGACTGCAGTTATTACAATTATGTTACTCCATATTACAATAATGTACCTACAAACGATATGTAACAATTATGTAACGACAAACGATTGCATTATGTTACACTTTGCCAATTATGTAACAGTTGCATTAACAAGATGTAACTTTTATGTAACTTTAATTACAATTATGTACCTACAAACGATATGTAACAATTATGTAACGACAAAACAGTTGCATTAACAAGATGTAACTTTTATGTAACTTAACTACAATTATAAGGCCAAGACACTTATGTAAGAGTTGCATTAACAAATGTAACTACAATTATAAGGCCAACACAATTATGCATTAACACAATATTTTGTAACAATTTATAAAATGTTACAATTATGTAGTACCACAATGTTAGTACAATATTAAGTCATACTATTATAGCACAATTCTGTATTACCAGTATCATCATACACGTTAGGTGAAATATTAGACATTACTAAAGTGATAAGTTAAATATGTAATGTATAACCTAGCAGTATTACCATTGCACAATTATATGCGTACGTCTGTTGTACATGCACGTCTTACAAAGTGTTATACAACAACCATTGCATTTATTCAAATATGTATACAACTTGTTTAAATGTATTATTACTGAATAATCACTATTTACTATGAATATTACATGTATACAATATTCATACAATTATGTTACTTTTACAATATTATGTATTTCACTTAATTAGCTTATAAGTTCATTATAATGTATATATAATATGTATTAATATGTTATGACTATTAAATGTCGATGGTACGCCATTTTCGCGCGACCGAGCAGTGTGGTAAAGACTACATATTATATAGATAGATAGATAAATAGATAGATAGAAGCAGGGAGTCAGATGATGAGAGGTGTTGTGTCTGCGAGAACCGAGCAGTGCTAAACATGCTTACACAATCTGACGCGAGGAATGCTTGAGACAGCGTCTAGTGGCCATATACACACATACACACATGCTTACACACAGGCTGCGTGAACTTTCCATCCACGAGGAACACACGTGACACACCCCTGCTACACCAGAATTTAGGAAAGAGAGCTCAGACGGAGATTAGCCACAGAACAGGGAGGAGGAGAAGGAGACAGGCCTCAGAGGAGACAGGTCACAGGGAGAGGGGCTTGGCAATTTGAGAGAGAGAGACAGATAGCGAGACAGGGAGGTAGCTACCCGGGACTTATACTCGTTCCGTGTGAGAGACTTGTTAATATTTCCAAGACAAATAAAAATAGTCCCATACTATTCTTTACCTCTCCTGTCACTACATGACAATGACACCTCATCCTTCCTCTGCAGCCACACTTCATACGCACGTCTCTTCTCTCTTCTCAGCCACAGCCATACTTACTTCCTCGCACCACCATTCACTTCCTTTCTTACACCAGCACCCACACATCTCACACAACACACCTCTTCCGCATGGCCCATCACAGCACTCTTAAACAACTGCCATTCCTCCTCCACACTGCCATTTTCTTGATCTTTCACTGCGTTCCACTCATCTTTCAATTTCTCCTGATACACTATCATTTTCTCTCTTTTATCCAACTCACTCACTTTCAAAACCTCCCTGCCACACCTAACGCTCCTAGCTCTCACCCATCTCTTACCTACTCTTAACTTTCCCTGCACCAGGTAGTGGTCAGACATACCTTCACCCTCCCCTCTCAGAACTTTCACATCCAACATTCTTCCTTTTACATTCCTGGACACAACCACATAGTCCATCAATACTCTATCAACAACCCTTCCATCCTCCTGTCTCACCCATTTATACTTATAAATATCTTTCTTCTCAAACAGAGTATTTCCAGTCACCACCTCTCGTTCAGCGCACATCCCTATCATTCGTTCCCCATTTTCATTTCTTCCAGGCACACCATGCACACCAACTACACCTTCAACTGCTACATTTCCCAGTCTAGCATTCAGATCTCCCATCAGTACCACATTCACATTCGCTCCAAAACTCTGCAGACACTCATCAACTTCATTCCAGAAAGACTCCCTCTCTTCTTCATCCCTTTCACTACCAGGCCCATATGCACTCACAAACACCCACAACTCACGTTCAAATTTCGCTTTCACCCACATCAGTCTCGATGACACCTCCTTCCATTCAATCACACACTGCTGTACTTCCGGACTCACTATCAAGGCCACACCTTCTCTTGCCCTTCCTCTATCAACACCTGACAATCTTCCATTCACACTTCCAAACATATATATATATATATATATATATATATATATATATATATATATATATATATATACAGAGAGCGAGCGAGAGAGAGAGAGAGAGAGAGAGAGAGAGAGAGAGAGAGAGAGAGAGAGTAGATAGATATGGATAGGTAAAGAGATATAGATATAGATATAGGTAGACATATAGATATAGGTATAGATATATACAGAGAAAGAGAGAGGGGGAGAGAGTGGGGGGATCCATACTGGGTAAAAGAGAGAGAAAAGTGTTAGGACAGTTAGCCATCCAATCACCAGCCACACCCCATAGTTCAACTCGCCCCCATCCTTGGGTCTGTTTACTCTGCCCAGTAGGTCAGATACCGACCTCTGACCCTACTGTACCCAAACCAAACCCTCTCAGCTGACATTAAAATGCACACTATCTTTATAGTATCATTCTTCTTTCGGTTCCCCATTCTCGGACGGTCCTTGCATCACCAAAGTTCTGACAACTTTTCCGTCAAGATTAAACAAGAAAATAGTCAAAGTCATATCGAAACCATTGTATCATTTTGATAAATATTTTTCACAGATGTGGTTATAATTCTTAGTTTTAAAATCTTCTCATTTCAACGATTCGACTTCAGGTTTATCTGTTAAGTGAAAATTGCTATAGACACTTACTTCATGATATGTAAATTATTCTTTTTCTAATATATACGAGTGTATATATATATATATATATATATATATATATATATATATATATATATATGTGTGTGTGTGTGTGTGTGTGTGTGTGTGTGTGTGTTTGTATACACTCAGAGAGAGAGAGAGAGAGAGAGAGAGAGAGAGAGAGAGAACGATATACAGAAATACAGATATATGTAATTAATCACCACTTCACACTCAAAATAGGTAATGTTACAACATGATCTGAAACAGAACCCAACTCGAGTGTTTTCAAGCACTGACCACGAAACACGTTTTTTCAAATGTCATCAGTCATCCCGGGGTTCAAGAGGATATACTCGGAAACACACTCCGTCTGCAACCGACAATCTCTGGTTCGATTCTTGGGCTGGCCATGAGTCCTTTTGGCATTTTTTTTTACTTCAGCTCCATCGCACCTACAGCTGAAACGAAGATTTGCATCGTAAATTCGACGGTTGCATGTCACACTTTGCGGAAGAGTGGGCCCTAACAAAAACTAACTGATATCCTAATGGCCCTTGTGAATTTGGAAGCCTTTATCTCCGTCGATTCCCCATTTCTGGTGGTCAGTTATATATATATATATATATATATATATATATATATATATATATATATATATATATCATTTCCTGTGGCACCCCACGGGATTTATAGGGCCTCGATGAACTCTCTCCACCAATCTTTGTCTCTTGCCATCTCCTTCAGGTCCCACCAACATTCCTCTCCTGCTTCTGTTTTCATTGTCCTCAACCAGGTTTCCCTCGGCCTACCTCTACCTCTTCTTCCTCTAGCGGTCCACTCTGGCACATCCTGTATTAAACTGCCTTCTTTTCTGTATATGTGCCCCAGTCACTTCCAGCGAGACAGTCTCACATATTCATTAACTGGTTCCACTCTCGTAATATCCCTTACTCTTTCATTTGCAACTCTGCCTTGCCACTTTACCCCAAGAATCCTTCTCAGTATTTTATTCTCAAATCCTAATACTTTCTGATCTGTTGCAATTGTACTGTACCATGACTCATGCTCGTAAATTAAAATTGGTCTAACCATGGACTTGTAAATTTTCCCTTTAGTATGTACGGAAAGCATATTATTATTCCAAACAGATTTCAACATTCCAACAGCTCGCCAAGCCTGTCTAATCCTCTCCTCAATTTCACTGTTTAATGATCCATTAGATGATACAATCGTTCCCAGATATTTAAAGTTTTCTACATTCTTCACCACATTATTCCCAATTACACATTCGATTTGGTTCTCCACATTCATATTAATAATTTCAGTATATCCACAATTTATTACCAATCCCACTTTTTCTCCTTCCTCCACCAGACAATCAAGCACCCTCTGCATCTCGTAAATACTTCCGCAAATCAGTACAATATCATCAGCATAGTCCAAATCCAGCAGCTTCTTATTGTCTTTCAAGTTAATTCCTGCACCTGTTCTCCTTAAAACTTTTCTCATAACATAATCCATAACCAAAACAAACAGCAATGGTGAAAGAACTCCTCCTTGAATCTGACCTAATCTCAAATGGATCACTAAAAGAACCACCCACCATTACCCTACAAAAAGTACCTTCATGCAGGCTTCTAATAATATTTACAAACTTTTCTGGTATACCATAGAATCTCATAATTTCTGTATATATATATATATATATATATATATATATATATATATATATATATATATATATATATATATATATCGATAGATAGATATAGATAGATAGATAGATAGATAGGAATATCAAGATTCCGCAAGTCAGAATTAGCTTCACCTCCCTTACTACTTACGGACTTTGATGTTATAGGGAATTTCTTTGAAGTAGTAAAAGGTGATCTCAGAAAGACTAGAAATATGATAATCCGAACATTTTCAGAAAGCAAGTAATGCCATTTTCGAATCTATTATACCCGGTTACTTTGAAAGGGCAGTGCGCAACTACTCTACTCGTACAAATAAAATGTATTCATTACAATATAATTATTATGGGAAGAAAACGCACAAAGGAAAAGGAAAAGCATTTATCATAGAATTCGTTAACAAATGGACAACAAATGGCGCTGAGAGACTGTATTATCAGCATCAGCATTTTGCTGACCCTTCCCTCGTAGCTGTGGCTACGAAAGGTGTCACCTAAAATATTCTAATGCAAAAGCAATGTAAAGCACACAGCACAAGAGTCGAGAAGGAATGATACTCTTTGACGTTCGGTAAGGAAGGCGAAGTATGGAAGGCAGAACACACTGCTAGCAGAGACTGTTGACGAACTCACGCCTGTGATACCAGCTTTCGTTGTCCACTGTGGAGAGTAACACCTGTCACCGAAACTGATGTTTTCCTCTGTTCCTGTGGATTATGCATTTACGCAGCAAAGACTAATTCCCAGTCAAATGAGTTAACTGCTTCACTGTAATTTGGCACTCCTTAGTTTATTCTTGCAATCTCCAGACGTTTCTGTTCAGGTTGGAAGAGCCTCCGTGATGTGCCGGGTTAATTAATACCATATTTAGTTCTTTCATTTCGAGAACGTTCTCCTCAGGCGGCTGCGAGAACAAGATATCGAATTCCGTGTCCGATTAGAGTCGATATAACTATATAGCAGACCGACAGAAGAAAAATGTACATTCGTGGCCATACATAATCACCTATCCTCTGTACTCCGTGCCTTAGACTGGCTCCTATATGCGCGGCAAGTCACAGGGGAGTAAAAGGGGCAGAGAGGGAGGGGCCAGAGAGAGAAGGGAATGTGGGTGGGGGGACGAGCGATGGTGCTCGGGTGGAGTGAGGGAGGGGAGGGAGGGTCGGTAGGGGAGGGAGATTGAAATGCGACGTTGTGGCCACATAATTTGTCTGTTTTCTTTCATTCAGAGCATCATATAAAGGAGTTACTATTCGGTAGATAAAGCTGCATTACACCTTGTATAGCGGCGTCAGATAACAAGCTTTAGATAGGTGGTGATATCAAGGACTGGCTCGTTACAGAAATATACTGACGTGACAGATCAATCATTAGTACGGAGTCAGATATTTGTGTTTATCCGTGTATTTTGATTTCAGCCGCAGAATGGAATCTGGATGACTTTGACTTCCGTAATGTTTGTGTAAGAAACGTCCTCTACCCTTACATGTAATTATTTTTTGGAACTAAATATTATATGCAACCTCTGATATGGCTGTGTCCACAGTAAATATGATCACCCTTGCGGTATAAAGTCCGTCTATACTGTACAGTCACCATCATGTCAATTCAATAACTATTTAATGACATCTCTATATGAAAAGGTTATTTAAAATAACTGTGCAGAAAAGGTAAATAAATATGATGTCTGTGCTCATGGGTGGATATGATAACGGTATCATTCATAATCTGTTAGAGGGAAAATGAAACAAAATCCTACCCAGACTCCCAAAATATATCTATGTCAATGTTTACCGACACTGGTCAAGCCAAAGCAACCAGGAACGCCTTAGTAAGTAGTCCAGTGGCCTCATGCCTTAAAATCCTCATGCAGGCTTCGTGACACCGGGGAAACAATGTTGTTGATGGTTTGCTGGTTTCGTCTGAACAGCTTCCACTCGTCCTTTGTGTGCTGGAGGAGGCAGGCCCGTGTCCTCTCGTTCTCTGGCTTCCACGCGTTGGCAGTCTGGGCCCACACAATCTTGATGTCTCTGCACCAGTATTTGATGTGTCACGTCAGTATATTTCTCTCACGAGCTAGTCCTTGATATCACCACCTACCTAAAGCTTGTTATCTGACGCCACTATACAAGGTGAAATGCAGCATTATCTACCGAATAGTACCTCCTTTATATGATGCCCTGAATGAAAGAAAATAGACAAATTACGTGGCCACAACGTCGCATTTCATTCTCTCTCCCCTACCGACCCTCCCTCCCCTCTCTCACTCCATCCAAGCACCATCGCTCGTCCCCCCACCCACCTTCCCTTCTCTCTCTGGACCCTCCCTCTCAGCCCCTCTTACTCCCGTGTGACTTGCCGTGCATAAAGGAGCCAGCCTGAGGCACGGGGTACAGAAGAATAGGTGATTATTTATGGCCACGACTGTACTTCTTATGGGTTGGCAGTGGTGTAATAGGAAGCACACTCGACCCTGTGTACGCTGTTCTGGTCAGTCATGAAATCTTTAGGCAAGTCTTCATTGCGGCATCGGTTTCCTTTCTAGAACTGATAGAGGAACCAAGATTGTAAATATGATGGTCACTTGTCGCAGATTGAAGGGAAGATTGTGATGTAACAAAAGTTTATTATTTGCTTCCCCCCCCCCCATTTCATTTTATTCATGTAAGCTTCGGACGCTTTTATTGAGCTTATCAAAGAGTTTTCAATCTGGAGAAATTGATATACCCTTTTTTACTCTATGCAGTACCAGAGGCCTTTCCAGAAATCAAGAAAATCGACTGGAAGTAGCAATCATAAAATAAGTCATTGGAGTAGTGGTAACGGTACCTGACTACAGTCTAGAGGTCTCGGTTTCGAGTCTCGGCTGGAGCGTCAAAATCTTTCCACATACGTACGCACGTGTAATGTGTGTTTCTAAACACACAAATACACACACACACACACACACACACACACACACACACACATATATATATATATATATATATATATATATATATATATATATATATATATATTATCTCCCCCCTGGGGGTAGGGGGGTTTCAAGAATACTCCCCCAGTATCCCTGCTTGTCGTACGAGGCGACTACAAGGGTTGGTGGTGGGTTAGTGCCCCACCCCGTAAAAAGAACTAACTAAAAAAGCGAACAAAGCACCTCGGACACGGACGGACCATACGTTGACGACTAACGAACGGACAAAGGACATTCTTAGGGTGGGAACGTGGAATGTGAGAGGAGTGAATGATGAAGTGAAAGAGAGAGAGATTATTCAGGTGCATGAGGATGCAAAAGTGGATATATGTCGATTGACTGAAACTAAATGGAAAGGTGAAAGGGTGAGAGAATGGGAATATGGTTTAGGTATATGTGCGGGAGTCAATGAAAACGAGAGGGCAAGAGAGGGAGTATGTCTGATGATAAGCAAGAAGTGGAAGGAGAATATAAGAGAGTATGGAACAGTGGGTGCAAGGATTGTATGGGTGAGGATGAAAATAGGTATACAAGCATGGGCGATTGTATGTGTGTATGCCCCAACAGAGGATCGAGTGGCAAGAGTGAAAGATGAGTTTTGGGCGAGTGTAGAAGCGTGTATGGACAAGTTTGAGAGGAGCGAGAGAGTGCTGTTGATTGGAGACATGAATGGCAAAGTTGGGAATGTATGAGTGGATGGAGTGGTTGGTCAGTGGGGTGTGCCAGCTGACGTAGATGGGAAGTGCTTTGGTGGACATCTGTGCTTGTAAGGGGTTGGCAATAGCCAACACCTACTTTCGGCATAAGATGATCCACCGGTATACATGGAGAGTAATGAGGAGGATGGATGGTGAACTTGTTGAACGAAAGGCAACGATAGACTACGTGTGTGTGGATGAGCGAATGAGAAGACAAGTGTTGGATGCAAGAATGTGGAGAGGTTGGGGGAATGGAGTCTCGGACCATCACTTAGTGATGACCAAGGTAGAGCTGCAAAGAAAGTGGTTGAGGAGACGAAGGGGAAGACAGGAGGAAGCAACTCCTGTGAGAAGAGTGGAGAAATTGCAAGATAGTGAGAAAATGACAGAGTATAAGAGCATAGTGGAAGAAAGACTGGGAAGGTATGAGCTAGAGCGGATGGAAGGGGTGGAAGACGTATGTAAGATATTCACAGAAGAGATAGGAGCAGCGTGTGAGGCGGTTTGTGGAGTGAGGAGGAGATGCAAGGGTGTGCAAGGGACAGCATGGTGGAATGATGAGGTGAAACGAGCTGTGGAACAAAAGAAGAAGGCATATAGTGAATGGTTAGCGAGTAGAGGTAGGGGAGAAGATGAGAGAGAGAAGAGAGAGGTATATGTGAGCAGGAGAAGGGAGGTTAAGAGACTGGTGAAGGAGAGTAAAAAGAAAGTGGATGAGGAGTTTGGGAGGAATCTGAGTGTGAAATGGAGGGAGAGTAAGAAATTGTTTTGGAAGGAGGTAAAGAAAGTAAGGCAGTGTGAAAGGGGAAATAGTAGGGAAGTGAAAGATAGGAATAATAGATTGTTGGTGGAGAAGAGAGAGAAACTGAGGAGATGGAAGGAGCACTTTGAGGATTTGTTGAATGTGGAGAGTGAGAGCAGTGCAAGTATAAGTGGTTGGGGAATGGCTGGGAGAAGAAGAGATGAGAGGAGGGAGGAAGAGATCAGTATGGCGGAAGTAGTGGAAGCGATGAAGAATATTAAGTTGGGAAAGGCCCCAGGAATTGATGGAGTGTGTGGTGAAATGCTTAGGTATGGGGGTGAGATTGTTGTGGAGTGGATATGGAAGTTGTGTAGATTGGCTTGGGATGAGGGAAGGGTTCCAGAGGACTGGAAATCAGGTATAATTGTTCCTTTATACAAAGGAAACGGAAAGAGAGAAGTATGTGGTAACCATAGGGGTATTTGCCTACTTAGTGTGACTGGTAAAATGTATGGGAGAATACTCATTGATAGGGTTAGGCATATGACAGAGGAGCTAGTTGGAGATGAACAAGGGGGATTTAGGAAGGGAAAAGGGTGTGTAGATCAGATATTTTTTCTAAGATGTTTAGTGGAGAAGTATCTAGAGAAGGGAAGGAAAGTGTATGCTGCCTTCATGGACTTGGAGAAAGCTTATGACAGAATAGATAGGCAAGGTATGTGGAAGGTATTAAGAATATATGGAGTGGAGGGAAAATTGTTGAGTGCTGTGAAGAGTATGTATGAGGGAGGTAGGGCTATGGTGCGAGTGGATGGTGAGCTGAGTGAGTTCTTTGATCTCAATGTGGGACTGAAACAGGGTTGTGTGATGTCTCCATGGCTGTTTAATATATACATGGATGGGGTTGTAAAGGAGGTGCAGGGTAGGGCAGTGGATGTGGAGGTGGCTCTACTGAATGAGGGTGAGATTTGGAAGCTTCCGGTGTTGCTGTTTGCTGATGATACAGTACTGTTGAGTGGAGATGAATGGGAGTTGCAAGGTTTGGTGAATGAATTTGGGACAGTGTGTAGGAGGAGGAATCTGAAAGTTAATGTAAACAAAAGTAAAGTTATGGTGTTTGAGAGGAATGAAGTCACAGAGTGTGCAGTGAGGTTGGATGGTGAGGATATGGAGAATGTGAGTGCATTCAAGTACTTGAGTAGTGTGATGAGTAAGGATGGAACTTTGGGGGATGAAGTGCGTGAAAGGGTACAGCAGGGAAGGAAGGTTGTTGGTACACTGAAAGCAGTGATGAGAAATAGGGAGGTGAGTATGGAAGTTAAGAAGTCACTGCATGATAGTATTGTGATTCCGACCCTGACGTATGGAAGCGAGGCATGGACCTTGCAAGAGGGGAACAAGTCAAGAGTGAGAGCAGTGGAAATGAGTTACTTGAGAGGAGCATGTGGAGTGACGTGGAGGGACAGGTTGACGAATGAAGAAGTGAAGGAACGCTGTGGGGTGGATGTGGATGTGGTTGAGAAGATTAGGAGAAATACACTGAGGTGGTTTGGACATGTGAAGAGAACGGAGAATGAAAGACTGACTAAGAGGGTGTATGTAGGTGAGGTGGAGGGAGGGAGAGGGAGAGGTAGACCGAGGATGAGGTGGAGGGATGGAGTTGAGAGGTATATGAGGGAGGGGGGGGTGAGTTGGGGGGAGGGTAGTCAAATGGTGGGTGACAGAGCGACTTGGAGGCGTTTTGTCTGTGGCCACCCTTTGCGGGATTAGGGCGTCGGGCTATTAGATAGATAGATAGATTGGAGTGTAGGGGTTAATTACCCTCGTGCAGTAAATAAGGATTAATAGCAAACATCCTTCTTCTGTGTAAAATAACAAAATTGCACTAACCTATGCGAGGAAGAAAACAATCAGTAAAGTGAAATCCACGTTCAGCAAGAAGTGAACCAGTTCTCTCAGACTACTTCCTCCTCAGTTTAGTCTTGCTACCTGCAGACGATTATAATTACTTCAGACATTTTGACCTGTGGAGGCCGAACTTGCGGCATTCACCAAACCCCTCACTGCTGGTGATCTCCCCCTAAGCTGATTAAATATCATCTAGAGGTAGCAAGAAAAATCCAGCTAAAGAGGTCAGTGGACTGAAGTGGTTAACAAAAATATATCTGATCTCCCGGATAGACACGATGATAGCATGTGTCCTTCGGGTGAACAAACTGAACATATCCCCGTAGTGAGTATATTTATGTGTTTTTAATCTAACTTGGTCTACAATTGCCATCTATCCATCGCGAATCCTGAAATGTAATGATAGATTGGCATCAGAATGTAATCCTATTGATGAGGTGCTATAAAAACAAGGTAGAGCCTTAGCATTGTCTTGTTCCAACACTGAGATATACATGAAATTACCTGCAGTGCGATGAACACCTGGGCCAAGTTACCCCCCCCCCTCAAAAAAAAAAAGGATAACCAATGAGGTATTCGACATGAACCCTTTCGCTGTGTCTGAAGCAAGTCGGTATTTTATTCATAATGAGAAGCCTAACCGTTCACAGGCTTGAAAAAACTGTATCAAGTAATCTAACCTCTGCCGTTGTAAAGTCAAGTTGCACTTGACTTTACAACGGCAGAGGTTAGATTTACATCATGATTTCATTCAGTTAAGAGGAATGAAAGCAGTCAAAAGATTGAAGCAATAGAACGACAATCAGCCCTTCAGTCACCGCATAGTACCACATTTATTTGCTGTCTTAGTGCCTTTAGAGGCGTTTTAACTCGCGGCGTCCCGTCGACGATCTTTAACGTCCACACGTTTTGTCACTCCCAATCTCGTCGACGTACATAAATGCGAATCAATTGCAAGGTCCCTAATTTGCACAATTTTCAAGTTTTGCCAGTGATTTTTGGTACATATACATGTGACACCTTCCTCAACAAGATGCCAGGCAGGGACAATGCCTTACCCAGCATGACCTCCTCCCCCCCCCTGCACGCCATTGTCTCAGCAATTCACCTGTTATCAGTGACCTGGCCAGTAAAGCCATGTCATGCCACGGTACGAAATTCAGGGCCAGAGTGATTCCCCAATCAATTGCAATGTGGAAGACAAACTTTACATGGCATTAGAGGAAGAAACAGTCAGAAATGATGATCAGGTAATGTGGCAAAAAAAGGTCAGGTATGGTGATGAGTTAGTGAGTGAAACAATGCTTATAATGCCTATATTACAGCTTGAAAACCAATATACTCTCATACTACATATAAATTCGTACCAAGTAAATAAATAAATACCTTTTATGAGTGGTGTGAAATAGTTATCCTCCCATAGAACGTTTTCTTTGGTGCCAGCCTTATAGAAAACCCAGTAAGGTAAGGAGGTACTCCTACCTGTATCGAGTATTTTAAACCTCAGGTGAGCGATTTCTCTACGAATTTTCGATGTTTCTCACCAAAAGCGGAGGTTTGAGCCAGAAAATTTTTTTTTCCAAAAATGGTCGGGACTGGGGGGAATCAATGGTGGAAAAGTGGTCGGGATGGGACGGGTTAAGCTTTATTCACAAAATATTTGCATAATAGATTTTGTGTGCCTGGTGATGAATAAGTATGCAGGGGAAACTGTTGTAAAGTGAGGTGGAGCAAATAGCGTTAGGCAAGGAATGTTTTAGAAAATTAAGTGCTCATCACGGTGGAATGCAGTTGCCAAATTGCTTGACTCTCCCGAAATTTTTCCATTTAAAATACAGCCTAGACACATATAATCCATCCTAGACAGTTTACCAACCAACAAAGCTCCAGGCCCAGATGGAATTCCTCCAATTGCTTTGAAGAAGTGTTCCCCAGAACTTGCCTCTGTTCTGGCGAAATTATTCAGACTATGCATACGTAGACTACTTCTTCGTTCCCTGATTCATGGAAAGAAGCTAATATCCACCCAATGCCAAAGAAAGGAAATTCCTATGACCCCTCTGATTACAGACCAATAGCTATCACATCTTCTGTTGCTAAAGTATTTGAAAATGTAATTAATCAGCACATAGTTAAACACCTTGAATCCAACAGCTTAATTAGTGATAGACAATATGGTTTTTGCCACGAAAGATCCACCATTGACATATTCAGTCTCCTGACTCATACCATCCATCAATCAATTGACCAACATGGAGAAACTCATGCAGTATCCATTGATATTTCTATAGCTTTCGACAGAGTATGGCACCGTTCCCTGCTGTCCAAACTTCCTTGCTATGGACTAACGCCTTTTGTTCCTCTGCTTTCCTCATATCTCAGCGGCAGAAAAATAAGAGGAAAAGTAGTTGATGGATATTCCAATTTCCACTCAATCAATGCCGGCGTGCCACAAGGATCAGTTCTGGCATGAACCCTATTCCTAGTTCATATTAGTGATCTCTTATCTGTCACCCACAATCTCATCCATTCATATGCAAATGACTCAACACTTCACGGTTCATTCACACTCAAACATCCATTTACAAAGTTTAACATATCTAACTTTCAACTCAGTACAGCTATCTTCATAAATCAAGACTTATCTAAGAGTAACGAATGGAGACAAGATAACCTTGTCTCATTTAATGCTAGTAAAACCAAATACGTACAATTTACTAATAGACAGATATTGCCACTTTCGTATATTACCATCAATGCTACTAACTTTCCCATCTCCAAAAGTATTGAAATTCTCAGTGTTTCACTTAACAATGCCCTCAGCTGGACCTCTCATGTCAGATCACTCGCTAATAACGCCTCAAAGATACTTGGATTATTGTAGAGTCCATTACTTCCTCACTGATGTGCAGTTAGTTATAATTCACAAGAGTCATGTGCACTCTCAGCTTGAACATTGCTCACCCATGTGGAATGGATGTAGAGAGGTTGCACTACAACAACTAGACAGAATTCAGAACAAAGCTGTTGGAATTATTAATAACCCTGCTATTATAAACTACCTCCCCAACAAGTAAGAATGAATGTTGCTTCCCTTGCATTGTTTTACAGATACTTTTATGACAAATGCTCAGACAAAGTTACTTCCAGTGTGCCACCTCTCCATGCCTTCCCTCTTGCTACACGGGCATCTGGTAGCGCTCATGACTGGAATGTCACACAGCCATATTGCAGAACTTCTGCCTAGCAGAATCTTTTATTCCCCGAACTGCATCTCTCTGGAACTCTCTTTCCTGGAGTTGTTTCCCCCCATACTTCAACCTACAGCTGTTCAAGTCAAACTGTTACAGATATTTTATGAATGGAGGACGCCACTAATATGGTGTATGGATTTTTTTGTGTTCATTTTTCCTTCCACTGTTCTGTTATTTTTAAAAATATAATAATGACTTAATTATTGACTATTAATACTCTAATGAGACTTTAACAGTACGTGCGTACAGTACGTATGTGGAAAGTTTTGAACCCTCTAACTGGAACTCGAACCCGGGACTTCTAGATAGGAGTAAGGCAACGTGTCGCTATACCACGCCATGATGAACGCCAAGCCTCATGAATTCCTTGAAGAATCCTGTAAATCCATTATCTACTTATGTATGCACGTGTACTGTAATGTGTATTTCTCCACCATATAGGAAGACGCTTGAGTACTTCCTGGGATAGATTAAAACTGCTATGTCACTTCCCTAGTTACGTGGCGCTGCGGAAAAAAAAAAAAATCCAGATGACAAATATGTCATCATGTGGGTTCGGGTTAAAATATACCCTCCAGTAACGGATTTACCTGATTCTTCATAAAATTCATGTGGCTTAGCTTTTATCAAGTCGTGGTTTAGCGACACGGTGCCTGGCTCCAATCTGGGATTCCCGGGTGCGATTGTCGGCTAGAGTGTGAAAAAGGTTTTGTATATATATATATATAGAGAGAGAGAAATGGAGCAATGAATTCCCCGAGCTAGGCAACTAAGGCCATATAGCCCCGCTGGGTTACAGAAGGGCGCTACCCCTCCCAGCAACGGTAGCCCGGGCGAGGCTCGAACTTGCGACCTCCCGATCACAAGTTCAGCGCGTACCACTGTGCTACCGCGCCCCCAGAGAGAGAGAGAGAGAGAGAGAGATGTATGTGTGCATGTGGACCATTATAGGTAGATTTCAGAAAGTAAGACTGCCCATGTTATGTGAATGACTAGGATCAATGGTGAGGGATTTTCTATTCTAGTTAATTCTAGGTAATGTACATGTGGAGGCGATGCCGCACCAGAAATCGAGTTGCCAGATCTATTATAGCTACAGGGTCTCTAATGTAGCCTCAATCCTTTCAGCCCAATAATATTTTGTGATTTAAATTCTTGCTGTTTTCAAATGGTTTTATTAAATCCAATTGATGTTTTATAGGAAAGAGGTTAACCAAAACTCTGTCCAACCTCTCTCGTTTGAAATAAATATCCAGAGCTGAATGACATTGTCTGAAGATAGTATATATATCTACCTAGTTATCTGTCTATCTATCTATCTGTCTATCTATCTATCTATCTATCGAGAGGTGTATATATATATATATATATATATATATATATATATATATATGTGTGTGTGTGTGTGTGTGTGTGTGTGTGTGTGTTTTCTTGTTCCGTACCCTTCTTTTACATAAGAATAAAGAAACCAAAGACCGATATACAGAACTTAATAGAGATTCTGAAAGGTGAGTATTTGAGTGGAAACTAACATCAGGCAACCATTCTGCATCTTGGTCAAAACATACTTTTTTTCTCAGAACTGCCCTTACGGAAGTAGGGTGCATCGTCCACACTGCAGCGTTTATTATACCGCGAAATAGAGTACTAACCCATGGGGATGAAGTAAGGACCAGATGGAAAGAATATTTTGAAAGCTGATGAATGGGAATTGAGAGAGCAGAGCCGCCGTAAACATGGGCCCCAGTTATAGTGCTGGGAAAAGAAGGACACAAAGGAATAACACTTATGCAAAAGTCAGACAACCGAGAATCGAACTCATGTTGCACGCATGATGTGCCAACCATTACACCACTGGTTTCCCTGTGGTATAAGGAGAGGATATCCATCTTCTTTTACTACCTGCTCTGCCCTTGAGTATTTCCATTCTCTCCCGTCCCTGCCTCATGGAATGCCTGTTATGTTACAGAGAGAGAGAGAGAGAGGATTAATTACCATGAGCCTGTGTTCATCCACTCAAATTAGAAATTTTTTTCTGAACTTTCTCCCCCTCTGATTTGTTTGTTGGGCCACCAGCCCCTTCAATCAGATGACTTGGTGTGAATTTTATTTTTCCTACTTCAAAATTATTTCCTGTTCCAGTTAGTGGAGACGTCTTGCAGTAAAAGGGAAGATGGAGTCTAGATCTGGCTTCTCGAAGTCGCAAAATCTCTCCTAAATTGTCAGTCAGTTGGAGACATATATATATATATATATATATATATATATATATATATATATATATATATATATATATTCTATCCATCTATATACCTTGGCTGCTTCCCTCAAGGAAAGGGAGGTAGCCGAGACAGGACGACACACTCCCCATTTACTCATTCATTCAAACACATTCATTCGCATCTTAGCCCCAGAGGGGAGATGGGACAGATCCTTACCGCACCACACCGCGCAAGGGTCAACTGCGCAGTGCAGTCAGTGACATCTGCAGCAGGGCCCGACAGCAGAGCTGGTTTTACCCCTGCCACATTATAATAGACCAATCCCCTTATCCGCACCTGACCTGACTAGCTGATCAGACCAAATGCGGGAGAACATCCCCTCTGGGCTGCGTCATCATTTATTAATTCACAATTTCTCTCCATTTATTTCTGTCACGCACAGCCACTCTTCCTTGCTCAACAGACATCCCTCTCACATCCAGCGCTCTCTTCACACTGTCCATCCATCCTATTCGTGGTCTCCCTCTCAGCCTTACACCTCTCACGTCAGATTTAGTTATCTTTTTCACCAATCGCTCATTATCCATTCTCTCCATATGCCCAAAGCATCGCAACACCCTCTGCTGAACTCGATCAGCCATCTCCCGAACAACTCCAGTTCTCCTTCGCACTTCATCATTTCGCACTCGATCCATACGCGTCACTCCACACTTACTCCTCACACACCTCATCTCCATTACATTCAAACTTTCCTCTCTGCTACACCCATATTCCATGTTTCAGCCCCATATAACGCAGTCGGTACCACAACACCCTCATACAGCCTTCTCTTTACATCCATTCTAAGCGAACGACATCTAAACACCTTTTTCATTCCTCCCAGCACCTTTCCTACTTCATTCATTCTAAACTTCACTACTGCATCTATTCTTCCATCCACAGCAACATGTGACTATATATATATATATATATATATATATATATATATATATATATATATATATATATATATATATATATATATATATATATATTGTTACATAGCCTATGATTTCATCATCCTTTGTGTAATTTTGACGCACAGTTGCTGCATGTTTGATCACGAGCGTGTTCTGCCTCAGTCCCCCCTTCTACCGTTATAGTAGAGTAAGTCGACATCTCTGTTATACTTTGCGGGGATTGTCATCTCTTTGTCCCCATGGCTTCATTTGCGCGTCCTCATTACAAGTTGTATCGCTCTCCTGGCCCCTATATAATGAGCTCAGTCTCTGCATCATGGCCACTTAGATCTGCTCCTCATTTTGTTCACATCTCTGTCCTCCCCTGTACAGATATTATTATTGTGAGTGCTCAAGAAATCTCCAAACATCTAGCAGCTGTGTGTAATTTGAGTATAACTGTTATTGCATTTTTTCTTGTACTGTATAGCATAAGTTTAATTTGTAGGCCTAGTGAAGTTTTTTGTACTTCATGTAGGGATCTTTATGTCAGTCATTTTTGATAATAGTTTGTATCTGTAATAATTTATCTGGCATTCACTGAGTATTATCTGGTATCTCATTTTATCAGGGCTGACTTAGATAAATTTATTCTTGCTAATTTCGTGTTAATAGAGGCTATTGCAGTTAACCATATATTTAACCTGTTTATTTGCCATTACATTATCCTTATGAGTTCTGAATGTTTTGTTGTTAGTTTGTGCATTAAACTTTAACTTGTAATTTTACCTAACTCTTTTGTTTTGAACCTGGAACTTTACGGGACAGTAGTGATTTTTAGCATTCTCACTTAAAGTGTACGTTATCTTTCTCTGTTCCGTAACATAAATTTGGCGACCTCATATCAGGATATTCAGGATATTATCATAAGGATATTGTTTGATATTTTGTGACTGTGATATATTCATGATGGCTACTATTACTACACTTGATGAAGCCAAAGATTTTTTGTCAAATGTGCAAACAGTGTGTGATATAGAAAACAGAACAAAGAATGAACTTAAGCTTGTTGCTCAACAATTGGGAATTGCAGTTCACTCTCATCATTCTAAAGATCAAATTGTTGGCATGATTAATAAAAGCTTGTTTAATGTAACTCCTCCAAATGAGCAAACGCAGATTGAATTAGCTAAGTTACAGCTAGCCCTGCAGGAGGCTCGTGTGAAGGAAGCTGAATTTCAAGCACGTGCTAAGGAGGCTGAGTCTCAGGCTAAGGAGGCGGAATCTCAGGCTCGTATTGAAGAGGCACAGGTACAGGCTCAGGCACAAATTGAACTTGCCAGGATTCAGGCAGACCATGAGTATCGCATGAAACAAGGTGGAACTGAATCATCTAGCTCTGATGATTTTGATGTGGCTAAAAATGTTAAACTTGTCCCTCCTTTTAATGAATCTGATTTAACAAAGTATTTTCAGTTGTTTGAGAGGGTAGCTACAGGTTTTAATTGGCCTAAGGAGTATTGGCCAGTACTCCTTCAAACTGTTCTCACCGGTAAAGCTCAAGTAACTTATGCATCTTTGCCTCAGGATCAATGTGATAATTATGATGTAGTTAAGAGCTTGATTCTCAAGGCCTATGAGCTTGTTCCTGAAGCCTATAGAGTAAAATTTAGGACAACTTACAAGCAAGATAAGCAACCCCATGTTGAGTATGCAAAAATCAAAGAAGATTTGTTGCAGCAGTGGTTAAATTCTAAGAATGTGGATTCTGATTTTGGTAAATTTAAGCAGATGATTTTGCTGGAGGATTTCAAAAGGTGTATTAGTAAAGATGTAAGCTTCATATCTTGATGAGAAAAGAATAGATAATTTGTCTGATGCTGCAGTTTTAGCTGATGAATATGTTCTCACTCACAAGAGATATTTTAGAGGAAAAAGGAAAGCTGAGAGTCAGTACGTTGCCTCTACTCAGAGTACAGGTAACAGGAAAGAGAATAAGGATGATGTTTCTCAGGAAGTAAATACCAGCTTCACCTCTAGATTTCAGAAAAGTAAATGTACTTATTGTAGTAAGCTTGGTCATACTACGGAGAGATGTTTCAGGAGACAGCGTGATGTGAACAAAAAGGAGTCTTTAAATATTCAGTCAATTGGTCTAGTGTCCACTCTTGAGAGTTCCCAGAATTCTTTAACTGAGTTAACTGAACCTGCTTTGAGGGGTAACTTAAATTCTCATGATGGAGCTCCTCTTGAGAGCAGTAACGTGGGTGACACTCTCAAGAGTTCATGTGCTAATTTCCTGTCTGAAGGTTTTGTCAGTCCTCTGGACAGTAATGACAGGAAATCAGTTCAAATATATCGTGATACAGGTGCTTGCCAATCCCTTATGCTGACCAGTGTTCTAGGCTCTAATGTTAATTCCTCTGATGAAACTGTAATCTTACAAGGTGTAGGGAATAATTACTTCTCTGTCCCTCTGTGCAGAGTGAATTTAGAGTCTGGTTTTGTTAATGGTTCCGTTATGGTTGGGTTGGTTGAGACACTCCCAATGTCAGGTGTAACTTTCTTTACTTGGAAATGATATTGGTGGAAGTCAAGTGTGTCCAGCTCCTCAGTTGTCTAGTGAGCCAGTGGCTGCGTCCCAGGATTGTGATGTCCCTGATGTGTTCCCTGCATGTGCTGTCACTAGGGCTAAGTCTAAAGTTACTGGTGATTTAGAGGATAATGATGATGATGATGTTATCCTAGCTGACACTTTTCTTGCTAATTTGGACCACTCACCAGTTGAGGCAGTACCCCGTAGTGTTGATAATTTGTCTCGTCAAGAGTTGGTTGAGTTGCAGGTTGCTGACCCTGAGTTGAAAGGTCTAGCTAACTCTGCTTGCAGTGAGGAAGAGTCAGCTGGTGCTTCTACTTGTTATTATGTAAAGTCAGGAGTACTTATGAGGAAGTGGAGACCCCCAACAGCATCAGCCGACTGTGAATGGGAGGTTGTACATCAAGTTGTCATCCCTCGTGTTTGTAGGCAGGATATCATTCGAGTGGCTCATGATTCCAGTTTGGCAGGACACCTTGGAGTGAGGAAGACTGTGGCACGCATTTTGAAACACTTCTACTGGCCAGGTATCTTTCAGGGATGTTTCCTGGTATTGTAAGTCTTGTCACACCTGTCAAGTTGTGGGGAAGTGTAATCAGACCGAAAAGGTTGCACCTCTAGTTCCCATTCCTCCTTTTGAGGCGCCTTTCACCCGTGTGTTGGTGGATATTGTGGGCCATCTTCCTAAGACTTCTTCAGGATTTTCTTATGTGTTGACCATGATTGATATGGCTACTCGTTATCCTGAAGCCATTCCACTTAGAAACATCTCAGCAAAGAACGTGGTTAAGGAAATGCTAGGGTTCTTCACAAAGTTTGGTCTGCCCAAGGAGGTACAGTCAGACCGGGGAAGTAATTTCATGTCAAACGTTTTCAAGCAGTCTCTGAAAGAGTTGGGCATCACCCAGATCACGTCTTCAGCTTACCATCCCCAGACCCAAGGAGCGTTGGAGAGATATCATCAAACACTCAAATCGATGCTCAAGAAATACTGTTTGGAACATCAGAAAGACTGGGATAAAGGTCTTCCATTCGTTGTGTTTGCCGCAAGAGAATCTCCAAATGAATCACTGGGCTTCTCACCTTTTGAACTACTGTTTGGCCATGAAGTAAGAGGACCCCTTGTTACTCAAGGAATGCTGGCTGTCGGAGGAAGATGATGTCAACCTGCTCGAGTATGTGATGAAGTTCAAAGAACGGCTGTCCACTGCTTTACAGCTGGCGAGAGAATTTAGGAGCTGCTCAGGAGAAGATGAAGACTTGGTATGATAAGAAGTCTAGGTTACGCCACTTTCAGCCAGGAGATCAGGTTTTGATTCTGCTACCAGTTCATGGGCAACCTCTTCAAGCCAAGTTTAGTGGCCCTTATTTCGTGGAGAAGAAACTCAGTGATGTCAACTATGTCATCGCCACACCAGATCGTAGAAAGAGCAAGCAACTATGTCACATCAACATGCTAAAGTTATATCACAGGCGGGACGAAAATAATCCAGTCTGCACTGTAGCTGTTCCACCCGAGTCTGCAAGTGAAGCTCTCCCATGCAGTATGAGCCTGAGTGATAGTTTGGGGAAGAATCCTGATATCATGAATGATCTCCAGACTAAGCTTTCATCTACCACCCAAGGAAAGGCAGGAGTTTTCGGCATTACTGCAGGAGTACCCGCAAGTGTTCCGTGCCACTCCAGGAAGAACCACTGTGTTGATGCATGATGTCGATGTTGGAGACGCAAAGCCAATTAAATTGCCTCCTTACCGTGTGAACCCAGTGAAAGTTCCTCTCATCCAGAAGGAGCTTGGCTACCTGTTGGACCACAAGATGATTGAGCCCTGTCAGAGCGAGTGGAGTTCTCCTGTCACTCTAGTCCCTAAGCCAGGTGGGTCACAGAGGCTTTGCATCGACTACAGACGTGTTAATCAGATAACCAAAACAGACACTTACCCTCTCCCTCGTGTGGAAGATTGCATAGACAAGATCGGAAAGGCTAGGTACATAAGTAAGTTTGATTTGTTAAAGGGATACTGGCAAGTACCTATGACTGAACGTGCTAGGGAGATCTCATGTTTTGTAACACTAGGAAAGGCTTTTGCATGTTCGGTAATGCCATATGGTATGAAAATGCACCAGCCACATTTCAGAAGCTCATGAATGTTGTAACAGAGGGTTTGGCAGGGTGTGTTGTTTATATTGATGATGTATTAATCTTCAGTGACAACTGGAAAGATCACCTATGCCATGTCAGTAAATTTCTTGACCGTTTAGTTCATGCTAATCTTGTAGCTAATTTATCAAAGTGTGAGTTTGGTCAAGCTAAAGTTCAGTACCTTGGGTATGTAATTGGTGATGGACATGTTGCACCACCAGGAGCTAAGGTTCAGGTTATAAGTGATCTTCCCAGACCTAAAAGTAGGAAAGAGCTACAAAGATTTTTGGGAATGGTAGGTTATTACAGGAGATTTGTTCTTAACTTTTCTATTCTTGTATCACCACTTACAGACCTACTGAAAAAGGGAGTTGAATTTGTCTGGACCGATAACTGTGAATCCTCTTTCAACAAACTTAAAGCTATTCTATTAAGTCAGCCAGTGCTCGCTACTCCAAATTTTGCTAAGCCTTTTAAGATGGCTGTTGATGCAAGTGATACAGGAGCTGGGGCTGTTTTGCTGCAAGAGGATGATCAGGGTATTGAACATCCTGTATCTTATTACAGTAAGAAGTTCACTCCACCTCAAAAGAACTACTCAACTATTGAGAAAGAGCTTTTGGCCTTGATTTTGGGTTTACAGCATTTTTCATTTTATTTGTGTTCTGGTTTTGACCCCATAGTCATTTATACCGATCATAACCCACTGAAATTCCTTAGTAAGTTTAAAGATAAAATCAGAGATTGGCAAGATGGAGTCTACTTCTTCAGGAGTATTCATTAGACATACAACATGTCAAGGGGAAAGAAAATGTTATTGCAGATTGCTTATCTAGACTTTAGACAGATTGTTTAGAGTAATAAGAAATTTCCTTTGTAAATTTCTTTTTCTTTGTGGGGAGGTGTTACATAGCCTATGATTTCATCATCCTTTGTGTAATTTTGACGCACAGTTGCTGCATGTTTGATCACGAGCGTGTTCTGCCTCAGTCCCCCCCTTCTACCGTTATAGTAGAGTAAGTCGACATCTCTGTTATACTTTGCGGGATTGTCATCTCTTTGTCCCCATGGCTTCATTTGCGCGTCCTCATTACAAGTTGTATCAAGCTCTCCTGGCCCCTATATAATGAGCTCAGTCTCTGCATCATGGCCACTTAGATCTGCTCCTCATTTTGTTCACATCTCTGTCCTCCCCTGTACAGATATTATTATTGTGAGTGCTCAAGAAATCTCCAAACATCTAGCAGCTGTGTGTAATTTGAGTATAACTGTTATTGCATTTTTTCTTGTACTGTATAGCATAAGTTTAATTTGTAGGCCTAGTGAAGTTTTTGTAATTCATGTAGGGATCTTTATGTCAGTCATTTTTGATAATAGTTTGTATCTGTAATAATTTATCTGGCATTCACTGAGTATTATCTGGTATCTCATTTTATCAGGGCTGACTTAGATAAATTTATTCTTGCTAATTTCGTGTTAATAGAGGCTATTGCAGTTAACCATATATTTAACCTGTTTATTTGCCATTACATTATCCTTATGAGTTCTGAATGTTTTGTTGTTAGTTTGTGCATTAAACTTTAACTTGTAATTTTACCTAACTCTTTTGTTTTGAACCTGGAACTTTACGGGACAGTAGTGATTTTTAGCATTCTCACTTAAAGTGTACGTTATCTTTCTCTGTTCCGTAACAATATATATATATATTTACACACACAAACGCACCCCCCCCCCACACACACACATCTCTCTCTCTCTCTCTCTCTCTCTCTCTCTCTCTCTCTCTCTCTCTCTCTCTCTCTCTCTCTCTAGCCATCGAAGTTGTCGTTGACCAACCCGTTTGTTTGGCCGTGCAGACTGATCAATCGCAGACAAGCAACTGCCTCTGCAGACCCGTCCCGTGCTGTGAACCGATGTTCCCTTGTGGCAAAAAGCGTCTCTCGGATGGGCGCTGCATTTGCGGCTCTCCACTCAGTTAACAGGGACACCACAGTGGGCTCCATATCACCCCGTTATTTCGTTTTATGGTTACGACTCAGTGCTATAAATGGTTTCCTGGGTTACAGGAAGCCATTAGGTTTGTCACTCAGTGTAGAATCACCTGGAGAAGGAAAAGTAAGATAAAGTGACAGGTAGAATGGAAGATGTTGGGTGATATGACAGAAGCATAAAAAGAATAATACAGCATACAGGCGAAGGAAGATATAGGCAGCGGTATATCAGGTTAGCGTATGATGGTCGCCACAATTTATCACTACATTTTATGCGTGATTTTATTTAATATTAAGTTTACAAATGTAACGTATATGCCTGGCGAACTGTGTGTAAGAGATGATAGTTTTAAGTGTTAATGAGGTGTGTGTGTGTGTGTGTGTGTGTGTGTGTGTGTGTGTGTGTGTGTGTGTGTGTGTGTGTGTGTGTTCTTACCTAATTGTTCTTACCTAATTGTATCTTTACAGGAATGAGTCAAGCTCGTACTGTCCCGTGTCTTAAACCATATTTATCGTACATATCCTTAAATTTGTGAATTGTTTTGGCACACACTATTTCATTCGGTAGTGCATTCCATTGATCAGTTGCTCTGTTTGGGAAACTGAATTTCCTTACGTCTTTATCACCTCTCTTCTTATGCAGTTTTTTGCAGTGTCCTCTTGCTGATGCTTCTCCATATGTTAAGTAATCATTTATGTCTATTTTCTCGTTTCCTGATATGCACTTATATAGCATTATCATGTCACCTCTTTTCCTTCTCTCCTGTAAAGTTGGTAGATTCAGTTTATTTAGTCTTTCTTCGTAGCTTAGGTCCCTTAAGCTTGGTATCCATCTTGTAGCGGCCCTTTGAACTTTTTCAATCTTGTCTATATGCTTTTTGAGATGAGGACTCCAGACTACTGATGCATATTCCAGGGTTGGTCTAATGAATGATGTTATTATCCTTCTTAGCATGTCTTCATTTATGTATGTGAATGCTATTCTCATATTTGCAAGCAGTGTATACATGTTTCGTACCTTTTCGCTGATGTGGTCAGCCGGAGATAGTTTGTTATTGATAATCACACTTAGGTCTTTCTCTCTTTCTGATGTGTATAGGGTTTTATTTCCTAACTTATAATCCCAATCAGGTCTTTTTCCACTTTTACCAAACTTGATTACATGACACTTGTCCACATTGAATTCCATTTGCCATGTGCTACTCCATTCATGAAGTTTATTTAATTCTTCTTGTAGCTCTTTGCAAGAGTCTGTGTTAGTAATTCTCCTTTGTATTTTTGCATCATCTGCAAACATATTCAGATAGCTCTCATTTCCAGTGTTACTGTTTATATCATTTATATACACTAAAAACATGATTGGTGCCAGCACTGAACCCTGTGGTACTCCACTAGTCACTTCTTTCCATGATGAGTAGTTTCCTCTTAGTACTGTCCTCATTTCTCTTTTTATGAGAAAGTCTTGCATCCAACAAAACAGTTTGCCTCGAATTCCTCCTTGATGGTACAGTTTCCATAAAAGTCTTTGGTGTGGTACTGTGTCAAAAGCTTTCTTGAAATCTAAATAGATACTGTCCACCCATCTTTCCCTTTCCTGTATTGTGTTTGTTACTCTGTCATAGTAGCTCAACAGATTAGTAACACATGATTCCAAACTGTCTTTCTGTTATCATACTGTGTTCTTCTAGATGATTTACCCAAGCTTTTCTTATAAGTTTTTCTAATACCATGCTTACAACACTGGTCAGTGATACTGGTCGGTAGTTGAGTGGATTTTGTCTATTTCCTTTCTTGAATAAGGGGACAATATTTGCTTTTTTCCAAATATCAGGTAGTTTACCTTGACTCAAGGATTTCTTGAAAATTATAAATAATGGTTTACTTAACTCCTTTGCACATTCTCGTAATACCCAACATGAAATTTCATCAGGACCACTTGCTTTTCCTCTGTCTAATCTACTTAACTCTTCCTGTATTACTTTTTCTGCTATTTGTATATCTGGTAGTATGTGTGGACATGCATGTTCCACATAGTCCCTCTCAAAATTTTTTTCTTCTGTAAAAACTAATTGGAAATTCTTATTTAGTGCCTCACAAATATCTTTCTCTTGTGTATAAGTGATTCCCTCGTCCGTAATGGATTGTATTATATCTTTTACTTTGGTTTTGCTTCTGATATAGCTGTAAAACAGCTTTGGTTGATCACTACTTTTATTTATTATATCCTCCTCAAACTGTTTTTGGGCTTCCCTCCTTATTCTTGTGTGTGTGTGTGTGTGTGTGTGTGTGTGTGTGTGTGTGTGTGTGTGTGTGTGTGTTTAAGTGCATTAACGTATGAGCGTGTCTGTGTTTAATTGTATGTATGTATGTGTGTATGTATGTATATATGTTTGAATGTGTATGTTTCGTAAATATAGATATAAAAGCTAGTGATGTATCGTATGTAGGTAATTGTAAGAATTGTTGTCTGCCTCTTGGATGAAACAACATAGCACTTACACATCACAACAGTGTTTCCAAATACAGACAACAACATACCTGGTTTAGGAAATAGACTTAGTAGTCATGGGTAAAACACACACACACACACACACACACACACACACACACACACACACACACGCAACTGCAAGTTTGCCCTCCCATTCAGTAAACGGAGGCCTGACTTCTCACCATTATCTCTGGGATTCAGTTGTTTTGAGAACTAACGGCTACGTTAGAACTGCCTTTCAACTGTCTTAACTAACTTAGATATTATCATTGCACTAATACTATAACAAATGCAGTTTTGCGCAACATGTTTGTAATGCAGAAAGGTATCTTCATTTACATCGGTATTGGTATTCTCAGTCAGCCTCAGTAATCAAACAAAACAGAATATTCAGTCAGTTCTTCTATTCGTATGATGTTGGCAACATCGTATGTGTGGCCTGACACAAAATTACGATGGTAATGTACCATTCATACCCTGCAGCCTTCACCCTCGCCCTCCCTCACTTCTCACACCCTCCCCCTCGATCCTTCCCTACCACTTGCACCTACTTTCTTCCTACCTACTCCCACCCGTCACAATCTTTCTCTCCTCACTGACTTTCTCCCCTTCTTCCTCTCCCCTCTCACCCTCTCTCTGGTCTTCGTTAGAGACCTTATCGTCTTCCCACCCATGTACTACACCCACCTATTTCCAGCCAGTCACAGTCACCAATATTAATTTTACGTCTGTGAAAACTGATTTATTATGAACCATAACAACAGGAAATATGAAGAAAAACTACCCTTTAATCATAAGAAGGAATACCTGGTCTTATGAATCAGATGCAAGTAAATATAATTGGTAATGAATTTCCTTTAACAATCATGTCCTTAGGGTTGTTCTAAATCCAAGGGCAACTACATCTACACGCACCGGAGTCACATGTTCACCAGCTACCTCACCCATTGATAGGAAAACCCTGGCCAGGGTTTCACACCTAACAAAAACTCGCTGTCCAGTGCAATGGTGGCAGATCGAAGCCTTGTTTGATTGCTTAAGGAAGAGTTAGCTATGACACTATTGCTCGTGTAGTCAAGATAATCTCTTGTTTGAAACCCTGAGTACGACGTCCTTCCAGTCAGGGATAGGGATACAGGGTAAACAGATATTATGACTTACAAGTGTACATGAGAGAAGTGGAAAATGGTATCAGTACAAAAGAGTAATAATAAATAACCAAAATTAAACCCCCAAGTCAGGTAAAGTGTTTCTTACTTATATTAGATTCTACGGGTTTATAGATTTGAAAATTATTCCATACATTTTGCTATACCCTGCAGAGCAAGACGTGATTGGTATGTCAGATCATATATTTGGATCTCAAAATTAAGCATTGAGAAAATGAGGACTAATGGACCTAATTAAGAATGGATAATACTAGAGCAAACAACATACATTGCAGGTACTTAAAAAAAATCACGAGAGAGAGAGAGAGAGAGAGAGAGAGAGAGAGAGAGAGAGAGCAAAGCAGAAACCGTAACTGTTGTCCAGTGTAACGGTGGAAGTCTCGATAGGGGTAGGGGGGAGATACAGTAGAGGGAGGCAGTCGGAGGAAGAAGGAAAGGAGACGTTAAGACAAGGAAGATGACCTTGAGAGAGAGAGAGAGAGAGCAGAGGGAGGGAGGAGGCGGAGGAAGAGGGAAAACAGGAGGGAAAAACAGAAACGAATGGAAGGAATAAGAGGAAGGAGAACGAGGAGGAAAGGGAGAGGGAAAAAGGTACCTTGATAGGGAGGAGCACAATAGGCAGGACGGAATGAGCTAGGAGGGAGGAGGGGAGGGGGAGAGAGAAAGAGGGAAAGTAAAAGGGAGAAAAAGATTGAACCGTAGGAACAAAGACAAGAAGATGGACGGGAGGATAGAGAGACATAAGAGAAACGAGAGGGAAAGACACAGAAGAAGTTAGTGATCCAGGCGCTGGGAAGGAGCTACAGTAATGAGGAGGTAGGGGAGGTTAACTTACTGACACCAAACGACTTGACTGTAAAGTACAAGTTGCAGACTTAAGTATAAGGAGGGGATGGATTTTTACTGCACCAGTGGGATGCTAAATAATAATTAATATAATTTTGTGCTTTCTTGTGCGCGTATATATATATATATATATATATATATATATATATATATATATATATATATATATATATATATATATATATATATATATATATATATTAATAACAGAACAGGGGAAGGAAAAACAAATGAATTAAAAAAAAAATCCATGCACCAGTTTACTGGTGTCCGCTGTTCATAAAATATCTGTAACAGATTTGAACAGCAGTAGATTGAAGTCTGGAGGGAAACAACTCTGGGGAAGCGAGTTCCAGAGAGATGCAGTTCGAGGAATGAAAGAATTCTGATAGGCAGAAGTTCTGCAGTATCGATGAGTGACATTCCAGTCATGAGCGCTGCCAGCTGCCCGTGTAGCACGAGGGAAGGCATGGAGAGGTGGCACCATGGACGCAACTTCGTTTGAGCATTTGCTGTAGAAATATCTGTAAAATAACGCAAGGTAGGTAACATTCCTTCTTACTTGTAGGGGAGGTAGTTTATTAGTAATAGCAGGGTTATTGATAATTCTAACAGCTTTATTCTGAATTTTGTCTACTTGTTTTAATGCAACCTCTCCACATCCGCTCCACAAAGGTGAGCAGTATTCAAGCTGAGAGCGCACATGACTCTTATAAATTATAACTAACTGCTAGTCAGTGAAGAAGTTACGGACTCTGTACAATAATCCAAGTTTCTTTGAGGCGGTTTTAGCAAGTGATCTGACATGAGAGGTCCAGCTGAGAGCATTGTTAAGCGAGACGCCGAGACTTTCAATACTTTTGGGAATGGGAATATTTGTAGCATTGAAGGTAATATACGATTCTGGCAATACTTGCCTATTAGTAAATTGTATATAATCAGTTTTACTAGCATTAAATGAGACAAGGTTGTTTTGTCCCCATTCACTGATCGTGGATAAGTCTTGATTTAAAGAGATGGCTGTACTGAGGTTAGAGTTAGAGATATCGGACTTTGCAAATGGATGTCTGAGTGTGAATGAACTATGAAGTGTTGAGTCATCTGCATATGTATGGATGGGATTGTGGGTGACAGATAAGAGATCACTGATAAGAACAAGGAACAGGGTTGGCGCCAGAACTGATCACTGCGGCACGCCGGCGTTAATTGAGTGGAAAGTGGAATATACATCATCTACTTTTACTCTTATTTTTCTATTGCTGAGATATGAAGAAATCAAAGGAACCAAAGATGTTAGTCCATAGCAAGGGAGTTTGGACAACAGGGAACGGTGCCACACTCTGTCGAAAGCTTTAGAAATATCCAGGGCTACTGCATGAGTTTCACCATGTAGGTCAACTCACTGATGGATGGTATGAGTTAGGAGATTGAGTATGTCAATGGTGGATCTTTCTCAGCGAAAACCATATTGTCTATCACTAATTAAGTTGTTGGATTCAAGATGTTTAACTATGTGCGTATTGATTACAGTTTCAAAAACCTTACCAAGAGAAGATGTGACAGCTATTGGTCTGTAATCAGAGGGGTCAGAGGAACTTCCCTTCTTTGGAATTGGGTGGATATTGGCTTCTTTCCACTAATTAGGGAATGAAGAAGTACGTATGCATAGTCTGAATAATTTTACAAGAACAGAGGCAAGTTCTGGGGAACACTTTTTCAAAACAATTGGCGGGATTCCATCTGGGCCTGGAGCTTTGTTGTTAGGTAAATTGTCTAGGATGGATTTCACGCACCTTGTCTGTATCTTAAGAGGAACAATTTCGGAAGAGGCAAGTTCTAGAGCTGGGACATTCTGGCTGGCTTCATCGAAGGTAGAATTTCTGGCAAATGTGCTGGCAAAGATATCTGCTTTCCCACGCGGGTCATTTGTAATGTTGCCATCTGGAGATTTTAGTGGGGGAATGGATGATGACTTGTTAAAGTTATTATTGAAAGAATTGAGAGTTGACCAGGATATTCTATTGTCATTAAGGTTGTTAAGTAGTCTTGATGCTTGGTTTTGAAGAAAGTTTGATTTAGCAAGATTTATTACGGCTTTCGCATGGTTTCTAGCAATTCAAATTGAGAGAGTGATTCAGATGATTTTGATTTCAAGTAAGCGTTATATGCTGAAGACTTTTGGGCTGTTGCTCTGGCACAGTTGCTATCAAACCATTTTGGAGAGTTCGATCTTTTAATGAATTGTTGACATGGTATATATATATATATATATATATATATATATATATATATATATATATATATATATATATATATATATATTGTTACGGAACAGAGAAAGATAACGTACACTTTAAGTGAGAATACTAAGAGTCACTACTGTCCCGTAAAGTTCCAGGTTCAAAACAAAAGAGTTAGGTAAAATTACAAGTTAAAGCTTAATGCTCAAACTAACAACAAAACATTCAGGACTCATAAGGATAATGTAATGGCAAATAAACAGGTTAAATATATGGTTAACTGCAATAGCCTCTATTAACACGAAATTAGCAAGAGTAAATTTATCTAAGTCAGCCCTGATAAAATGAGATACCAGATAATACTCAGTGACCAGATAAATTATTACAGATACAAACTATTATCAAAAATGACTGACATAACCCAACATTAATCAAAAACCTCACTAGGCCTAAGAATTAACCTTATGCTACACAGTACAAGAAAAAATGCAATAACAGTTAGACTCAAATTACACACAGCTGCTAGATGTTTGGAGATTTCTTGAGCACTCACAATAATATTAGCTGTACAGGGGAGGACAGAGATGTGAACAAAATGAGGAGCAGATCTAAGCGGCAATGATGCAGAGACTGAGCTCATTATATAGGGGCCAGGAGAGCTTGATACAACTTGTAAGAAGGACGCGCAAATGAAGCCATGGGGACAAAAAGCTGAAAATCCCCCTCTGAATAACAGAGAGAACGACTTACTCTACTATAACGGTAGAAGGGGGGGACTGAGGCAGAACACGCTCGTGATCAAACATGCAGCATACTGTGCGTTAAAATTACACAAAGGATGATGAAATCATAGGCTATGTAACACCTCCCCACAAAGAAAAAAGAAATTTACAAAGGAAATTTCTTATTACTCTAAAACAATCTGTATATGGCATTACAGAAATGCAAAAGTCTTTCCTAATGTTACAAAACATGAGATCTCCCTAGCACGTTCAGTCATAGGTACTTGCCAGTATCCCTTTAACAAATCAAACTTACTTATGTACCTAGCCTTTCCGATCTTGTCTATGCAATCTTCCACACGAGGGAGAGGGTAAGTGTCTGTTTTAGTTATCTGATTAACACGTCTGTAGTCGATGCAAAGCCGCTGTGACCCACCTGGCTTAGGGACCAGAGTGACAGGAGAACTCCACTCGCTCTGACAGGGCTCAATCATCTTGTGGTCCAACAGGTAGCCAAGCTCCTTCTGGATGAGAGGAACTTTCACTGGGTTCACACGGTAAGGAGGCAATTTAATTGGCTTTGTGTCTCCAACATCGACATCATGCATCAACACAGTGGTTCTTCCTGGAGTAGCACGGAACACTTGCGAGTACTCCTGCAGTAATGCCGAAAACTCCTGCCTTTCCTTGGGAGGTAGATGAGAAAGCTTAGTCTGGAGATCATTCATGATATCAGGATTCTTCCCCAAACTATCACTCAGGCTCATACTGCATGGGAGAGCTTCACTTGCAGACTCGGGTGGTACAGCTACAGTGCAGACTGGATTATTTTCGTCCCGCCTGTGATATAACTTTAGCATGTTGATGTGACAAAGTTGCTTGTTCTTTCTACGATCTGTGTGGCGATGACATAGTTGACATCACTGAGTTTCTTCTCCACGAAATAAGGACCACTAAACTTGGCTTGAAGAGGTTGCCCATGAACTGGTAGCAGAATCAAAACCTGATCTCCTGGCTGAAAGTGGCGTAACCTGGACTTCTTATCATACCAAGTCTTCATCTTCTCCTGAGCAGCTCCTAAATTCTCTCTCGCCAGCTGTAAAGCAGTGGACAGCCGTTCTTTGAACTTCATCACATACTCCAGCAGGTTGACGTCATCTTCCTCCGACAGCCAGCATTCCTTGAGTAACTTAAGGGGTCCTCTTACTTCATGGCCAAACAGTAGTTCAAAAGGTGAGAAGCCCAGTGATTCATTTGGAGATTCTCTTGCAGCAAACACAACAAATGGAAGACCTTTATCCCAGTCTTTCTGATGTTCCAAACAGTATTTCTTGAGCATCGATTTGAGTGTTTGATGATATCTCTCCAACGCTCCTTGGGTCTGGGGATGGTAAGCTGAAGATGTGATCTGGGTGATGCCCAACTCTTTCAGAGACTGCTTGAAAACGTTTGACATGAAATTACTTCCCCGGTCTGACTGTACCTCCTTGGGCAGACCAAACTTTGTGAAGAACCCTAGCATTTCCTTAACCACGTTCTTTGCTGAGATGTTTCTAAGTGGAATGGCTTCAGGATAACGAGTAGCCATATCAATCATGGTCAACACATAAGAAAATCCTGAAGAAGTCTTAGGAAGAGGGCCCACAATATCCACCAACACACGGGTGAAAGGCGCCTCAAAAGGAGGAATGGGAACTAGAGGTGCAACCTTTTCGGTCTGATTACACTTCCCCACAACTTGACAGGTGTGACAAGACTTACAATACCAGGAAACATCCCTGAAGATACCTGGCCAGTAGAAGTGTTTCAAAATGCGTGCCACAGTCTTCCTCACTCCAAGGTGTCCTGCCAAACTGGAATCATGAGCCACTCGAATGATATCCTGCCTACAAACACGAGGGATGACAACTTGATGTACAACCTCCCATTCACAGTCGGCTGATGCTGTTGGGGGTCTCCACTTCCTCATAAGTACTCCTGACTTTACATAATAACAAGTAGAAGCACCGGCTGACTCTTCTTCACTGTAAGCAGAGTTAGCTAGACCTTTCAACTCAGGGTCAGCAACCTGCAACTCAACCAACTCTTGACGAGACAAATTATCAACACTACGGGGTACTGCCTCATCTGGTGAGTGGTCCAAATTAGCAAGAAAAGTGTCAGCTAGGATAACATCATCATCATCATTATCCTCTAAATCACCAGTAACTTTAGACTTAGCCCTAGTGACAGCACATGCAGGGAACACATCAGGGACATCACAATCCTGGGCCGCAGCCACTGGCTCACTAGACAACTGAGGAGCTAGACACACTTGACTTCCACCAATATCATTTCCAAGTAAGAAAGTTACACCTGACATTGGGAGTGTCTCAACCAACCCAACCATAACGGAACCATTAACAAAACCAGACTCTAAATTCACTCTGCACAGAGGGACAGAGAAATAATTATTCCCTATACCTTGTAAGATTACAGTTTCATCAGAGGAATTAACATTAGAGCCTAGAACACTGGTCAGCATAAGGGATTGGCAAGCACCTGTATCACGATATATTTGAACTGATTTCCTGTCATTACTGTCCAGAGGACTGACAAAACCATCAGACAGGAAATTAGCACATGAACTCTTGAGAGTGTCAACCACGTTACTGCTCAAAAGAGGAGCTCCATCATGAGAATTTAAGTTACCCCTCAAAGCAGGTTCAGTTAACTCAGTTAATGAATTCTGGGAACTCTCAAGAGTGGACACTAGACCAATTGACTGAATATTTAAAGACTCCTTTTTGTTCACATCACGCTGTCTCCTGAAACATCTCTCCGTAGTATGACCAAGCTTACTACTATAAGTACATTTACTTTTCTGAAATCTAGAGGTGAAGCTGGTATTTACTTCCTGAGAAACATCATCTTTATTCTCTTTCCTGTTACCTGTACTCTGAGTAGAGGCAACGTACTTACTCTCAGCTTTCCCTTTTTCTTTAGAATATCTCTTGTGAGTGAGAACATATTCATCAGCTAAAACTGCAGCATCAGACAAATTATCTATTCTTTTCTCATCTAGATATAGGCTTACATCTTTATTAATACACCTTTTGAAGTCCTCCAGCAAAATCATCTGCTTAAATTTGTCAAAATCAGAATCCACATTCTTAGAATTTAACCACTGCTCTAACAAATCTTCTTTGATTTTTGCATACTCAACATGGGATTGTTTATCTTGCTTGTAAGTTGTCCTAAATTTTACTCTATAGGCTTCAGGAACAAGCTCATAGGCCTTAGGAATCAAGCTCTTAACTACATCATAATTATCAGATTGATCCTGAGGCAAAGATGCATAAGTTACTTGAGCTTTACCGGTGAGAACAGTTTGAAGGAGTACTGGCCAATACTTTTTTGGCCAATTGAAACCTGTAGCTACCCTCTCAAACAACTGAAAATACTTTGTTAAATCAGATTCATTAAAAGGAGGGACAAGTTTAACATTTTTAGCCACATCAAAATCATCAGAGCTAGATGATCCAGTTCCACCTTGTTTCATGCGATACTCATGGTCTGCCTGAATCCTAGCAAGTTCAATTTGTGCCTGAGCCTGTACCTGTGCCTCTTGGATACGAGCATTTGCCTGAAATTCAGCCTCCTTAGCTTTTGCCTCCTGCAGGGCTAGCTGTAACTTAGCTAATTCAATCTGCGTTTGCTCATTTGGAGGAGTTACATTAAACAAGCTTTCATTAATCATGTCAACAATTTGATCTTTAGAATGATGAGAGTGAACTGGAATTCCCAATTGTTGAGCAACAAGCTTAAGTTCATTCTTTGTTCTGTTCTCTACATCCAACACTGTTTGCACATTTGACAAAAAATCTTTGGCTTCATCAAGTGTAGTAATAGTAGACATAATTAATAAGTAACAGTCACAAAATATCAAGCAATATCCTTATGATAATATCCTGAATATCCTGATAAGAGGTCGCCAAATTTATGTTACGGAACAGAGAAAGATAACGTACACTTTAAGTGAGAATACTAAGAGTCACTACTGTCCCGTAAAGTTCCAGGTTCAAAACAAAAGAGTTAGGTAAAATTACAAGTTAAAGTTTAATGCTCAAACTAACAACAAAACATTCAGGACTCATAAGGATAATGTAATGGCAAATAAACAGGTTAAATATATGGTTAACTGCAATAGCCTCTATTAACACGAAATTAGCAAGAGTAAATTTATCTAAGTCAGCCCTGATAAACTGAGATACCAGATAATACTCAGTGAATGCCAGATAAATTATTACAGATACAAACTATTATCAAAAATGACTGACATAACCCAACATTAATCAAAAACCTCACTAGGCCTAAGAATTAACCTTATGCTACACAGTACAAGAAAAAATGCAATAACAGTTATACTCAAATTACACACAGCTGTTAGATGTTTGGAGATTTCTTGAGCACTCACAATAATAATATCTGTACAGGGGAGGACAGAGATGTGAACAAAATGAGGAGCAGATCTAAGTGGCAATGATGCTTTTTTTTTTTTTTTTTTTTTTTGCCTATCGACCATTGGGGCCGGAGCCCCTGGTCATTAAGGCAAAATATATATATGTATATATATTGACATATATACACATATATATACGAACATATATATATATATATATATATATACATACTTACATACATACACACATCCATGCATATGAACATCCACACTTTCATGCACACGTACATATATATATAATAATTTTTATTTTATTATTTTTTTGTAGTTTTATTTTTATTATTTTTATTTATTTTTTAATATTTTTAACCTTATATGACTTATAATCAAAAATACCTAATCTAAAGACCCTAAAACTAACCACCTAACAGACAAATCACTAACCTATACTAAATCCTAAGAGACAAATAACTAGACCGACACTAATGGTAAAAAAGCCTCGACCAAGAGATCACCATCGACTGCAGATATGTAATGCCTTTCTACATGACATACCTGCACTCATCACCTGGTGACTGTCAGTCAAGGCACAACCTAATATAGGGGACATCAATATATGAAAGGGAACCAGACGAGTCAGGAACATTTCCATATACGTCAGCTGTCGGCCCTAATTAGAATAACTTAAGCAAGATAATATAATGTATTTACATAATTTGTACAAAAAGTGAAGAACCTCGCCCAGCAGACCACCATCGACTGCAAGTGCCCAATACCTTCCTATATTGCACACTTGCACTCATCAGCTGGTGACTGTCAGGCGAGGAACTTGGCTTAATGTAGGGGACATCTATATTAGAAATAGATCAGAGGGAGGAGGAACTATTTAAAATATGTCAACTGTCAACCCTAATTAATATTACAATATATACATATTTACTGTTGATAAAAACCATAACCACACAGTAAAAAAGTCACATCACTCTGATCAGTCCGGTCTCTCTCAAGAAAGCCATCAATTTATCAGTCATAACAATGTCCTCATCACCCAGGATGGTGGAAAGGGTGAAGGGGACGTCTGCTGCGCCGCAGTAATTAATAAGTGAAGCACGTTCACGAATAAATCGCCGACAGCGCAGGATGATATGACTGATAGATAACACCGCATCACAGATGTCACAGTGCGGTGGGAAGCGTCTTTCCATATATGGTTTTATGTGGGTTAAAACGGTGGCATTGAGCCGTAACCGTGCCAACACTTTTTCTTCTAGGCGACTGGAACGGTTGGCGGTGTCCCAGTCGCCTAGGTACGGCTTACAAGTTGGAATATTTAGTCTGGTCCACTGACCTTGCCACAGAAGATTTATTGATTTCTTTCCGAGAGATAGACTCGACTGTAGATCACGAGGTACGTCCCAAGTCTCCTCGAGCTCTACAGCTGACTTTGCAAGTAAGTCAGCCTGCTCATTGCCGTAGATACGACAATGACCAGGCACCCAGATCAGAGTGAATGACTTGTTGCATGAATGCAACTTATTAATGATGCGGCCCTGGATCTCGTGAGAATCCGTAGTACAAGATGCAATTGCCTGAAGGGCTGATTTGGAATCTGAAAATATGACAAATGAGTCATGTCTAGAATTGAGAGCATAGTCTATGGCTTTGTCAATAGCAAAAAGTTCGGAGGTAAACACAGATGTATGAGTCGGCAACCGATACCTAAGTGCACATTCAGTCGACCACACACTTGCACCCACCCATTCACTCGACTTGGAGCCGTCAGTGTACAATTGATGGGACCCCAAGTGACGAACAATGATGTTACGAAACAAGTGGTGGACCTCCGCCTCCGGCGCCTTGGCCTTTGGTGCTGGGAGCCATGAGACATCCACTGTAAAGCCAGGTGGCTCCCAAGGCGCTATATTTGTAAGCACCAACTTGTCACGGTCACTGGGGTCCACATCAAGCTCCTGAGACAGTAAGTGGAGGCGAGCGGCAAGTGGCCGACGCACCCCCCGCAGAAGGTGGTGGTATTGACGTAGGGGGGTACAGGCCACATTGCCGATATTACTTTTCCTTAAAGTTCTTAACCCATACGATAATGCCAGGTGGTCACGGCGAATACGGAGGGGAGGCACATTCGCCTCCACTTCCATACGAGCCACACGGGTACACCGGACGGCTCCAAGACACATTCGCAAGCATTTATTCTGCAACACATCCAATCCTTTCAGCGTGGCATCAGATGCCGAGCCATACACCTGTGCGCCATAGTCTAGCTTTGATCGAATAAGGGACTTATACACCATTAATAAAGATTTTCTGTCGGCACCCCAGGTAGTACCCGCTAGGTACTTGAGGACATTTAACGGTTTATCACAACGAGCAAGCAAAGTATTAACATGAAGTTTAAAATTCATTCTACGATCAAAATGTATTCCTAAAAATTTTACAGAATTTTGAAAAGGTACAGCCTGATTATCCAAAGTTAAGCACAAATTAGGTACGTTACGATTAGTGAAAACTATAGCGGCACACTTTCGTATGGAAAACTTAAATCCCCACTGCAAGGCCCATTGGTGGACGGAGTCAAGGGCTGCTTGAATCCGCCCAGCCGAAAATTGTGCATTACGGGAAGAGTGCCATATTGCACAATCGTCAGCGTAGAGCGAGTATTTAAGATTCCTCGGGATGGGAGCTGATGACAGAATATCATTGATCATAATACTAAATAAGGTAGGACTAAGCACACTTCCCTGCGGCACCCCGTTTTCCTGGATAAATATATCCGATGTTACGTTACGGGGCAATTTGACAGAGAAAGTTCTGTCCCTTAAGAAATTTGAAATAAAAACAGGCAAATTTCCTCTTAAACCATAAGCATAGAGCTTCATTAGTATACCGTGTCGCCATGTCATGTCATAGGCTTTATGGATGTCCAAGAACACCCCTATCATGAATTCTTTATTGGCAAATGCCTCTGCAATACAATGCTCCAAATTCATTAAATGATCTAGTGAACTTCTGTATTTACGGAAGCCACATTGTTGATCATTTAACAAATTCTTCGACTCTAAAACAAAAAGAAGCCTATTGTTAACCATACGTTCCATGACCTTACATAGACAAGAAGTCAACACAATAGGATGAAATGAAGTGGGATTCATAAGACGACCAGCCTCTTTGGGTATCGGTATGACGTGCGCAAAGTGCCATGAGTTTGGGAACGTTCGAGACGCCCAAATCTCATTGTACAATGCTAACATCTTAATCAGGTTGTCCTGATTAAGATGCTGGATCATTCCGTACGTGATGGTGTCTGGTCCAGGGCTGGTGTCTTTACAGGATTTAAGGGCAAGGAGCATTTCATCTAGCGTAAACTCTTGGTTGTACGGGGAGTTTACGTCTTCTGTGGCAAAGTCTAATATCTGTAGCTCAGCCGTGCGTTTATGATGTTGGAAACGCGGGTCATAATTGGCTGAGCAACTTACATGAGAAAAACTCCTGGCGAGGATGTTAGCAACGTCCACGGGCTCGTCATATATGTTATTATTTACTTGCAAGGTGGTAATGGGGAAATATGGGCCTTTATTATTTAATATTTTTATAGTGGACCAGACTTTACGTAATGGTGTTGTACGAGTCACCGTGGACACAAAGGACCGCCAGGAGTCACGTTTGGCCCTTCTTATTATTCTCCTTGCCTCAGCCCGTGCCTGTTTGTATGCAATAAAATTTTTCTCAGTGGGCTGACTATCAAAAATCCTGTATCTCCTATTGCGTTTTCTTAATGCTTGTCGGCAATCCGGCGTCCACCAATGTGCTCTATGCTTCGCATGAACTGTAGAAGTCTTGGGAATAGCAGTCTCAGCTGCGTGTAATATGGATTGGGTTATATTTTCGACCTTAACATCTATGGTCTCCCCAGATATCTCTAAATTGGCGATCCTTGAGAAGGATCCCCAATCTGCTTTCTTATAGTTAAATTTTGGAGGTGGAGGGTCCGAAATGATATCGCGTGTATAAGAAAGACAGATGGGTAAATGATCACTTCCCAAGGAGTCGTCGTAAGGGTCCCATGAGAGATCTTGATGTATACCAGGGGAGGCCAAAGATAAGTCAATGGCCGAAAAGTTACCAGTACGATCATCTACACGAGTCGCTCTACCATCGTTCAGAAGACAGAGGTTGGACTGTAGTATTAGGTCGGCTACTTGCTCCCCACGACCATCGATCCTCAAGCTACCCCATTGATAGTGATGGGCGTTAAAATCGCCCAACACTAACTTATTTCCAGGCAGGTGTTCCACTTGTGAATTTAAAGCATCACTATCAATGGGGCCATGTGGAGGACAGTACAGAGAGCAAATAGACAGATACGTGTTATTAAATTTTACTCTGCACGCGACCGCTTCCAGAGTAGAATTTAGAATCACTTCCGTTTGTGGGTGTGATTTGTGTGTGTAAATGGCAACTCCGTGACCTTCATATCTTCTATACGAGTGGTAGTGTTTGAACTGTGGAGGATCAGGACGATCCTCCAGGCGCGTCTCCTGTAAACAAACAACGTCTGGCCTGTGTATAGAAAGCAAGATTGCTATATTGTGTAACTTATTCCCAATACCTCTACAATTCCACTGTAGTATAGTGAATGCGGCGGTTTAAGATTTTCGTTGGGGGCCAGTGTGCTTTGTCTTTTTGTCGCCCGCCGGCAGGCGAGCGACTACCGGGGGACCTATCCCGGTGCTTGTTAATGGAAACCTCCATATTATCATCAATAACTAGGTTCCCAGCCTCCCCCGAGGAAGAGCTAACCTTTCTCTCCCTCGCTGGAGTAGGAACCGGAAGGACATGAGGACGTGACTGTTTCGTGAGGGTGGTCATGTTATTCTTAGTAGGCTTGTCAGGCTTCGTTTTAGGCCGTACTGATGGAGAGGCAGCAGCAGCCTGAGAGTAAGTTGAAGCTTTAGGGATGTCAGTGAGAGAGTTGGAATGGACAGGAGGTCGAGATGGAGATGTACTGTGAGCGGCAGGAGGGAGAAAGACAGGGTCAGTCTGCGTCTCGACAGAGCACATCACAGGACGGGATATTACCGCCGAAGCATAGGACCTATTCGGCGTGGGAGTTGCATGCAACTCCTTCACCTTTTTCCTAGCTTCGTAGTAGGAAATACCCTCAGTTGCCTTCACTGTGCAGACTTCCTTCTCCTCCTTCCACTTGGGACAATCCCTAGAGGAAGTGGAGTGAGTATCCTTGCAGTGAAAGCAACGTACTGTCTCTGATGTGCAACTTTCCGCATCATGACCCTGGCTTGCACACTTGCCGCACACTGGCTGGGAAGCCCGACAAGTCTTTGTACCATGCCCATACAGCTGGCATTTCAGGCAACGCAAAGGGTTAGGGATGTACGGCCGAACGTGAATAATTTCGTAACCAAATTTTATTTCATTAGGAAGAGAAGATTTGGCAAACGTCAAGATGATAGTTGCTGTCTTCGTCCTTATGCCTTCCGAGTAGCGAGTTATGAATTTAGCCTCTATGACATCTTGCTGCGCCAATTCACTTACGATCTCGTCCTCGCTCATCACCATGAGATCCCTGCAAGTGACAACACCCTTGCAAGAATTCATGGAGACTGGGATTTTGGCTTCGACATCGTAACAATGGAATTTGCGCAGTTTCAACAAATCCTTTACTTGTGCCGAGTTTACAGTTTTGACCAGGAGATCTCCATTAGCAAGTTTTTTAACTTGTTCGACTTCTCCCGCACAGTGGTCAATCACCTTCTTGATAAGGAAGGGATTGAGACTGGACAGGGGAGTGGAACCTAGTGCATGGATGGTGACGTAGGTCGCATTTGCTACTGGGATATCAAGTGGGGCTCGAGTCTGGCGTCCGTCAGTCTGGGGGTGGTCAGTCTGGTCGTTCCTACTTTCAGGGGGGGAGGCAGGTGTGGCGTCCGCCATAGTTACCACTTCCCCCGTGAGGGGGAAGTGGGAAGAAAGAGAAAAACAACCAAGGGAGAATTTGCCCGGGGAAAAAACACCTAGTCTGAGATTACCCTCTCAAACCACTCTCGGGAGGACGCGCCCGTGTGTAACTCACACCCCAGAGCGATCAGTGGGGGGTACACTCCAGAGGTGAGTAAGCAAAGGCAATCTCAGAAATTAGATATAGACACCTACTATATCTACTAAGGCCAGGGAGGAAAATTAGTTCTAGCTAACCTAACTTTATTGGAAAACGCCCTAGTGGCGGACAAAACAAAGCTAAAGCCGGTGAGGCAACCCTGCAGCTAGACGAGAGCTCAGAAACACGTCTTCACTCTTCGCAACCATCCATCAAAGTCCCCGCAATGATGCAGAGACTGACCTCATTATATAGGGGCCAGGAGAGCTTGATACAACTTGTAAGAAGGACGCGCAAATGAAGCCATGGGGACAAAAAGCTGAAAATCCCGCTCTGAATAACAGAGAGAACGACTTACTCTACTATAACGGTAGAAGGGGGGGACTGAGGCAGAACACGCTCGTGATCAAACATGCAGCATACTGTGCGTTAAAATTACACAAAGGATGATGAAATCATAGGCTATGTAACAATATATATATATATATATATATATATATATATATATATATATATATATATATATATATATATATGTGTGTGTGTGTGTGTGTGTGTGTGTGTGTGTGTGTGTGTGAAAGAGAGAGAGAGAGAGAGAGAGAGAGAGAGAGAGAGAGAGAGAGAGAGAGAGAGAGAGAGAGAGAGGATTAAAGGATAGGAGAGGGCGATCGAGGTATGGGAGTTGCTTCGAAAGTCAGAGTAACGCATTAGGAGTGCTACATTGTACTTTTGTACAGATTGGTAAATGTATTGTGACGCTTTGCATCAGAGCATTAGTAGTAGAAACAAGTACTGAGGCATGAATGTATTACCTGTGCCAGCACAAATATTAGCTTAGTGTTCACTATACAGGAGTACCAGATGTGAAATATTCGGCAATGAAGGAAGAGGGTGCAGTAAATTATATATATATATATATATATATATATATATATATATATATATATATATATATATATATATATATATATATATATATATATATATATATATATATACGGTATAGCAGAAGAAGAGTAGCGCTGAGGATCAAATGGTGTGGCTGATAGGAGTGATACCATAGCGAGACATTTTTAATAACTACATAGGGCTAAAACATTAGCTTCAATGACATGTATTTTTTTCGTATTACGCACGCAATCTGTGGTCAGTTATATTCTTCGACATTATTCAAGTGTTCTAGTGAAGCTATATCTTATCATCCCAGTTCGTTAAATCTCTCCCATGATGAGTTAAATCGTCCGAACATAGCAAGGACAAAATAAATACTTCATCAGACTGAAATGGTTAAGAATCTTCTTCACTAAGTTTCTGCCAGAAAACCTGTGCCATTCCTATAGTACAACGCAAGGAACGCGCAGAGATCATTCCTAAATTTTTATGTTGTTGCGTCTTCGCACTTTGATCAGAGGTTCATAATGAAACATTATTCTGACTCGAACCAGGATGCATGCAGTGTTACCCATTTATCCTCAAATTTTTATTAATATCCAACTCAATCCTGCATCATCTCTGAACATACGTGGGGTTTCATTTTCTCAGAATTAATCTTGGAAAGATCATAATTATTACCTCTCTCTTGTAAACTCTGCTTCCAAAGAGACTGAATATGCTAACCCGACTCCGTGCCTTCTTTACCTCTGCACGGTTGTTGACTTTATACATGAGTTTTATTCGTCCCTGTGTAGAGTACAGCTCTCATGTGTGGGGAGGCTCCTCACATACAGCTCTTCTGAACAAGGTGGGGTCAAAGGTATCTCGTCTCATTAACTCCCTTCTTCTTGCTGGCTCCCCTCAACCTCTGTCTCTTCGTCGCACTGTTGCATTATCTCTTTTCTGTCTCTGCTTCAATGGTCACAGTTCCTCTGAACTATTTGGTTGCATCCCTCCACCGCTACAGCGGACGCGTAGCACCCGTCCTCTAGCAAAGTCTTATTATACCTTTTCTGTTCAATTCTCTCATACGGTAGTTAACCGTTATTCCCAGTCCTTCACGTATGCAACAGGTCGTCTCTGGAACTGTCTTCCCCTGTCTGCATTTCCTACTGCCTATGACCTCCGGTCTTTTAACCGCAATGTGTCCAGGCAACTCGAAATGAACTGACCTTGAATTTGGCTCTCTGTTATCTTGTTTTTATTTTTTCTTGGAGGGAACAGTCATGCAGGCTTCGAGCCTTTGTTTCCTTCTTCCTTGTATAAAACAATCTTTCTTTGACTTGTTCATGCTTAATACAAAAATACCTTGCAAAGACGTGCTTTATGTTTTTTTTTTTTGTTTTTTTTTTGACAGTAACAAGAATATACTGCATATAGCACAGGTTTGGTCATTCCTTTCTTTTCTAAATCACTTCTTTGTTGACATACTGAACCGGTAAATTTTGTCTTCTTGCACCGGGGTCTGCTAATCATATATAAAAGGGTAACTTTTTTTTTTGTGTGTGTGTGTGTGTCTGACTCTGGGCATAGGCTTCACAGCCTGGTATCAAGGCCCAGCAGTCCTCCTACATACCATACACATCTGGTTCAGTCATCTAACTATTCGCTCGTTCGAAAATATTTCGAGTTTATCCTGAAATGGGAAGATTTTGAAACCTTTCTTATTACAGTTTACAGCCGGTGGCTAGGGGGGAAATTACTTTTTTGCTTCAGCGCTGCAATCAAATATTATCTTAAATGGATGTGGTAAACTTCATTAAATTCTAAGCACTCCTACTTTGGGTTCTGTTCTTACATTTGCGTTATCATCTAAAGTTTCCATTTTTTTTTTTACATATGTGTTGATGTAGACGGTCACAGTTAATATAATGCTGTGAATGGCGGTGTACTGACCGGTCATCAGTTCTTGCCTATTGTTTATCACTTATCCTCACAGTTGTGCTTCTAGTCCAGTTTATTATTAGGCTGATGATTGCACTGTTCAGTACTCCACCCACCTCACATGGCGCATCACAAGTCACTCAGGCACTCACGTAATGAAGTTATTGGTAAACCTAACTTCTGTTTCATCTATTATTTGTGACGTGCTAAGATTTTTTTTTCTTTATCTCCCGCTTTAGCAAGGCGAGGCGATATAATATGTGTGTGTGTGTGTGTGTGTGTGTGTATCTGTTGCCAAAGTATCTCGTCTGAAATTTGGTTTGTAGGTTGCTTGTACCTTAGCCAACAGTATATTTTAGCAGGCGATAAGCGTTCGGCCCCCGATTGCTTTTGTTTCATTTCTTAATCTTTAATTTCCGAACTCAAATCTTAGGTATATCTACTCTTCACTGTCTTAATTTCCACGCTAATAGTCATCTTACATCCTGTCTTGTAAAGATCCTTTTACTTCCCTTGCTATACAGTTATTCAAAGACCGAACCTGCATAGCCGTCTCCACGGTCTCGTTTACCTTACTTTATTAGAGACTTCTTATACGGTGACAGTCGCTTCTGTCAGGGGCAGAGCTCTCTAATGTGGAGAGAGAGAGAGAGAGAGAGAGAGAGACCGTGTGTGTGTGTGTGTGTGTGTGTGTGTGTGTGTGTGTGTGTGTGTGTGTGTGTGTGTGTGTGTGTGTGTGTGTGTGTGTGTGTGTGTGTGTGTGTGTGTGTGTGTGTGTGTGTGTGTGTGTGTGTGTGTGTGTGTGTGTGTGTGTGTGTGTGTGTGTGTGTGTGTGTGTGTGTGAAACCGCTTATAAAGGTTCTAAGTCAGGTGCAGTTAAAAGCTCCTCGTCTCGTCACTACCTTTCCTCCGTGTCGTCACCTTCATCTCAGTGTTCTATGACTTTATAAATGTTAGTATACTAGACATTAATTTTCTTGCCTTGTTGCCACATTCACACACTATTTCTCGAACTCTGTAAACTTTAACTGGTATCTTTGATCGTCTACATATTGTACACCACTCACTCTGTTTGTTAGTCTATCTTCCCATCATATAAACGCAGTTCATATAGTATTGTACTAAGACATTCTATATCATACATACAGCAGGACCGGACCTTCCCTTCGGAGAAAGAATGGTAGCTTCATGCTAGAGGAGGTGTCTGTAGTGGTACCGTATGTTAAAGTCTAAATGCAGCAATGACCAAGTTTTGGTTAGTAAAGGTCATGCTTCAAGTATGAAATGAAATGGTACAGGCATTTGCAAGCACATGAAGGATGTATTGCTAGTAACCTAAGGGCTTGGGACACACGCATACCGTGCCAACATCAATTCACATTGTCTCAGCAGTCGTTCCAGCCATCGCGAAATGAACATATATTGATGCTTATCATGTGTGTGTGTTTTTTTTTTAGATATTTGTTGTAGAGGATAACTCTGCCGACTGGCAGCCTTTGGTAATATATATATATTTTTTCCCATAACTCAGCCCATGTGGAAAATCTGGAAAAAGGTATGGATGGCAGGTGTATGGGAAGTGAAGGTGTATCGCAGGTGTATGACATGTGTATGGTAGCTATGTGGCAAGTATAGGTGACAGGCGTATGTCATGTGCAGGTGCCAGGTGTATGGCAAGTATATGACATACAGTAGGTGTATTGCAAATATATGGCAGGTGTGGGTAGTAGGTGAATGGCCGGTGTATCCATAATGATCCAGGTATGTAAAAACTAGAGACAGTGTACGGCGCAGTTTTGTTTTTTCATTCATTCATTGCCAGACGCCATGTATCCCAAACAGGGTGACCAAGGGCTTAGAGTTAATTGTTTTACAGGGAGGGGCACTAATCCTCCACCAACCCCACTTGACACGTAGGGATGCCAACAGCATCTGATGTTCCCAGGCGGTCACCCATCCAAGTACTAACCAGACCCAACGTTGCTTAACTTCGCTGATCGGACGGGAAGCGGTGTACTCAACGTGGTATGCAGTTTTGTGCCTCTCAATATCTAATATGGAAGAGACCGTT
>NC_137039.1:18252249-18454749 GCF_032717465.1 Coenobita brevimanus | reverse complement strand
CAAAGAACTGTTATCTTACGTCTCCAAGTACAGCAAAACATGTCAGGAAACTTGTGTAGGTGACAAGCACAGGATGAATCCCGAGTCACAAGATGGAAGAATACAAGGATACATTTAAATGATAACAGGCAACCTCATATTACCCTCTTCGAGGAGTAGGCAACAAAGGTTAGTCTAGCACTGTCTGTTTCCCTATTTCCCTTTCTGGCATTACATGAATGAAAAACTTCCATTTCTTTCATGCAAATCGAACCTTTGGAATGTAGTCATTCAGAGAGGAGAGTTCAAACCACCAGACCACCAACATATGCTAAATTATCTCCTCCTATGTCACTTTTTAATTCCAATAAAATCCGCTCCACAGTCTACTCTCGTCAGTAAAATCATTAGACGGTGCATACGTATTATTTTGCTTTCTTGGCCAACATGGTATTTTCCTCCTGCATTGATGTATCCCTTCATTCCCGTGAATTAACCTGTGTGGTGGTGAGGAGTCTGGTGGGTCTCACTGGCATCTCACTGAAAGTACTACTTGAAGCACTTGTCTCTTTGTCTTGGGCTATAAATAATCAAGTGTCAGTCGATATATATCACTGCAGATAATCTTGTGCTGTGGAACTGAAAGTGTAGCCATGATGGTACTGTGGAGAAAAATAGTGAAGCCATGTCAGCCTGAGACGACTTGAGTATGGATCGGGTCATGGCAGGCGGCCGGCAGACTCTCCGCCTCCAGCACCATTGCCACCGTGTTGGAGCCTGGCGCCAGGCAGGACGCCACAGCCCCTGCGCCGGAGCTTGGCGCCAGGCAGGAAGCCATTACCTCTGTGTTGGAACCTGGCGTCAAGCAGGATGCCACTGCTTCTTTGTTGGAGCCTTGCGCCAGACAAACCAGTTCCAAATCATCCTGTGGCGCTCCACTGTCGTCGGCGATGCTGCAAATCAAAGTTAGTAGATCTGGGTCTTGGGGTGAGAGGGAAGCCTCCCGCACGTGGCACCTGGTCGGCGGGGTAGTCTTGGAGACCTCTTGGCCCCAGGGGTTCTCCTGGCTGACGTCGCCCTCCAGGATGTCCTGCAACTGCCTGATGTAGGCTGACGCCAGCCGCAAGGTCTTAATCTTGGTCATGTCGGCTGCAACTCGGCGGCTGGCCACCCACGCAGGCAATACACCCCGCAGGGACTCGAAGGCGCGGTTGATCTGTCGCATGCGGTACCGTTCACGAGCGTTGGCGGTTTTCCTGCGGTATCGTGACAGAGGCGGTGGTCTCAGCTTTTGCCGCAGCAAGTCTGATGGTAGGAACCACTGGGTATCGAGGCGGCAGCGCGCCTGCAGGGCTCGCGGCCGCAGCTGGTACTTGGTGCAGCACCCGGCCGCCTCCTGGGTGGTGGCGGACCCGCACTGGACGCTGTCACTGTTGTTGTTACCGTCTACCTGAGCCTTGACGCTGGCCAACGAGGCCTCTGGTTCGGTCCCTGTAGGACTGATCATTGTAAGGCGCCACTACCTCACCAAAAAATGCACCACCACCACAACCCACACTCACCCACCCAACAAGCATTTAAATAACTTCAGTATGTTTTCATTTTGTTTCAGTGAGATGGAGGGATGGGGTGGAGAGGTATATGAGAGAGGGGGGTGTGAGCTGGGAGCAGGGGAGTGAAATGGCGGGGGACAGGGCGACTTGGAGGCGATTTGTTTGTGGCCACCCCAAACGGGATTGAGGCGTCTGGCAATAGATGGATAGATAGATAGAAATATTAGGCAACATTCGAATACATTTCACCATATACTTCTTTTCTGTGATGGAAATCTGGAAGGTTTTGCGTTTTCCCAAATTGTTCTTTCAATAGGCAAACCACAGGCCAGCGGCCGAGAGCAGCTGAGGAGGGAAGAGAGCAGGAGAGCGCAACCTTTCCACTCCAAGGTTTTGCAGCACACTGACCGACCCGTCTCTGACCTGGTACCTCTCACTGACTCATCCCATTCCTCCTTGCACCACCTCTAGCTTACCTCATTCGGCTTACCTCCACCTTCCTCCTCCCTGTAACCGTCTCACGCCCTCTCCATTCACCACTTTAATCCTGCCTCTCACCACCTCACTCTTCTTACTTCCTATCACCACATTTTTACTGCCCGTCTCACACTCTATAAGAACCTTCCTTTGCCTCTCCCCTCCTCTCAGTGCCAGGCCAGGCAGGCAGCACTTTCCGCCACCTATGGGTATTTCCACGTCCCTAAGGCTATCAAGAACGAAATCGAGTCGGACTAGGGCCCGGTGAGGTGAATTATTCGGCCGAATGATCACAGGTTTGCCAGGGGTGTACTGCAGGGTGGGTGGTGAAAGCCACTGTGGGAGTGTTGTATTGCTCTAGTCTGTAAAACACACACACACACACACACACGCACTGATCTTAAATCTCTGTCCTTCCTTTTCTTATCATCATCTGTTATACAAACACTGCTTGTGTGTGTGTGTGTGTGTGTGTGTGTAGTTTAAAATATACCTTTGTTTCTCTGTCTTTTTCCTCCTCTTGTGTCCCTCCCTTCATGGGTCCTTTCTTGTTTCCCTCTTCAAAGTCGTCTTCTAACAGTTGCGAGAAGTGGATAGAAAAGTGAAGTATCATATCATCCGTGTACGAGTGGACAAGGCAGATATACAAGTTAGGTTAATGATGAATATTTATAAGGAAGTTTGTGAAAAGACCTAACCGAATGACCAGACATCTCTGTGTGTCAGTAACCAATGCTGTGCCACAGGGTTCAGTTATAAGTCCTAGTGTTTTCAGTGATGTGATGTACCACCATACTTCCCACACCACCACAACCACCACACTTCGCACATTGCCACCTCCACCACACTTCCCATATCACTACCACCATCCCCACCACACTTTCCACATCACCACCACCACTCTTCCGCACCACCACACTTCACACACCACCACCATCCCCACGCTTCCTTCACAGCCCACCACAATCGCCTTTCCTATTGTAACTGCACTCCTCAGGCTGTTACATATGTAATATGCCCACACTGCCACCATAATGGCTATCAAAATCAAACTCCCATATTTATAGCACAATAACCAAATTTATTCGAACATTCCTGGCCTTCACTCACCATCAGCCAATATACGTATTTTACCAGCAGTGGTGACTGTAAACCTGTACAATTTTCACCCTTTTTTGCAGCCACCAACCACCTATAACCCACACCTTTACCCTCGTTGTCTCTGCCTCCCCTACCATCAACACCACCTCCAGCGAGGTTTTCTTACTTCACCGGTACCATTTTCTCTCTTACCTTCGCCATAGCTTTCCATAAATGTCACCTGTAAGTTTCAACCACTTGAATTTTTATAGTTAACGAGACCTACCATTTTCCTCCCATCTTTGAGTCCCGCTCCCCTAGGCATTAGCGGACCTACAATTTCACCCTTAACAAGGACCCACACTTATCACCATTATCAACAACGATCTTACCTCCTCCGTCCTTCTAAACCCTTCATCTAAGACTCACCGCTTACTGTTTCTCCTTCCATGTCCGTAGATTCTGTGAGGGAGTATAATGAGGAAAAGAATACGGGGAGTGGGGGTGGAAGGATAAGTTCTCGGACTGGTGTTAAATGGTTACTCTTGGCTTAAGAGTTTCTGGTGCTCAGCTGAATAAAGGTTTTTATTTTCTACCCACCTCTCTCTCTCTCTCTCTCTGTCTGTCTGTCTGTCAGTCTGTCTGTCTGTCTGTCTCTCTCTCTCTCTCTCTCTCTCTCTCTCTCTCTCTCTCTCTCTCTCTCTCAAGAATAATTAAACCCTTTCAATTCTGTCTTTCTATCTGGAAACTAATTTTTAAAGTGGACTTCGTCAAGGCACGTGAGAATAAATGGATCATAATTTAACATTGTTTTTTAACCTTAAATGAAGAGGAGAACTTGGTTTTGCTTCGTCTTCTTACACACACACAGTTTTACGTAGGCGTGAGGAGGGTTGTGTGACATCACACGTTATATCCTTCCATAAATATTTGCTTAGGTAGCAGTCACTGTTTTCGTTCAAAACGACTTATATTTCGTAGTACGTCGTTGTCAATGATTCGTTGTGCATATTACTCCTCAGTATCCTGTTGAATATATATTATGAAAACTAATTTGATATTGAAGTGATATAAACAGCATCAAGGGGAATAGTAACATCATTAACATGAAAAAAATCAAAAGATATCGTGTAGGAATACGGTCTATGAAATCTGTGCTGCATGAAGTATCAGAGTGTATCGTACGTCTGGCAGGGGCGTTACCTAGGGATCCACTACCCTTGCTCCATTATTCAGCAACATTCCGCCTCCACGCCTACACTATCACACTACCTCCACCATTTTTCCACATAACATTTTTTACGTAACTTTTTCATCTCCATCATGGTTCCTCCATCACCATACCAGAGAGAGAGAGAGAGAGAGAGAGAGAAGGGAAAGAGTAGAAAAATGAGAAAGGAAGGATGCAGGCAAGAGCGTGGGAGGCAGGGAGTACAATAGGTGACAGAACGATTAAAAAGGTGTGTGTGTGTGTGTGTGTGTGTGTGTGCTTAATTGGAGTACTGCTGTACACCCCTCTCTCTCTCTCTCTCTCTCTCTCAGCGCCGTGCTGCATCTTTTATATCCTTCTCTCTCTCTCTCTCTCTCTCTCTCTCTCTCTCTCTCTCTCTCTCATGTGGTGGGGGAGACTGAAGTTGATGAATAATGGAGGTAGAGAGAGAGAGAAAAAAAAGAAACGTTGGAAGACCGGGGTAACCCTCACTGGCACACCTGTTGTTATTGTCGTTGTTGTTGTTGTTGAGTAACCCCGGTCTGCTTCGCTTAGCAGGCCCATCAACCACAGTCAAGCAACCGCACGTGCAGTTCTGTCCCAACCACTGAATCGATGCTCCCCAGCGGCTGAGATTCCTAGATGGATGCCTCGTTTGCACCTCTCCACTTTGTTAACAGGGTCACATAGTAGGCTCCACATCACATTATTTGGCTATATGGTTACCATCCAAAGTTGCAAATGGTTTCCTGGGTTACAGAAAACCATTAGACTTGTCACTCAGTCTAGAACCATATGAAGTGAAAAGAAGAGTAATAAAATGTAATAGGAAGGTGAAAGAGGTTAAAGAATGGAGGTAGTGTTTAACTCTCTCGTAGTCGTGACAAGTCTTACTATTCCAGTTAATGCAGGATTATTTTATTCAATTGAGAATGGATATAGAACCCAAGTGGTGTTAAGAGACTGTCACATTGTCCATTTTATTTTCGGGTCAGCTCTAGTACCAAATTTTAGATACAACCAAACAAATTTATTCAGCTTACAGCAACTTAGAATGTCAGTGGAGGAGGGCACAACTGGATTAAGTTGTAAGAGACGAAAATGAAAAGTATGACTTGAATAAGGATTAGTATGTGGGCAGAGTAAAGAGGATACTGATTTGTAAATCAGTTATGAATGTCAGAAAAGAAGTTAATGAAACCGGAAGTGGGGGGTTGTAGGCATGTTCTCCCCCCCCCTCTTTTTAAGGAAACACTGTGATTGCTAAAGGTGATCAACCTGTATCTTCCATAAGTTAGTGTATTAAGCAATGTTACAAAAAAGTCTGGCATACTATTGTATCATCACGTATCTTAGAAATTTTCTTCAAACTGTGGAGGCTTCTCCTTACACTTGCCCTCTCTAATATAATTCCTTTAATTCAATGAAATATACTTCATTTTACCGGCGTTCGCGAAGCGAGAGTGGGATATTGATTCAATGCAAGTGTATCCTGAGTCCTGTGTGTGTGTAATTCACCGGGTCGGTCAGGATCACTTGATGGTCGTGATGGTCAGCTTTTACCCTCCCGGAAGGGAGCTGAGAGCTCATATAGTCCGATCTAAGGGCAAGGCTGTGACCTTCACACACGCACACACCCGTCCCCTTGCTCAAGGGGGACAGTAACCACCCACTTCGTCAGTGAAACTTCGCAACCTGAGCGAGGCACGAACTCCCGTCCACCAGTTGGCAAGCGGGAACGTTACCACTGCACCAGCTAGCGGTGTGTGTGTGTGTGTGTGTGTGTGTGTGTGTGTGTGTGTGTGAAATAAACCCAACGATTTCGATCCGAATTAGACTTAACTCGTTTGAAGGCTTTGTTTCTAGAAAAACAGACAATGTCAAGATCACAGGGCCATGTCAAAGTCTGACATGGCAAAGTCAGTCGAACTATTTTTGTTCGATTCAGGCCAACTTAGTGGAAAGCCTGAAGGTGCGGCAAAAACGAGCGGAGGCAGTTTTAAGAACAAGTAATCAAAACTCAAAGTCTCAGAGCAAGGTAAAAGTCTTAGTCGTGTCTCTGTGTTGGAACACATTAAGTGAAACAATTATGGTTTGATTTTACCAAACGTGGTGGAATAAGCATACTTTTTTTGTTTTATTTTTTATTTTTTTTTTAGAATACTATGTAAGTGGGTCACATTGCAAAGTCAATGTATTAACAGATTTTATCCGAATTACTCCAGTCTTTGTGGAAGATTTCGAGACAAGATGAAAATAAAAGATTTCGCTTTGAAAAAGTAAAGACAAGGTCACAAGAAAATGCTAAAGATTAAATAGCTTCGTTCTGAATGAGCCTAATAAGGGTGGGAATATTCAGGGCAATGCAAGGATGAACGGATTTGATGCTGAGAACAGTTCGTTAAAAGCCAAGGTCACAGGACAAGTATAAATTTTCGGCCCTCTAACTATTACTGTTTTTACTCAATTCAGAATAAACACGGTGGAAGGAGTGACGATCAGCCAAGGATAAAGAGATTTTACATGGATAAGTGTAGGTAGAAGCTCAAGGTTAAATAACAATCTCAGCGCAAACTACAGTGGAACAATATATACGAAACCCTGTGGAAGTGTTAAAGATCAGGCAAGAGTGAAGTCATTTAATTTTGAGAGCAGTCGGTCAAAAGTCAAGGCCCCAGAACAAAGTCAAATGTACGGCTCTTAGAAAAATTGGTGGGGCGCAGGTGCTGCACTTTCTGACTGTTCCCTGTTCTGTGCTTTTCAAGATAATTTAGTCAGGTTATCAGAGAAATTTGGTAATTTAACAATTAGATATCGATTGCATTCACTACTTCACTACAAGAAGTCTTGTCAAAAGCTGAAAACATTGCTTGATGGAAGCAAGAACAATGACGAAAAAAAAAAAAAGTGGGGGCACAGGATGGAAGGCGTAATTAGTACGGGTTCATGTTTGACAACAGTGAAACTGGCTGTGATAACTCCAAGGATACAGATGTATGAGGAAAGATTAATTTCTGGAAAGTACGTGGATGCATGGCAGAATATAGACAAAAGAGTTTTTGGGCAGTTTCATTAAAAATGAGAACGTGACGATGTGAAAGATCTTCCAGTATTTGACGACAATTTCTGAAGGAGTTGATTATACAATAAAACTTGTTTGAGCTTCCTCTAGCGTTACTGACTAGGTTTTGTAATATGAGATGCAGTCTGGTCATTTCTAACAGTTGCAGGCGGTTCATATCTTACCGGCAACAATTCAGAGCTTGCTTACATTTTTGCTCGCACAGTTTTAAGTATTCGACCTGTATGTTTGTGATGGGTGTCCAGACTGAAAGAGTTGGTGCAGGTCCTGTGCATGATGTAATAGCTTGTATTAGTAACCAGGAGAAATTAATATTGAACGTCGTCGACTGTCAAGGTCTAAAGTTCACCAATGCTTCTCTGTCATCTGTGATGGAAATATGAAACGTACTAGAAAAGAATATGAGAAGGAACGACACTCCCTGACATTCTGGGAGAAAAGAGAAATATGGGAAACAAGATATAATACTGACTGGAGCTAGCTGGGAAACTTTTGGTCGAGGTGGTTCGTACTTGCACTTGGTAATGAAAAGCTGCTGTGAATGTGTTTGAACCACGTAGCACAGAAGTTCGAGTGCAGAAATCGCACTTATACCATCCATGACATGAACCTATGACTGCTGGGTGACAGATACTTAGAGATGTATTCTGTGTGGCATTGGGTACTTCGTAACACCTCCTCAGCGATGTACACTGAATATTACATTTGATCCTCTTGCATATTGCTGAGACAAAATAAGTCATTACTGAATATGTAGTGCATAACTAATAACAGACAAAGGAGTCAACGTCTGTGGGAAAATGCATTACATTCCCCACAACTGGCCTCTGATAGAAGATTCCATTTAGAAGCTAAGCGCAATAACCATTTTTCTCGTATAGTAGCATGGAATGCGCTTTCGAGTCGAGTCCGCTCCATACCGTATTCACGTTCAAATCCAAACAGAATACATTTTCTTAATGGGGTGACTTTTGAGTGGTGATACAGCGCCCGTTCCCCCCCCCCCTTTTTTTCGTTCTCATTATTTTCTTCTTACTCTTGGTCTACAGTATTATTTCACAGGGTTAAAATGAAATCTGGGAAGTTATCTTAAGATACCAGGTCCAGGTTCATATTACTGTAGGCATCAAATCACTTGGAACTGAAAGAAAATCATGAGGACGTGGCAACGAGCGTTGGTAAAAGGGTCGAGGACACGATCAGCAGGAAGAAACGGAGAGACAGAAAAAAAAAAAAAAAAAACACGTTCTTGTGGTGAAATGAAAATGTCAGATGTAACAGACATGATTTATTGCCATAAATAACTCTTACAAAGCTTACAGTACCACCAACAACCTATCTATTTATTTATCTATCCATCGTCAGAGGCCTTAGTTCCCTAAACGGTGGCCACAAACGAGTTGCCTCCAAGTCATTCTCTTCTCTGTCATCAGGCTGCCTTGTTTGTAACTCACCCCTCATCATACTATCTAATTCTCTGTCTCCCTCTTCCCCTCCGCCCTTGTGCCCCACTCACATACACTTTCCTTATCTCCACCTCATTTCGTTTTCTCTCCACATGGCCAAATCATCTTACTCTTTTCTTTTTCTTTTCTAATGCAAGAAAGAAGGACCCAAAGGCCAGGGGCCCGCAAACCGTTCCTTCCAAGAATAAAACAAAAACAAAGCAAAAGAGTGCCAAATTCAAGATCCGTTCATCTCGAGATCCCGGGACACACTGCGTTTGAAAGACTGGAGATCATAGGAAGTAGAAAATACAGACAGAGGGAGACAGTTTCAGAGTTCACCTGTTGCATAAATGAAGGACTGGGAGCAACGGTTAACTCTTGAATTAGAGAGTTGGACAGAAAAGGGATGAGAGTTTGTTGCTAGACGGGTGCTACGCTCCTGTCGTGGAGGTGGAGGGATGCAAGCAGACAGTTCAGAGGATCAGAGACCATTGAAGTAGCGATAGAACAGATAAAGATGCAACAGTGCGGCGAAGAGACAGAGGTTGAAGGGAGTCAGCAAAGGGTGGAGAGATGATGAGACGATAAGCCTTTGACTCCACCGTACTGAGAAGAGCTGTAAGTAGGGAGCCTCCCCACACAGGAGAGTTGTACTCTACACAGGAGCGAATAAAACCCGTGTATAAAGTCAACAACTGTGCAGGGGTAAAGAAGGTACGGAGTCGGCTTAGCACACCTAATCTCTTGGAAGCAGATTTTATAAGAAATGCAATATGATCCTTCCAAGATAAGTCCCGAGTGAATGAAACCCCAAGCATGTTCAAGGATGATGCAGGATTAAGCTGAATATTATTAAACATTAAGGGGTACTCCTGTGGAAGATTATGTCAGGTTGATAGGTGTAAAAACTGAGTTTTTGATGCATTAAAAACAACAAGATTATTCTTACCCCAGTCAGTGATACGAGCCAAGTCAGACATTAGGTTTGCCATAGCCTCATCCCTTGATTGTTGAAGTAACTGCTAAGATGCACGTTGCAGGAATCGAATGGAAAGGTGAAGGGTAGAATCATCAGTGTATGAATAGATAGGGTTAGATGTACAGATTAGAAGGTCATTGATGAATAAAAGGAAAAGAGTCTGTGATAGGACAGAGCCCGAGGAACACCACTGTTGATAGATCTAGAAGAACGATGGCCATCTACAACAGCGGCTATAGAATGACCAGAAAGGAAACTATAGATGAAGGCACAGATAGAAGGATAGAAATCGTAAGAGGGCAGTTTGGAAATTAAAGATTTATGCCAGACTCGATCGAAAGTGTTTGAGATGTCAAGTGCGATGGCAAAGCTTTCGCCTAAGTCACGAAAGGAGGATGACCAGGAGTCTGAAAAGTAGGTGAGAAGATCGCTAGAGGAGCGTTCCTGACGGAACTCATAATGACAATCAGAAAGATGGTTGTAGTGGGAAAGATGCCTTAAAATTTTTCTGTAAGAAGTGATTCAAAAACCTTTGAGACACAGGATGTTAAAGCAATTGGACGATAGTTAGAGGGTCGGGAATGGTCACCCTTCTTTGGGACTGGCTGAATGAGAGCAACCTTCCAGCAAGAAGGAAAGGTACAAGTTAACAGACAAAGGCGAAAGAGTTTACAAAGGCAGGGTGTAAACACAGAAGCACAGTTCTTGAGGACAACAGGAGGGACTCCATCAGGCCTATATGCCTTGTTAGTACTGAGGCCTGTGATGGCAGAAAATGCATCAGCTGAAGAAATTCTAATGGTTGCCATGAGGAAGTCAGAAGGGGGAAGTGATGGAGAAACAGCACCAGAATCGTCTGAGGTGGAAATGGAGGAGAAAGCCTGAGCGAAGAGATCTGCACTATCAGTAGAAGAAATAGCTACAGAGCCATCAGAGTAGAAAAGAGGAGGGCAGGATGATGAGGTAAAGTTGTTAGCAAGGTTTTTGGCAAGATGCCAGAGGGAGTGGGAAGAATTCGAGTTGGAGAGATGAGAGGATTTAGTACGGATGAAATTATTTTTAGCAGAGTGAAGAACAGACTTAGCACGATTCCGGGCAGGAACATAAGCAAGATGTGTTTCAGAGGTGAGTTGGCTCTGGTACCTTTTGTAGGTCCTCTCCTTGTTGCGGACAGCATTTGACCAAGCGTGATTAAACCAGGGCTTTCTTGCATTAGTCAGAGGATATGAGAAGGGAATGTATGCTTCCATGCCAGAGAGAATAACCTCTGTTATGCGCAATGCACACTCAGATGGCTCCCGGCCATGGAAGCAATAATCATTCCACAGAAAACGAAAGAAGTACTGCCTAAGGCCTTCCCAATCTGCAGCTCCAAAGTGCCAGAGACGACGTTTCTTTGGAGGGTCCGCAGGCCTTACTGGAGTGATAGGACAGGTCAAGGTAATTAGGTTGTGATTGGAGGAGCCCAACGGAGAGGAAAAATTTACAGTGTAAGCAGAAGGATTAGTTGTAAGAAAAAGGTCAAGTACGTGGGAGCTCTCTCCAAGGTGGTCAGGGATACGGGTAGGGTGCTGTACAAGCTGCTTTAGGTTATTAAGGATAGAAAAGATGTATTCTTGTTCACCAGGTGGATCAGTGAAAGGAGAGGAGAGCCATAGGTGGTGGTGAACATTGAAATCTCCTAGAATGGAGATTTCAGGGAAAGGAGAAATGGCTAGAATGTGTTCCATCGTAGAAGTAAGATAGTCGAAGAATTTTTCAGTCAGTAGAATTAGGATATAAGTAAACAGTGCAGATATATTTAGGCAGATAATGAGAGGAGAGCCGAATCCAGAGAGTAGAGAATTCAAAAGACTCAAGTTCATGAACACGAGAGCAAGATAAATTGTTGCATATATATAGACAACAGTCACCTTTGGCTTTGAAATGAGTATAGAGAAAATATGAGGAAACAGAAAAGGGTTTGATGTCAGTTGCCTCAGACAGGAAGAGAAGGTGAGGTTTAGAGGAGGAGAGGTGATGTTCGACAGAGAGAAAGAGGAAAGGCCGTGAATGTTGCACAAATGAAGAAGTGAGTCAGACAGTGGTTCCAGGCATCTCCCTGAGTCGTCACCGGGAAAGGGGCGAATGGTGGGTGAATTTGTGGTCCCCCCGCCACTGCGGACTCCGAGGCAAGATTTGATTGCGCCATTTTTCTAATTTTGAAAAGGAAGTATAGTGTTTACTGTGCATATAGTTTGGTGTTGACAGTTAGAGAAATTTGTATTGGAGAGCATGCTAGCCTACTGTCTGTGTTATTGAGACACTGAAAAAGTTCAGAAAAGGGGGATGGTCAGGAACTAGTCCCGAGGGCTGATGAAACGGGAGCTCCAGCTCTCCCTATCATCAGCTTTCCATCCTCCTTGTGAGTGCTACCCTGCTCGACTAGTGCTACAGTCTATTCCTCGCTTTTTCTAATGCTTTCCAGCACATCCACATCAACACTAAAGTTTTGTCTGCCTTTCCCTCCACGTGACTGCATGGTACTCTCAGATAACTCATATTTACTCCTGTCACCTTTGATGTGTCTTTCCAACAACGTTCAAGTCTCAAATCCGTAAGTTAAAGTGAGGATCACAATACTTTCATGGAGCACTTTCCTTCACCCATGCTAATTTTGCTGTTTATTATAATACAGTCCACGTTTTTAGACAGGGGCGATTGGTGGTCTATTCTAGCTGCATAAAATGGAGAGACGGTCTTGCTACGCAAAAAGAGGTAAAAGGGTTTAGATTAATGTCAATCGGCGACACAGTGATAATCAACAAAGCGGTGTAAACTGAGTCTCATCTTAACCCTGGAACACAACCCACAGAAGTCGATATAAAATTCAGACCTCTATTTATACTGTCAGTTGAACAATGACGAGGGAAAAATACAGCTGTCTCCTAGTCCGAACGGACCGATAATCGAACTCTGGTTCGTCCAGTTACGAGCTGTACGGGCTAACCAATGCACCGCCTGTGTCTCTACTCCGTTACCCACCCATCCCCCTCCTCCCTTCCACCTCTCCTCTTCTTCCTGCCTCCCTTCTTCACACTGCCCTTCTCGCTGCTCCCCTCCCCCCACCCCCCCGCCCAACCGCTACCTTCCTCTCTTTCCCCAGCACCCGCCAACTAAGAAATTTATTACAGGGGAAGGAGAGTCTGGAACCATAACTATAAAGGCTCCCAACCAATATAGATGATATGCAGACCTCCAGTATAGGTAACTGTTATCACACATAGTTTTGTTTTTCATAATTTGTCACTTTAATAATCACCTTGGTTGAGTAGAGTTGTGGAGTGCTTGGTAGCTGTATGAGTCAAGGTTAAAATATAAACAGATAATCTTATCCACAATTTAATCTCAGGAAAGTTTATAAATATGACCTTGGGTGGTCACTTTATACCCCGACTCCCGGTGCCTTGGTCACGACAGAGGGAGAGACGTGAGGGAGAGACAAAGGCGGCATTAAGGAGAGAGAGAGAGAGAGAGAGAGAGAGAGAGAGAGAGAGAGAGAGAGAGAGAATACATAATGAGAAAATTGTAGGATAGACAGCGATAGCATACAGGAGAAACAAGAGGGAAAAAAAAAAACTACCGGGGAGAGACAAGAGAAACCAAGAAAATATAAATAAGAGACAAGAATGAGAGAAAAGATTGTAAGGTAAAGAGATCATTAAGACATGAAAAAGGAAATGTAGAGGCGAGACAAGGAGACCATGGAGGAGACATACGAAAAATAAATAAAGATAATATAGAGGAAAGGACGGGGGACTGCAGAATATACCCACGTTTCTTGCTCTGCGAAAAGAAAAAAAAGTTTCTTAGTTACGAGAGAAAAATTACATGTAAATTTGCTTTTCAGGGAGTACAAAGAAAAGGGAGTGCAGAGTCACTTTATGGCTCTTATTGTTTCTGGAAAAAAAAAAAAATGACTTTGGAGAGAGTCGATCGCACATTCGTCACTGAATCCATTCTCAGACCAACAATTTCAGCCTCTGTCTGAGTAACTGTTGGATATCATGCTTGCTAAACTCTATTTGCCATGCCCTCTCCAAAACTATACTAAGCCAGTCTGAGGAGGGAGGGATTTCGTGTTCCTAATGATGAGATACGATCATGGGCGTAGAAAGTGATACATAATTTTCAGTGTGAACGTCGCTTCTTCCAACGCAAAGCTCTCTGTGTTCCTCTATCTTAATTATCTTTAGCTGCTTGTCTGTCATTAACTAGCTTATCGATTTTCCACCTAACCAGTGCTTTCCTACCCGACGCCCACCGGCCACATACTATGTGCCCACCATTATTATCCCTTACAAGTACCTCATACTCCCGCAACAGCTCCCCGCTTCCATATTTCTTCGTCTGTACACTGCCCACCTTCCACTCTTCTTGCCACCCAAAACTCATCTGCCCATTTTTTTTTTCCGTTGACCACTAATCAGCTCTAAATACCTACTCACTGTAAAATTAATTCAGTTCCCTGCTTAGGAGACTGATTCATTAAAGTAGCTTTCATACAAGTTCCAGGTAAGCTGGTTTATTCAGAAACAGAGTGTTCTTACCTCTTCCAATGAACAAGACACTCATTCCTCCTCGTGTGTATATATATATATATATATATATATATATATATATATATATATATATATATATATATATAATATGGAGCCTCTGTGGTACTGTAGTAGAGTGTGCGTTTCGCACGCTGGTGAGCGCGGGTTGGCCTCCCCCCAGTGCTGTAAAAACTTTGGGAAGCGTTCACCAAGCCACTTGCTACTTTGGCGGACACAAAGGGTGCTGTGGTTGAACCAGTGTCGCATACTAGTATACTTCCACCCAATCGACTTAAGGGGGGTCGATTACACTTGGTTCACAGACTACACACACATCCAAAGCCACTACAATCACACTCACAAGCACTTCTCACCCTACATACAGTCTCTACCAGACAGCCTAAGCCGCTGGGTAGAAATACATTGGCTGTATCGTCCCTGCTTCGGTAGGGATAGGCCGGTCATGCAGTTGACATCAACAGCTGATGATGATGATGATATATATATATATATATATATATATATATATATATATATATATATATATATATATATATATATATATATATGAGCGGAGTTTTTTGTTTGTTTATTTGTCCTTCAATCACGCCCAAATCAAGGGCCAGAGACCACCAGCCCCATATATATCCTGAATCAGGTGACCGAAGGACAGTTTTGGGTGGGGTCAATATTCAGATATGGGTCATTTGAGGTCTCCGGTCGAGTGTTCGCCTTTTTGGTCCGGGCAACGCCGGGTACCCCTACAGCACAATTTATGGCTTGGAGATTAAAACGACCTCTACTTCGGACAAAGGCTATGTGAGGTTGACCTCCGAGGTCATTTGAGGTCACTGGTCGGAGGCCATTTGAGGTTGCTGATAATACACTCTGGAATGACTGAACCCAGCAGCCCAAGTTTTGCACTGGGACTCACGTGATCTCCAGTTTGGACATAGGCTATGTGAGGCTGACCTCCGAGGTCATTTGAGGTCACTGGTAATGTAAACAAGTGCGCAAAAATACTGTGTGTTAGTCTGCGAAAGCTGAAATAGAAAGTTCCTGGACCTCTTATAATCCCTCTTTAAATGCATAAGAGGTACATGGTCTACCTGGAGTAGAAAGAATGACTGAACTAGTACAAATAGGATCAGAGTGTTCGCCTTTTTGGCCCGAGCAACGCCGAGTATCCCTGCTAGAATATTCTATACCCTGATAATGCCAAGAGAATTAGCGAAACGTCGCTAGCAAGAATATATATATATATATATATATATATATATATATATATATAGAGAGAGAGAGAGAGAGAGAGAGAGAGAGAGAGAGAGAGAGAGAGAGAGGAGTAGACTGTACCACCAGTCGAGCAGGGCAGTACTCCCAAGGTGGATGGAAAGCTGATGACAGGGAGAGCTGGAGCCCCTGTATCATCAGCCCTCGGGACTAGGTCCCGACCATCCCCCTTTGCTGAACTTTTTCAGTGTCTCAGTAACACAGAGAGTAGACCAGCATGCTCTCCAATAAAAGTCTCTCCAACTATCAACACCAAACTACATGCACAGTACACACCACACTTCCTTTTCAAAATTTTCAAAAAATGGCGTCGATTAACATAGCCTCGGAGTCCCCAGGGGCAGGGACCATAAATGCCCCCACCTTCAGCCCCTCTCCCGCTGATGACTCAAGGTGCCTGGAACCACTGTCTGACTCTCTCTTCTTCATTTCTGCAACATTCGTGGCCTTTCCTCTAACTTTCGCTCTGTTGAGCACCACCTCTCCTTCTCTACACCTCACCTTCTTTCCCTAACTGAGACTCAGCTGTCTGAGGCAACTGACAGCAAACCCTTTTCTGTGTCCTCCTACTTTCTCTATACTCATTTAAAAGCCAAAGGTGGCTGTTGTGTATATATACGCAACAACTTATCTTGCTCTCGTGTTCCTCAACTCGATTCTTCTGAATTCTCTACACTCTGGCTTCGGCTTTCCTGTCATTCTCTGACTAAAAATATCTATGCTGTTTATGTATCTCCTAATTCTACGGATTATCAAAAATTCTTTGACTATCTTACTTCTATGATGGAACACATTCTATCCATTTCTCCTTTCTCTGAAATCTCCATTCTAGGAGATTTCAATGTTCACCACCACCTTTGGCTCTCCTCTCCTTTCACGGATCCACCTGGTGAACAAGCCTTCACCTTTTCTATCCTTAATGACCTACAGCAGCTTGTACAGCACCCTACCCGTATCCCTGACCGCCTTGGAGAGAGCTCCAACATACTTGATCTCTTCCTTACAACTAATCCTTCTGCTTAAACTGTTAATCTGTTCTCTCCATTGGGCTCCTCTGATCACAACCTTATCACCTTAACCTGTCCTATCGCTCCGGTACGGCCTGCGGACCCTCCAAAAAAAGTCGTCTCTGGCACTTTGGAGCTACGGATTCGAAGGCCCTCAGGCAGTACTTCTTTGATTTTCCCTGGAATGATTATTGCTTCCATGGCCGGGAGCCATCTGGGTGTGCCTTGCGCATTACGGAGATAATTCTCTCGGGCATGGAAGCATACATTCCTTTCTCATATCCTTTGACTAATGCACGAAAGCCTTGGTTTAATCACGCTTGTTCTAATGCTGTCTGCAACAAGAAGAGGGCCTACAAAAGGTACCAGAGCCAACCCACTCCTGAATCACATCTTTTATACATTTCTGCCTGAAATTGTGGTAAGTCCGTTCTTCGCTCTGCTAAAAATAATTTCATCAGTACAAAATGCTCTCAACTCTCTAACTCGAACTCCTCCCGCTCCTTCTGGCACCTTGCCAAAAACCTTTCTAACAACTTTACCTCATCATCCTTCCCTCCTCTTTTCTACTCTGATGGCTCTGTAGTTATTTCTTCTACTGATAAAGCAGATCTCTTTGCTCAGACTTTCTCCTCCAATTCCACCTTGGACGATTCCGGTACTGTTCCTCCCTCATTTCCCCCCCCCTCTGACTTCCTCATGGTTAACATTAAAATTTCTTCAGCTGATTTATTTTCTGCCATTCCTGGCCTGAGTACTAATAAGGCATATGGGCCTGATGGAGTCCCTCCTGTTGTTCTCAAGGACTGTGCTTCTGTGCTTACTCCCTGCCTAGGCAAACTCATTCGCCTTTGTCTGTCAACTTGTACCTTTCCTTCTTGCTTGAAGTTTGCTCTCATTCAGCCAGTCCCAAAGAAGGGTGACCATTCTCAACCCTGTAACTATCGTCCAATTGCTTTAACATCCTGTATCTCAAAAGATTTTGAGTCAATTCTTAACAGAAAAATTTTAAAGCATCTTTCCTATCACAACCTTCTTTCTGATCGTCAGTATGGGTTCTGTCAGGGACGCTCCACAGGCGATCTTCTCACCTAAGTTTCAGACTCCTGGTCATCCTCCTTTCGGGACTTTGGCGAAAGCTTTGCCATTGCACTTGACATCTCAAAGGCTTTCGATTGAGTCTGGCATAAATCTTTAATTTCCAAACTACCCTCTTACAGTTTCTATCCTTCTATCTGTGCCTTCATCTCTAGCTTCCTTTCTGGTCGTTCTATAGCCGCTGTTGTAGACGGCTGTCGTTCTTCTCCTAGATCTATTAACGGTGGTGTTCCTCAGGGCTCTGTCCTATCACCAACTCTCTTCCTTTTATTCATCAATGACCTTCTAAGCTGTACATCTAACCCTATCCACTCATACGCTGATGACTCCACCTTCACCTTTCCATTCGATTCCCACAACGTCCATCTCAGCAGTTACTTCAACAGGCAAGGGATGAGGCTATGGCACACCTAATGTCTGACTTGGCTCGTATCTCTGACTGGGGTAAAAATAATCTGGTTGTTTTTAATGCATCAAAGACTCAGTTTTTGCACCTATCAACGTGACAAAATCTTCCACAGGTATACCCACTTATTTTTAATAATACTCAACTTAATCCTGCATTATCGTTGAACATGCTTGGGGTTTCATTTGCTCGGGATTTGTCTTGGAAAGATCATGTTACATCTCTTGTAAATCTGCTTCCAAGCGATTGGGTGTGCTAAGCCGACTCCGTACCTTCTTTGCCCCTGCATAATTGTTGACTCTATACACGGGTTTTATCTGCCCCTGTGTGAAGTACAACTCTCATGTATGGGGAGGCTCCCCACATACAGCTCTTCTCAATAGGGTGGACTCAAAGGCTTTTCGTCTCATTAACTCTCCCCCTCTTACTGACTCCCTTCAACCTCTGTCTCTTCGCCGCAATGTTGCATCTTTATCTCTTTTCAATCGCTACTTCAATGGTCACTGTTCCTCTGAACTGTCTGCATGCATTCCTCCACTTCTATGACGGGCGCATAGCTCCCGTCTAGCAGCAAACTCTCACCCTTTTCTGTCCAACTCTCTAATGCAAGAGTTAACCGTTACTCCCAGTCCTTCATTTATGTAACAGGTCAACTCTGGAACTGTCTCCCTCTGTATTTCCTGCTTCCTATGATCTCCAGTCTTTCAAGCGCAGTGTGTCCAGGCATCTCGAAATGAATGGATCTTTAAGTTGGCTCTCTCTTGTATTTTGTTTTTCTCATGGAAGGAACAGTATTGCGGGCTGCCTTTGGTTCCTTCTTCCTTACATAAAATCTCTCTCTCTCTCTCTCTCTCTCTCTCTCTCTCTCTATATATATATATATATATATATATATATATATATATATATATATATATATTCATTTCATTCATTCATTGCCAGACGCCATGTATCCCAGACGGGGTGGCCAATGGCTTAGAGTTAATTGTTTTACAGGGAGGGGCACTAATCCTCCACTAACCCCACTTGACACGTAGGGATGCCAACAGCATCTGGTGTTCCCAGGCGGTCACCCATCCAAGTACTAACCAGAACCATATATATATATATATATATATATATATATATATATATATATATATATATATATATATATATATATATATATATCCCATTGGAGCCCAGTGTCCGGAATATTGGACAGAACTGGGATTCTTCAAGTCTTTATAAAGTGGGGAACCCCCGGGTAGGGACCTATGAGCTTCGCGACTATGAGCCGATAGGCGGAGGGCGGTAGGCTTAGTACCCACCCCAGTGCCATGCCTTGCCCAGCACCCCTGGGATCCAATGGGTTAAATATACAGTGTATATATATATATATATATATATATATATATATATATATATATATATATATTTATATATATATATATTATAATTATATATTTATCTATCTGTCTATCTCTATATTGCCAGACGCCTCAGTCCCACAAGGGATGGCCACAAACAAATCGCCTCCATGTCGCCCTGTCCCCAACCATTTCACTGCACTGTCATGCTCCTAGCTCACACCCCACACGCTCATATACTTCACCCCCATCCCTCCATCTCATATATATATATATATATATATATATATATATATATATATATATATATATATATATATATATATATATATATATATATATATATATATATCCCACTGGGTTCCAAGGTTGCTGAATGTGGGGTGTGGTTGAAAGAATACTTAGCGTACCGGGCTCAGTCTATTAGCTCATAGTTCACTTATTCGAAATCAGGGTTCCCCCTATATTAATTTTTTAAATGCTCAGTTTTGTCCATTCTCAAAGGGGTAAATATAAAGTATTGTTCAAGCAGTGCTCACATACACCTTTACCGATATTCCAAAAATCGCACCATCATTTACACTTAGATCCTCCTCATGACCACACTTCACCACTGCCTACGCCCTACATGCGCCTATGCACTACTCATGCCCACACCAATGTTGCTAACCCCTTGACACTTGTTTTTCACCTTGCAGGTAGTTAAATTACCCCACAACACCCTTCATTATTGCTCATGAAATTTTTTTTTGGAGTTGTCTATATGTTTATATAACGTAATGTCGTAGCGTTTTGATATTTCAACGACCTTGCATTGTCTCACACATGGCAGAAGGATTTTCAATTGGTTTATAATGCTATGAGGAACAGAAGTTTGTCAGCTACCTGGCCTCTCGCACACTACGCATTGAAAGAGGTAATATATGAAAAGGGTTTTACAGCTACCTTTACGTCAGGGGTTCCATTATGAGAGTGAATTTCTCCCTTTGGGGAAATATGGATATTCCAGGTGGTGGGGATGGTAAACAGATAAAACAAAAATGGCCAGAGTAGCTTTTATAATGCGTTACTGCAATATTACTATCAAATGAGATGGTACCTCGGATTACCACCATCGGCAGGGTAGGGCTGGTGGCACAGGGTCCTCCAGGTCGCCATCAAGCGACTGTGCCGGCAGCAACTGCTGCTATTTCCGGTAATGCTTGTCAGCCAAGAAGTGAAAGTACGGCCTTATTCTTCACCAACATCTGTGGCCTTACTACAAATTTAAACTCAGTTCATTTTTTTCTTCAGTCCATATCCCCTTTGGCCTTTTTCCTCACAGAACCACAAATCTCACCCTTTACCGATATATCCCCATTTTGTTTTCCCGGTTGCCATCTCCTTACAAACTTCCGTAACAAGGGCGGCACCTGTTGTTATATCAAATCCCAATATGCAGTTGACACTGTTTTAAACTTCACTTCATCCAGTTTTGATTACTCATTATATAAACTAAATTGTCAAAATATTACCAAGTATAACTGTGTAGTTTATGGTTCACCCAATGCTTCTTCGGAACCCAGTGTATTTGATTCCATATCCACACAGTTGAGTAACCTTAACCTTGCCCTTAGCACCGAAATTACCATTTTGGGTGATTTTAACATACATAATGATGAATGGTTATTGCATTCTGCCAGGACTGACGACGCTGGTCTAGAGTGTGAGCTGTTTGCAGAATCGTTTAATCTCACCCAGCTGGTAAAGCAACCAACCAGAATACCTGATAATCCTGACCTTAATGCCCATCTCTTGGATACATTCTTGACAAATAATCCAGATCAATACAGGATAGAGGTACTAACACAACTTGGATCCTCTGACCACAAACTCATCAAAGCCTCATTAGTTAACCCCCCCACACCTCCCCGTTCTGAACCTGTCAGGGTGACCCGATGGGACTTTGATATGGCAGACTGGGATGGATTTAGAAATTATCTTGCTAACATTCCATGGCAGTCTTTCTTCTCTAGTGATCCCAATTCCACCAAGTCCCACATTTGCGAATTAATACTAGCTGGTATGGATTTATTCATAGCAAGTCAACAGTTCACTAAGAGATCGAACTCTCCAAAATGGTTTGATGGCAACTGTGCCAGAGCAACAGCTCAAAAGTCATTAGCATATAATTCTCACTTAAAATAAAAAAAACATCTAAATCACTCTCTCAATTTAAAATTGCTAGAATTCATGCACAAGCCGTATTTAATCTAGCTAAATCAAACTTTCTTCAAAAGCAAGCATCAAAACTACTTAATAACCCTAATGACAATAGAATATTCTGGTCAACTCATAATTCTTTCATTAATAACTTTAACAAGTCATCTTCCATTCCCCCACTAAAATCTTCAGATGGCAACATTACAAATGACCCGCGTGGGAAAGTGGATATTTTTGCCAGTACATTTGCCAGAAACTCTACCACAGACGATACCAGCCAGAATGTCCCAGTACTAGAACTTGACTCTCCCGAAATTGCCCCACTTAAAATACAGACAAGATACGTAAAATCCATCCTAGACAATATACCTACCAACAAAGCTCCAGGCCCAGATGGAATTCCGCCAATTGTTTTGAAAAAATGTTCCCCTGAACTTGCCTCTGTTCTAGCTAAATTATTCAGACTATGCATACGTACTTCTTTATTCCCAAATTCATGGAAAGAAGCCAATATCCACCCAATTCCAAAGAAAGGAAGTTCCTCTGACCCCTCTAATTACAGACCAATAACGGTCACATCTTCTCTTGGTAAGGTATTTGAAACTTTAATTAATAAGCACATTGTTAAACATCTTGAATCCAGCAACTTAATTAGTGATAGGCAATATGTTTATCGCCACGAAAGATCCACCATTGACATACTCAATCTTCTAACTCATACCATCCATCAATCAATTGATCTACATGGAGAAACTCATGCAGTAGCCCTTGATATTTCTAAAGCTTTCAACAGAGTATGGCACCGTTCCCTGCTGTCCAAACTCCTTTGCTATGGACTAACGTCTTTAGTTCTTTTGATTTCTTCATATCTTAGTGACAGGAAAATAAGAGTAAAAGTAGACGATGTGTATTCCAATTTCCACTCAATTAATGCCGGCGTGCCACAGGGGTCAGTTCTGGCGCCAACCCTATTCCTGGTTCATATTAATGATCTCTTATCTGTTACCCACAATCTCATCCACTTATACGCAGATGACTTAACACTACATAGTTAATCCACACTCAGACACCCATTTACAAAGTCTAATATCTCTACCTCTCAACTCAATACAGCCATCTCCATAAATCAAGACCTATCTACGATCATAGAATGGGGACAAAACAACCTTGTCTCTTTTAATGCTAGTAAAACTAAATATATGCAATTTATTATTAGACAGATATTCCCTGATTCGTATATTACCTTCAGTGCTACTAATATTCCCATCTCCAAAAGTATTGAAATTCTCGGGGTGTCACTTAATGTCCTCAGCTGGACCTCTCATGTTAGATCACTTTCTAAAGCCGCCTCAGAGAAACTTGGATTATTGTACAGAGTCCGTAACGTCTTTGCCGATACGCAGTTAGCTGTAATTCATAAGAGTCATGTGCGCTCTCAGCTTGAATATTGCTCATCCTTGTGGAATGGATGTGGAGAGGTTGCATTAAAATAACTAGACAAAATTCAGAACAAAGTTGTTAGAATTATTAACAACCTTGCTATTACAAATAAACTACCTCCCCTGCAAGTAAGAAGGAATGTTGCCTCCCTTGCATTATTTTAGAGATATTTGTTTTGGCAAATGCTCAGACGAAGTTGCGTCTATGGTGCCACCTCTCCATGCCTTCCCTCGTGCTACACGGGCATCTGGTAGCGCTCATGACTGAAATATCACTCAGCCATATTACAGAACTTCTTCCTATCAGAATTCTTTCATTCCTCGAACTGCATCTCTCTGGAATTCGCTTCCCCAGAGTTGTTTCCCTTCAAATTTCAACCCACAGCTGTTAATGTCTAACTGTTACAGATATTTTATGAACAGAGGACACCAGTAATCTGGTGTATGCATTATTTTCTTATTTGTTTTTCCTTCATCCGTTCTTTAATATAATACATATATATATATATATATATATATATATATATATATATATATATATATATATATATACACTCTGTAGGCAAAGGCTGTTTGGCTATTATTATGGGCTTCTTAAGTGTAAGGTCAGGTTTCTGGTTATTAGAGTATTATCATGCTGCATAACAAGAGAAAATCTTTAAACTGTTCCAGGAACTTTGTAAAAATCTACATAATACTGTTAGATTTCTTCTTGTCACATGACAAAAAGTACCACTAAATACAGTTGAATAGTTAAAATCTAAGAGTTATTTCAACCCGTTCAAAAAATGAAAGGGCGGAGGGGCATTGTTCTCAGTTTGAGGTTGGGAGGAGGAGGATAATCGACGATTTTTTGGCAAATGTGAGGAATGACCAAGAAAAGTTTGGCAACCTAGGATTTAGATTATATTAAGCCTCTTTTTTTGTCTGGTGATAGTGGAGTCAGACATAACAGAGTCTACCGCATACAGTCAGCATGAAAAGAATATGAATATGATATCACACACACGGCATTACAGTTTTACCAAAGACAGCTGCCGATAGTGAATAAGGAAAGACTGAATTCATTATACTCTGCTTATTTAGTGTATAGAAAGTTTTATCACTTTTATATTTTTTGGAAGTTGTTACTGCTTTCCTTATGATCAATCATAATTAAGCTAGACTTTAAGTAATTTTAGTAAAATTACCTTACCGCCCAACATATCTCAAATATTGACTGAATTACCCTACACGTATTACCCTACGTTTGGCAACACTCTCCCACATTTAACAACCACCGTCCCCATTCCCCCTCACCCCCTTTTTTTTCGACTCTTGGCATAGGTTTTAACAGCCCGTTCCATGGGGCCCAGCTTTTCTCCTGTTTGCCATAAACTTTGACATGCCATCATTTCGGCGCTACCACCCTCCGTCCATAAAGAATGCATGAATGGGCTATCTCATACAAAACTGATTTATTGCTACCAGCCGCGATAGCGAAGCTGGTATTGTTTGTGTGTGTGTGTGTGTGTGTGTGTGTGTGTGTGTGTGTGTGTGTGTGTGTGTGTGTGTGTGTGTGTGTGTGTGTGTGTGTGTGTGTGTGTGTGTGTGTGTTCTTGCCTAATTGTATATTTACAGGATTGAGTCAGACTCTTACTGCCCCGTGTATTAAACCATTTTTATCACACATATCCAAAAAAAATTGAATAGTTTCGGCACACACTATTTCATTCGGCAGTGCATTCCTCTGACCAATTGCCATGTATGGGAAACTGAATTTTCTTACATCTTTATTGCCTCTCTCTTTTTGTAGATTTTTTTACAATGTCCTCATCCTGATGCTTCCCCATAGGTTATATATGCATTTATGTCTATTTTCTCTTTCCCTGAGATGTATTTATATAGCATAATCATATCTCCTCTTTTCCTTCTCTCCTGTAGTGTTGGCAGATTCAGTTTTTGTAGTCTTTCTTCGTAGCTTAGATCCCTTAAGCTCGGTACCCATCTTGTAGCTGCCCTTTGTATTTTTTCAATCTACTTTATGTTTTTTGAGATGAGGATTCCAAACTACTGATGCATACTCCAGGGTTGGTCTGATGAATGATGTTATTATCTTTCTCAGCAAGTCTTGATTTATATAGGTGAATATAATCCTCATATTAGCAAGCAGTGTACACATGTTACGTACCTTCTCACTGATGTGGTCAGCAGGAGAGAGTCTGTTATTGATAATCACTCCTAGGTCCTTCTCCCTTTCTGATATGAGTAGGGTTGAACTTCCTAACTTATAATCCCAATCTGGTCGTTTTTCACTTTTTCCGAACTTAATTACATGACACTTGTCCACATTAAATTTCATTTGCCATTTATTGTTCCATTCATAAAGCTCATTTAATTCTCCTTGCAGCTGTCTGTTGGAATCTGTGTTAGTAATTTTCCTTTGTTTTTTTTGCATCATCAGCAAACGTACTTTGATAGCTTCCATTTCCAGTGCTACTGTCATTGTCATTTATATATACTAAAAACATAACTGGTACCAGCACTGAGCCCTGTGGAACTCCGCTAGTCACTTCCCTCCTTGATGAATAATTTCTCCTTAGAACTGTTCTCATTTCCATTTTTCTGAGAAAATCCTGCATCCAACAGTACAGCTTGCTTTGGATTCCTCTTTGATGGTACAGTTTCCATTAAAGTCTTTGGTGCGGTACTCTGTCAAATGTTTTCTTGAAATCTAAATAGATACCATCCATCCATCCTTCTCTTTACTGTAATGTTTCTGTAACTCTATCATAGTACAGTAGCTTAACAGGTTGGTAACACATGTTTTTCCCTTTCTGAAACCGAACTGCCTTTTTGTTACCATACTGTGTTCTTCTAGATGGTTTACTCAAACTTTAATAAGCTTTTTCTAGTACCTAACAACACTGGTCAGTGATAGTGGTTGGTAGCTGAGTGGATTCTGTGTAACCCCTTTTTTGAATAGGGGAGCAATGTTTGCTTTCTTCCAAATATCAAGTAGTTTACCTTGACTTAAGGACTACTTGAATATTAAATACATTGGCGTACTTAACTCTTCTGCTCATTCATGTTACACCCAACCTGAAATTTTATCAGGACCATATGACTTTCTTTTGTCTAATTTACGTTTTTTTTTTTTTTTTTAATGTGTCCGACTCTGGGCATAGGCTTCACAGCCTGCTATCAAGGCCCAGTAGTCCTCCCACATACCATACACCTCTACATGTCACCACTTCGGCGCTAACACCCGCCGTCCATATTGAATACATGCTAGGACTGTCTCATACAGGACTGGTGTATTGGTATTAGCAGGGGTATTTTTACGACTTGTCGGCGGGTCTCCTGGTAGATCAGTAAAGCCTGATTTAATGAAACTCAATTCCTTAAACTGTTTCCCTGCCCCAGCCGGGATTTGAACCTAGGTCCGTTAGGACTGCAGACCACCTCTCTACCGACTGAGCCACCGACTTAACTCTTCTTTTACTTCTTTTCTGATATTTGTATGTCTGTTAAAATGTGTGACCATGCATATTCCATATCATCTCTTTCAAAATTATTTTCTTCTGTAAAAACTGATTGGAAATTTTTATTTAGTGCTTCACAAATATCTTTCTCTTGTGTATAGATGATCCCCTCGTCCTTAATGGATCACTTCTTTTATTTATAATGTCTTCCTCAAACTGTCTTTGGGCTTCCCTCCTTATCCTCGTATAATCATTTCTTGCCGGTTTATCGTTGCTATAATATTATGCCCTCTCACTATTGTGCCTTCTGTTTCAATTCCAGAGCAAATCTCTTTATTTCTTTTGATTTTTTACATTCTCTATTAAACCATTTATTAATTTTCTTTCTTTTTCTTTGTGCTGAGGGATGTAATTTTGGACTGTTATATAGAAAATCACATAATTTTCTATGTATTACATTTAAATCCTATCCTCTAAGCTCCTTTTCCCAATCGATTCACCAAGTCCTCTTTTTTCTGGTATTTTCCTTTACATACGGTGTCAGGAAAAACTCCTGCACAGGATCCATGTAGAGGTGTTTGGTATGTAGGACGACCGCTGGGCCTTGATAGCAGGCTGTGAAGCCTATGCCCAGTGTCGGACCAAAAAAAAACACACAAAAAAAAAAAAAAAAAAAAACAGCTTTCATGGCTTCTTACATCTAGAGTATTCCAATTAATATTTGTATTGAAATCTCCCGTCAATGTAATTCTTTTAGATTCCTCCTCCATTCTTTGTATTAATGTTCTTAAACTCTGAATTGTACTTTCTGATACGTCTTCATATTCGTCTCTTTCCCAAGTGTTTGTTTTGGGTGGCATGTATATATTTGCCACGGTTACTTTCCCATCAGATGTGTTAATCTCTAATGCACTCAGTTCTACTTGTGAGGGTATATCCATTTTTATTTCTTTGATTTGTAGATTTTTTTTTTTTTGTTAAGTTTATAATTCTTTCTCCTTTTCTTAAATGGCTGTTTCTTCTCTATTAAGTATTCCTCAAAGTTTAGGGTATCATCTGATATCTCTGAGGTAAATTTTTTTTTTTTTCAGTTAGGCAAATAATAAGTGGTTCCTTTTCTTTGGTATAGTTTTTCATCTCTAATAAATTGGATGCCATTCCATCTACATTTAAGTACATCAAATTAACCATCTTGTTAACGTACTAGCCATAGCATGAGTCTCCTACCTTCCTTCTTTTATTCCCTCTTGGGTATGTACCACTTTCGTACTTGCAATCCAATTACTTCGTAAAAACATTCACTCTTCTCTTCGTCTGATCTTTCCTCGTCCTTTATTTTTGCTTCCTCCCGCCTCTCCTGTAGTATTCCCAATTGTTCTTTAGTTAGGCATTTTTTTTTTTGATATTTTTTTAAATTCCTCTTTTTCCATGAGTTTGCATTTTTAATATTTCTTCCACAGTGTTCACACTCTGGAAGATTACTTTCAGAGACCTTAACTTATTTCTCTCATGTTTCTCTAGCCTTTTGTCTTCCTCTATGTCTTTATCACAGAATTTCCCTGATGCTACCTTCACTATTTTCATTATTTTGCCATTTCCTTTTCGTCTCTCGAATTTTTGTTTCTTATTTCTTGTTAATCTATACCAGTGATTACTACAGATTTGTTGATATCTGCCAAATCTTTGACCAGTTTGGGGCTTTTTTTTAATAATTTCTTTCACTTTCTTTCAAATGTTTTTTTCTTCTACTTTTATTTCTGTCTTTCATTACTTTCGCCATTTCAGCACACGTAGTTCCTACTTCATCTTTGCAGCTTCTCATTACTTCGTTCACCTGGATTATCTCCTCTTCAGTATCACTGCTTTGGTCCATAAGACTGCTTGCTTGCTTTTTTGTCTCTATATCATTTCTGAACTCCTCCATAATACTCTCATGGTTGACAACTGTACATGCCATTTCACTAATCTTCCTTCTTAGTGAAGCTACCTCGACTGACAGCTCATCTATTGTTGTGTCTATTTTATTTAATTCCTTTACTAATTTTTCATTTTCTTCCATCTGCATGCGTAATTGCTTCTTAATTTCATCTATTTCACTTTGAAATATTTCCTCCAGTTTATTCACTTTCTTTACTAATTTATCATATGTTTCCATTTCAACCACTTCTGGGTAGACATCATCATTCTGTTTTCTAGCTTTAGCCCTTTTGTCCTTCCATTTTCACTTTACTAAAGATGGTGCTCATCTCGTGGTAATTTTCACTTCGAAAGATAGGTTCTACTTACAAGTCTGCATCTCCCTGCTACCCGCCTGGTGACAGACGACACCCAGCTGATGATGCATTGTGTCAGTGGACTCTTGCACTAATTGGATGTATTCTATTATTTGGACAACACTTTGCTTATACTTGCTATATGATATTAGAGCATCATTTACTTTAAGTGTGTGTGTGTGTGTGTGTGTGTGTGTGTGTGTGTGTGTGTGTGTGTGTAAACAAAATAACTCATGTGGTTTCGATCACATATTAACCAAACGTGGTGGAAGCATGGAGGGTCAATCAGTGAGCAAACTATTTTTTTTTTTTTTTTAAGAATAATAATACAAGGTCCAGGTCACTGAGCAATGTTAAAGTCTTACCTAGGAAAATTAACTTAACAGTTTTTATCCTACTTAGACCAGAGTGGGGGGAAATGTTGACGGGAAAGCAAGAATAAAGGGACTCAGTTTTGAAAGCAGTCAACAGATATCAAGGTCACTGTTAACCCCCTGTTTATTTGTTAACAAAACATCTTAAAGTTGTCATTCAATTTACGTAGAGTTGGTGGAAGGTATGACCGTAAGGAAAGGTGGAAAGCTATTTTTTTTTAGATCAAGCTTCATGGAAGTATACAGTATAAGGCAAGAATTAAAACATTCAATTTTTTAAACTATCAAAGGCCAATACACCAGTCCTGTGTGAGACAGCCCTAGCATGTATTCAATATGGACGGTGGGTGTTAGCGCCGAAGTGGTGACATGTAAAGGTATATAGTTTGTAGAAGGACTGCTGGGCCTTGATAGCAGGCTGTGAAGCCTATGCCCAGAGTCGGACACATAAAAAAAAAAAAAAAGGTCATAAAAAGTTAAAAGCAAAGTCAACTGAAACTGTTTCAGAATTATCTGAACCAACATTGGTGGAAGTTTTACGAGTCCAACAAGAACAAAGTGATTAGATTTTTTGAACAGTCAGAGATCGAAGCTCTAGAAGACATGGTCAAAGTTCTACCCTTATAACTTTGGATGAGCAAGATAACTAACATAGTGTTCTTGTGATCTGAATAAACTTTGTGGGTGGGTTACGGATAGCTTGAAAGGTTAACCTATTATTTTTCAAAACATTAGGTCAAATGTAAAAGTCACATGGAAAGGTCAACTTAAACAATTATGATGCAGACTAAACTTTGTGGAGGGATTTAGTTTCAAACAAGGGTAAAGAAATTATATTTTTAGAACTATCTCTCAAAGGTCAGGATCACACTGAAAAGTCAAAGACCAAATTCAATGTGTAAAATTAACTAAGATAGCTCTGACCTGACTCGAACCAGACATGGTGAAAAGATTTAAGCGTAATCTGTCCAGTAAGTTGGGCACAGGGCTTAGTAAAATATTTGTTTTTTTGGTCAGTTGATGGTTGCAGATGTTGCATTTACCTTCTCCTTCTCCTCCTCTTCCTCCTTATGATGATGATGATGATGATTATCATCATCATTATTGTTATTATTATTATTGTTATTATTATTATTATTGTTGTTGTTGCTGTTGTTGTTGTTGTTATCTTTTTTTATTATTATTATCTTCATTTTCAGTGTGATGTGGAGGATGTGCAGATTGGCCTGGGAGGAAGGTAGAGTCCCAGAGGACTGGAAGTCAGGTATAATTATTTCCTTGTACAATGGAAAAGGGGGAAAAGAAGTATATGGTAATCATAGGAGCATTTGTCTTTTTAGTGTTATAGGAAAAGTATATGGTAAGATGCTTATTGACCGAGTTAGGGAAATAGCAGAGGAATTAGTTGCAGAAGTACAGGGAGGTTTTAGGAAGGGAAGAGGTTGTGTAGATCAGATATCCATTCTTAGATCTTTAGTGGAAAAGTTTCTAGAGAAGGAAAAGAAGTTGTATGCGGCCTTCATCGATTTGGCGAAAGCATATGACAGAATGGATAGACAAGATGTGTGTAAAGTATTAAGAATATGTGGAGTAAATGGGAAGTTGTTGAATGCCGTGAGTAGTATGTATGAGGGTGCTAAGGCTGCAGTGCATGTGGATGGTGAACTGAGTGAATTTTTCTCTTTGAAAGTTGGATTGAAACAGGGATGTGTCATGTCTCCATGGTTGTTCAGTGTGTATATGGATGGGGTTATAAAAGAGATACAAGGTAGGGTAGTGGATGTTGGAATGGCCCTAGTGAGAGAGGGCAGTGTTTGGAAACTCCCTGTACTGTTGTTTGCAGATGATACTGTGCTGTTACGTGAAGATGAAGGGGAGCTGCAAGGCTTGGTGGATGAGTTTGGGAGAGTGTGTAAGAAACGGAATCTAAAGGTGAATGTAGGGAAGAGTAAAGTTATGGTCTTCGAGAGAAGTGAAGTCAGTGAATGTACAGTGAGGTTGGATGAGGAGGAAATGGAAAATGTGAGTGAGTTTAAGTACTTGGGTAGTGTGATGAGTAAGGATGAAAATTTAGAGGGTGAAGCCCTTGAAAGCGGACAACAAAGAAGAAAGGTTGCTGGTTCCCTGAAAGCAGTGACAAGAAACAGAGAAGTGAGCATGGAAGTGAAAAAGTTACTATACGACAGTATTGTGATACCAACGTTAACATATGGAAGTGAAACTTGGACCTTGTTGGATGGACAAAAATCAAGAGTGAGAGCAATGGAAATGAATTATTTGAGAGGAGCATGTGGAGTCACATGGTCAGACAGACTGACAAATGAGGAAGTGAAGGAGCGATGTGATGTGGATGTGGATGTGATAGGAAGTGTTAGGAGAAACACATTGGTTTGGCCATATGGAGAGGATGAAGAGTGAAAGACTGACGTGGAGAGTGTATGTGAGTGAGGTGGATGGGGAGAGAGGGAGGGGGAAGCCGAAGATGAGATGGAAGAATGGAATGGAGAGGTGTATGAGAGAGGGGTGTGTGAACTGGGAGCTAGGCAGTGAAATGGCTGGGGACCGGGCGACATGGAGGCGATATGTTTGTGGCCACCCCTTATGGGATTACGGCGTCTGGCAATAGATAGATGGATTATTATTATTATTATTGCTATTATTATTATTATTATTATTATTATTATTATTATTGTTATTATTGTTATTATTATTATTATTATTATTATTGTTATTATTGTTATTATTATTATTATTATTATTATTATTATAATTACTATTACACAACGCACACGAAGTGAACGGGCAGGATGTTTTACTTGACGTGTGTGTGTGTGTGTGTGTGTGTGTGTGTGTGTGTGTGTGTGTGTGTGTGTGTGTGTGTGTACCAACAAAATAGCTCATACAGTTTTTGTCTGATTTTAAGCAACTTTTAAGATAGGTCTGACCATCATCCAAGGGGTATACCTCTTGGTTTTAAGAGGTATAAATCCTATATAAAGGTCACCGAGCAAGATGAAAATGCGAAGTAGCAACGCCAACTTAAACAACATTGCCCAGTAGAATATAAATTAGGGGACGGCTTGACCGTTAGCTAGAACTAATGTTTCAATTTTGAGAACAAACAGTGAATGGCCAAGTTCACGGGGCAAGGTGGAAGATGGAACCGTGTGTCTCTCTGCGAACAGGTTAACACAACAGTTTTAATTAGATATGAACCAAAGTTACTGAAGGGATGAGGTTCTGTCAAGGGAGTGACTTATTATTTTAGTTAACACGTCGTTAGCGAAGACCAGATGACAGAGTAAACACAAACATTTTATTTTCCAATCTACACTGAACATTGTGGAACTTCAAGACGTGGCAAAGATACAGAGATTCGATTTTAAGTATTCACTCAAAGGCCAAGGTCGCTGGGAAAGGCCAAACTTCAAGATCACAGGGCGAAGTCAACAGAAATATGTTGTGATTTGGACAAAAGTTGGTGTAAATGTTAAGGGAAAGGAATAGATCAGTAACTATATTTTGAAAGCAATTGAGTGAAGGTCAAAGTCACTTGCCAAAGTCAAATGTTTCTTCATTTGATCAACTGATGGGCCATATGCTGGAGTCTGTGGTTGATCCTTCATATATTATTACTGTAAATGCTGTAGCTATCTATCTATCTATTTATCTATTGCCAGACGCCTCAATCCCGTTTGGGGTGGCCACAAACAAATCGCCTCCAAGTCGCCCTGTCCCCCACCATTTCACTGCCCTGCTCCCAACTCACATCCTCCTCTCTCATATACCTCTCCACCTCATCCCTCCATCTCATCCTCGGCCTCCCCCTCCCTCTTCCCCCGTCCACCTCACTCACATACACTCTCTTCGTCAGTCTTTCACCCTCCATCCTCTCCACATGGCCAAACCACCTCAGTGTGTTCCTCATAACGCTTCCTATCACATCCACATCCACACCACAACGCTCCTTTATATCCTCATTCGTCAGCCTGTCTCTCCACGTGACTCCACAGGCTCCTCTTAAATAACTCATTTCCACTGCTCTCACTCTTGACTTGTGTCCTTCCAACAATGTCCAAGCTTCACTTCCGTACGTTAGAGTTGGTATCACAATACTGTCATGTAGTAACTTTTTCACTTCCATGCTCACTTCCCTGTTTCTTATCACTGCTTTCAAAGAACCAGCAACCTTTCTTCCCTGCTGTACCCTTTCAAGCACTTCACCCTCCAAACCTCCATCCTTACTCATCACACTACCCAAGTACTTAAACGTACTCACATTTTCCAATTCCTCACCATCCAACCTCGCTGTACATTCACTAACTTCACCTCTCTCAAAGACCATCACTTTACTCTTCCCTACATTCACCTTTAGATTCCGTTTCTTACACACTCTCTCAAACTCATCCACCAAGCCTTGCAGCTCCCCTTCGTCTTCACTCAACAACACAGTATCATCTGCAAACAACAGTACAGGGAGTTTCCAAACACTATCCTCTCTCACCAGGGCCACTCCAACATCCACTACCCTACCTTGTACCTCTTTTATTACCCCATCCATGTACAGATTGAACAACCATGGAGACATGACACATCCCTGTTTCAAACCAACTTTCAAAGAGAAAAATTCACTTAGTTCACCATCCACACGCACTGCAGCCTTCGCACCATCGTACATACTCTTCACAGCATTCAACAACTTCCCATCTACTCCATATATTTTTAACACTTCCCACAATCCTTGTCTATCCACCCTGTCATATGCATTCTCCAAATCCATGAAAGCCGCATACAACTTCTTTCCCTTCTCTAGAAACTTTTCCACTAAAGATCTAAGAATGAATATCTGATCTACACAACCTCTTCCCTTCCTAAAGCCTCCTTGTTCTTCTCCAACTAATTTCTCTGTTCTTTCTCTAACTCTGTCAATAAGTATCCTACCATACACTTTTCCTATTATACTAAGAAGACAAATGCCTCTATGATTACCACACACTTCTTTTTCCCCTTTTCCTTTGTACAAGGGAATAATTATACCTGACTTCCAATCCTCCGGGACTCTACCTTCCTCCCAGGCCAATCTGCACATCTTCCACATCCATTCTACTACTATCTCTCCCCCATGCTTCAGCATTTCACCACACACTCCATCAATTCCTGGGGCTTTCCCCGATTTAACTTTCTTCATTGCTTCCACAACTTCTATCCTACTGATTTCTTCCTGTCTTCTCACCTCTATCCTTCTCCCAGCCATTCCCCAGCCACTTATACTCGCATTACTTCCATCCTCTACGTTCAACAATTCCTTAAAGTGTTCTCTCCATCTGCTCACTTTTTCTCCCTTCTCCACTAGTAATCTACCATTTTTATCTTTCACTCCCCTGCTAACTTCACTTCCACCCTGTCTTACTCTTTTCACATCTCTCCAGAACATTTTCTTACAGTCCCTCCACTTTACACTCAAATTCCTTCCAAATTCCTCATCCACTCTCTTCTTACTCTCTCTTACTAATCTTTTCACCTCTCTCTTTCTTTCCACATATAACTCCCTCTTCCGCCTCTCAACTTCTTCCACGCCCCTATTTCTCATCCACTCATTGTATGCTTTCTTCTTTTGTGCCACAGCCTGTTTCACCTCTTCAGTCCACCACGCTGTTCCTTGCACCCCCCTCCGTCTTCTCTTCCTTCCACACACCACATCACATGCTGCACATATTTCTTCTGTAAATATCTTACACACACCTTCCACGTCTCCCATCTGCTGTAGCTGATTCTTTAAAATAAAAAAATTAATAATAATAATAATAATAAAAGTAACATTACTACTACTAATGATGATAATAATAATAATAGTAATAATAATAATAATAATAATAATAATAATAATAATAATGATGATGATAATAAAAATAATAACATAATAATAACAATATTAATAAGAATATTATTAATCCATTAATCCATCCATCCATCATTTAATCCTACATTGCCCCATAAGGAGCGCAGGAGCCCGGGGATAGGCAGTTGGTCCCGACATTTAAGATGAGAGTGACCAACCCCACTCATCCCTGAGTGGCATTACATGAGCAATCAACCATCCCTTGGACATAAACCTTCACCGGCTCAATCCGATTGGAGCGCAATAATTACCCACTAAACCACCAGGCGCCAAAATTTGGTTATATGATTACCACCCAGCGTAGGAAATGGTTTCCTGGTGTACAGGAAACCATTTGGCTTGACATTCAGTGTAGAGTCACCCACAGGCGGAAGGAAGTGGAAAGAATGAAGGAAAGAAAGACAGAAGAGGGAGTGGTAAGTTATCCGTAGGCAGAAGGACAAGAAAAGAATGAAGGAAAGGAAGACAGAAGAGGATGGAAGGCAAGAAGGATGAAGGAGAGGAAAGGGCAGACACCCGACAGCAGCACTACATCGAGTGAGTGGATGGCTAGCGCCCCCACCTACCACAAAATATTATTATTATTATTATTATTATTATTATTATTATTATTATTATTATTATTATTATCATTATTATTATTATTATAAGAGTAATAAAAATACTGCTAGAACTACTACTACTACTACTACTACTACTACTACTACTAATAATAATAATAATAATAACAATAATAATAATAATAATAATAGCTGTTTCAGAATCGCACTTCTCTATGCTCGTAACCAACAATCTATGCATAGACAGAGGCACAAAGTACATACTCCTGTGGAAACACAATAAACTTGATGGAAATGGCCCTCCGTATAATCCTCGCAATGTACCAAGGACGGGGACAAGTACTAGGGGCCAAAACACCCTTCAGAAATGTCAGTCGATATGCAACTGTGATGGGCTCGTCTGTGACCTAATTACAACCATCTTGCCAAGTTTCATTGAAATCATATTTCCAGTTTCAGCTTCGCCACACACACACACACACACACACACACACACACACACACACTTAGAATTATACTTTCATCATCAACATCATCATCATCACAATAATAATAAATTTTATTTTCCACTCACTCGATGTAGTGCTGCTCTCAGGTGACTGCCCTTTCCTCTCTTCTTTCCTTCTTTCCTTCCGTCCTTTTCTCTCTTTCCTTCATTCTTTCCTCTTCCTAATGCTTACGCTTGACTCTACTCTGCCTCTTCTGTCTTTTTCTTCCCCTTCATTCTTTCCTCTTCCTTCTGCCTATGAGTGACTACAATGAGTGACAAAAGCCAAATGGTTCCCTGTACACCAGGAAACCATTTGGTACGCTGGGTGGTAGCCATAAAACCAAATTATGGCACCTGGTGGTTTAGTGGGTAATTAAGGCGCTCCAGTCGGATTGAGCCTGTGCAGGTTTATATCCAAGGGGTGATTAGGGTTTATTGCTCACGTATTGCCATTCAGGGATGAGTAAGGCTGGTCACTCTCATCTTAAATGTCAGGACCAACTTGCCTAACCCCGCGCTCCTATGCTCCTCATGGGCCAACACAGGATTAGGTGATGATGATTTATTTCTACTTCTGCTGCTACTACTACTACTACTACTACTACTACTACTACTACTACTGTTACGGTATTATACTATTATTATTACCATTATTATTTTCTTACTATATTTTTATTTTATTGTCATCAGTTATTGTTACTGTTATCTTCGCCAACGAAGTTGGAGGAGGTTATGTATTCACCTATGCCTTGGGCCAAGAAAGAATTGATTAAATTTGAGGGCGGATCCAGATCTGGATCCTGCATTGACCGAGGTGTTCGCTTTCTGAGTACTTTCTATATATTCGTATTAACATTTCTCTCGGAGGATTGTTTTTCATTACAGACATAATTTTATAACTTACTTGTGTTTATTTATTTATTTTTTTGCACGAAGGCAAACCACTCAGATATTCTGCATAAAGCAGATAGGTTACGGTAGGTCTCTTGTGATATACGCCCTGTTTGAGGCACTTAGGTTAGATGGTATCGTATCGAGTCTAGCTTGTAATATTAGTCAAGGTTGGCATTATATTCTGCTGAGGAGGAAGGATGTGGGTAATGAAGGTTACTGGGAGGTGATAGGGGAGAAAGGGGGAGATGAGAGGGAGAGAAAGAAAAAGGGAGAAGGGAGGAGGAAAAGAAACGAAAGGGAGAGAATATAACGAAGAACATCTGGCAGTCAATTTAGTGGTAACGAAGAAGGACGCAGAGACAAAGAGAAAAGGATGGGGAAAGTGAAAGAGGAGCAAGACGGCACAGGAGAGGAAAAAAGGGGAATGAAACAATAAAGAATATGCAAAAAAATGTTAGACAGATATAGGACCTTCATGACCTAAATATGGAGCTCCCTTAATGTCTCACAAGTCTAGGGACGTAAAGCGCCCCGGTTCCGAAAGTCGTTAGTGAGAAGTAGATAAACCGTATCGCCCCTGGTGTTGCTTCTGTATCTAAAACGTAGAAAAGGGAGGGATTAAGTGAAGGAAAAGTAACGTGTGGGATGGAATTAATATAAGTACTGTACTGAAATTTAGTAAACCAGAAGTGTATACGTGAAAAAAATATAATGATTTTAATGAGAGAGAGAGAGAGAGAGAGAGAGAGAGAGAGAGAATGTTAATGTGACAGGTGACGTTAGAGGAAGGACGAATCCAGTAGACAACATTGTAAAAGGAAGAGGATGAATTTGCACTTAATGGAAAATAATAAGGAAAAAGGAAGAATGAATTATGTGAAAAATGATAAGTTGATAAGCATAGGTGGAGAGAGTAGAGCCAACGATTGGAATGAGGAACTTTTTGAAAAATATAACGGGAGAAAGTTCTTGGCTGGAATACAGTTGATACAGTAAAAACATACAGTATGATCTGTGATGAAAGATGTAAAATTGAGAGGCATAAGTGTACTCTGATTGATGTCGGAGGGTTTAATGAAAGAAGGCTAGGTAGCAAGGAGAATGGGATTCTGATTGTAAGGGATTGTTTGCAAACGTAAATAACTAATAACGTATCTTAATCCGTTAATTTCTGATATCTGAGAAGCCTTGTGACCGTAGTACTGAAACAGTGTCTGTAATGGTGCAGGACTGTTGCAAGTAACGTCTTCTGCTATAAGGCTTTTAGCTTCAGTATTCGTATCAAGTCACTTTGTTTACAGGAGGGAACTGAGTTCGTCGACACCTGGAATCACTTTCATATGCAGCAGACTCTGTCTACACATGACAGTCTCCACCTAAACTCGGTTCGCTCTTCTCGTCTCGGTCGTCTCTTGGATGATGCAGTATGTTTTTTCTGGCAAAAAAAGCACTCACCATACAAGACCCAACGATGAGTCAACGTACACATAAAAATACTGAAGGCAGAGTAATGGAGGCAAGAATATTAAGGGCCTTCTCGCGACTGGGCGTAGTTTGCGAAATACATTTTCTCGTTTAGAGACATGTTCTTGCCGAAGATTATGATGTAATAGGGGTAACGTGGCTGAACACGGACCAACGAGATTATTCAGCTGAGTACAACATACCAGGTTACAACAGTTTCAGCATGAGTGGTGTACCGTTATTCACTAAAGTAGGGCTTCGTCCAGTTATAATTCCTAAGCCCTCTATTGATAACAGTGACAGTGTTTATCTCCATATCAGAAATAACTCCTATTGCAAAACAGCATTTGTGTCAATTTATCGTCTACCAGCTCAGTCCAGTAACTCTGAAAGCAAAATTTACAACCAAATTGCTGAAATGTGGCACACAAAATACAAGAAACTTTGATGATTATGATTTACCGGTTGCCAAATGGGAAGAGACCCTGTCATCACACATAGGGTTGGGTCTAACTTGCAAGAAGGTTCAATGCATCAGCTGGTAGACAATCCAACATGAGGAGGTATTATATTAGATCTGGTATTGGCTACATTGGAAAACTTTGTAAGGTTATGTTTGGAGAAGTGTTTAGTCTTAGTGACCTTCGTATGGTCACATTCAATCTTAATTCAGTGACAACAAAGTCAAGGCTGCAAGAGAGGACATTTTCAAATTTTAAGGGAAATGATTGGTTGTAGTGGCCGGAATTCCATTGTTCGAACAATTGATATTAATTTTCAAAACATAAAGGCATTTTATTGGTTGTAGTGACTGGAACCCCATTGTTCGAACAGTAGATATTACTGAAGCATGGAAATAATTCACAGATATTCTGAGTAAAGCAGTTATGTTTTTCAATGCACAACGGATGAACGGCATAACAATATTCAACCCAAATGGTGGAATTCGGATGTTAAGCATTGCTGATCAGTTAAAAAAAGAAAAGGGAAGAAAAATAGCCACACAAAGATTACAATGCTTTAAAGATTCAAAATGATAAAAGTAAATATGGTGACCTTCATCGTAAAGCAAAAAATATAAATAAAGTGAAGCAAGAATGTTACTATTATCAGTAAATCCTGCCTTAAAGAAATATTTCAGCTATATCAGAAACAAGAAAATAAGAACATCAACAATTGGTCCCCTATACCCTGTTTGATTGACCTGTGCAGCTGAGGTGTATGGGGTGAGTAGGCTGTGTTTGAATCGCGGCTGCTGATTGGCCGCCGATTATTTAAATCTACACCTCTTCTTATTTTAACACATATTAATTTATATTTTTAAACTGCCTTCAATACAAGGAGCCAGATTGAATACTGAATAATTTCCGAAGCTAAAGAGGTCAAAATTAGCTTTAAAAGTTTACGGGTACTGAAAAAATTTAAGTTGATTATAAAGTTTTGTAAAACGATGAGTGATGTTTGAAGCAAATTATCCACCCATGGCCTACTTCCACGTCCGCATGTTGCACTGCATCCACCCACAGTTTACACCTGCGTCCGTATGTTGCACTATGATGTCCACCCACGGTGTACACCTACGTCCGCAAGTTGCACTACAATATGTGAATGCATTTGCTTCGATGACATCATCGGCGGTCAATCAGCAGTCGCGAATCAAACACACCCTACTTGCCCCATACATCTCAGCTGCACAGGTCAATCAAATAGATTATAGTCACAGATAACGGACAGCATACCGACGATGACAGTGAGATGGCTAAATTTCTGAACACTTTCTTTGCATCCGTGTTTACAGTTGATTCCACTCCTGCAGATTTTCCTATTGTCTTAGACAAGAGTAATATAATCATCGACATTACTGTTAGAATGATGTACGACTTGCCATTGGTAAACTTAAAGAAAAAAAAGTGCAGGGGCCAGCTAAAAATCTCAGTGCATTCTGAACGAAGCAGTGAAAGAAATACCTTAGTCATTAGCTGAGCTAGTCGGTAAATCACTAAGCAGTAATAAGCTGTTTCATGAGAAGGAAGCAGTAAATGTAACCCAGTATTTTTAAACAGGCAATAAACCGCAACCAGAAAATTATTAACCGAAAATTTTAACTTCAATGGTATCCAAATTCTTGAAAACTGCTATCAGAGATAAGTTTCTTAAGATTGAAATAATAAATAATCTCATCAAAGATGAGAATAGTCGTACATGCCTTACAAATCTCTTTGATTACCGTACTTCTATGGTGTAGGCCTATTAAATATATATATATGATGAAACCAGATCCATTGATGTCATCTACCTCGATTTTCGAAAAGCATTTGATAATACTTCCCATAAAAGAATATATCTAAAAATGAAGTGCGTGGATTCAGAAGCAATGTGGAAAGGATCGATAATTGACTTACAGGAGGTAAAAAAAAGTCGTAATAAATGGTAAACAATCAAACTGGAATGACGTTACAAGTGTTGTGCCACAGGACTCAGTGTTGGGTTTTGCGTGTATATATATATATATATATATATATGATGCACTAATTTTTGAAACATCCAACACTGTTGAATGATACTATAACAGTGCATCATATATATATATATATACACCATTTTTTGAAATATTCTACACTGCTGAATGATACTAAAGCTGAAATAGAAGACACATTTTTACAGAAGCAGGCAATTCAGAGTGACCTCGATCGACTGTTGAACTGAGCCCAAATCTGGGATATGAACTGTAATATTTGAGAATGCTAAATGCAAAACACTGGAAACTGAAATAAAAGAAGCCAGTTACACTGTGAACAATAACACTGGTTTACAAAAAAAAGAAGAAAAAAAATCTGAGGCAAGCATGTGAACAGGTGTTTTTGACTAATTTTGATATGCTTAATTCAAATCTCTAAACAGTTTTGCTCTATCACCTCTAGTTTTTTTGCTTTCACATATCCCGTTTTTTAATGTAATGCATATATTTATAATATCATGAGTTAATTTCATATATTAAAATAGCATATTACAGAACGAAACAAATCAGACACAGAACACTGACAGAACTAAATATTACTATTACTTGGATATAAGCATAAATATACATCATAGTACTACAGACAGTCAGAAGTGAGTTTTGGACGATCTGGTATACTTTGCCTTTGGGATGTCGTGCAGGAGTATCCAGCAGAAGTCCCCAATCATGCTGGGGTTCCACTTGCCTTGGTAATTGCTCTCCATCTCAGTAATATCTTGGTGAACCTTTCCCCATGTTCGTCATGTACTGCTCCTAGGTTCTGGGGGAAGAAGTTGAGTTGGGAATAGTGTCACGAATCAAATTCGCAACATTTTCCTTTTGTGAGAAACCACAAACTATTAGTGGAAAACTCACTGTGTATCGTTCAGTTAACCGTTTCTCTCTCCATTTCGGTGGTATACTTTTCAAAACATTCGTCACTGTTTCAAAAGTGACCGATGTAATGCATGTCATTAAGTGCTCTACTGAGCGATATTATTGTTTCTTTATTGTTCGCCCCTGCTTGCCTCGACCGTTGGCCATGCCTTCTCTCAGCTGGCCTGTATTTGAATTCAGTCAAGTGTCTGTCGCGACGGAGTGAGGTTCTGTGCTCCAGAAGTGAGAGTGAGAGAGGTCAGCTAGCACACAGACTCCACTAGACTACAGTTCTCCAGGCTCCCACCTTCTTTGGTGATACGCTACATTGACCAGTATTTTCCTTTCGTTTTCCTAGACTTAAGAGTTTAGTTAAGGTGCTTTTCCTAGGTTTAAGAATTTAGCTTTTGAGTGAGTGAGTGAGTGCGATCTCTTTAATTTGAATTCATTTGAAATGTAACGTTAAATTTATTTCTTTGTAATCAATAAATTTAACAGTTCTTTTTCTTGAGCTTAATGTAATGTAAACTCGTGTTTCATTTCTCCACAATTAAGCTTATTTCCCATATAGCTCCTAGCTTGCATAAACGTTTTGCTATTCATAACTGGTACTTAGGTCAGTCTTGTTGTATTAAGCTTAAAATCCGTTGTGCCTTCTAGGAGTTACGCATCACCAAGAACCTGATATTATTAATAGTATTAGTTATTTATTGTCAGGGGTGAAGTAACTTTCTCCAGAGGCTAACGTACTAATAAACAGCAATTGAGTAATTAGTCTCTGCTGTGTACTATTGAGAAAGTTTATAAATTCTCGTTCTGAGTCGGCGAAGCGGACTGGCATAAAGTAATCATTGCTTGATTTAGCAAGACAATTCATTGTCCCTGCTCTTCAGTATCATTGAGAGTTATCATTTAATTTTGCATTTATTTAAAAAAAAAACCGTGACAATTGGCGACCTCATTCCAGGATATTAACTCCTAGATCTAAAGCTATTCATGAGATAATACTCACTCGTTCATATTTAGGTATTTTTCATTAAAGTCTATAGGCACTACCTTACTGGTGATTATTGATTCATTTTATTAATTTACATAATAGTTAGACAGTCAGTTGTTTATTTAATTTTCTTTCTTTACCAGTTTAATTAGATAAAACTGGTCACCACTAACCTGTGCCTATATTCTTTATTTTTAAATTATTCGCATCTCAGAAAAAAAAAAATTGCGATCAGTACTGAGTCGCTAGTTATTTAGATTGAGCTAGCATCATGGCACCCAGTGTTTATGTACAGGAAACCAAAGATATGGGCCTCACAGACCCAGAAAAAATTCAGAGCTACGTTCTCTCACGGTTTAATTACGAGCAAGAACGTGAGAAAGATGCTCGTGAAGAGCGTAGAATCCAACTCGAATACGAGTGAGAACAGCGCGAACATGAACAAAAACAATGTGAACTCGAGCTAGTACAAGAGCGAGAACAACGCGAATATGAGCGTGAACAACGAAACAGAGAACGAGAGCACGAATGTGCCGAGCGAGAAGCACGCGAAAAACACGAATATGAAATGCTGAAGCTCAAGCGAGATTCCTTGACTTCAGAGGCATCTGGTGCAGTTGGTCCAAGCTCCACGAACGTTCTCCCTGCACATGTCCTGGCGACCCCACGCATCAAGCTACCTTCATACAAGGAAGGCGAGTGAATCGAGCCGTACATAGCTCGTTTTGAGGACATGGCAGACATGTATCAACTGGATGAGGCAGCTAAGCGGCTCCAGTTTCTTAGTTTATTTGAGGGCCCTGCCCTCGATATTCCCCACAGAATTCGTGGAGACAATCTCACGTATGAGATGATGAAAGCTGCACTCATTAAGGCGTATGGTCTCACAGTAGACGACGCCAAAGTTCAGTTCATGCGAGCTCGTTTCCAAGACAAGGAGACAGCTCTTCAGTTCCTCGACCGTCTCACTGCTTACTTAAATGAGTGGATGGAGAAAGATGAAACTCCTTCCATGCGTGAGGGGATAATTGACCTTATGCTGCGTACACAGCTAGAGAGGTTGTGGCCTGCTGAGCTCATAGCACAGCTTAAGATCTGCCAGGTGAAAGATGCCAGCCAAATGGTGGAAAAGGCTGATGCATATTTCACTGCATAAGGGTATCAAACTCGTAAGCAAAACACCTGGAACAGAAAACCTGACAAGTCTGGGAAACCGTCTCAGACTGAATCCCAGCACCATGGCCATTCTCAGAGTAATGGCCAAGGTCCAAAACCGCAGAGGAAGGACCAGGGGCAAAACACTTTGAAACCTGAGTGGAAGAGGTACAACAAGTACCCTAACCAGCATCAGCATCAGCCACGCAACCGACTGTCGGGACCATCCTTTTCACCACCAGCTCAAGTGAACAGGAGGCAGGAAGCAAACGCAGCCTTCATTCCTCAGCAGCAGCACGGTGGTCACGTTCCTACCAGTACGGGTACTCCCCCACAGTTCACTAGTCCCACAGTGACAGTGAACCCCCCTCCACAGATGGCCAATGTTCCATCTCCACAGGCAGTGAGTACGACCCCTCAAGTATCAAATTCTCAGGGCATTATGTTTGCTGCATCAATTCAGCAGCCTCATGAGTGGGTAGCTGCTTCCTCTACAGGCCCTCCCACAGGTGACAGTACCTTTCTTGTTCAGCCAGGGTTTGTGGGAGACATTCCTGTGAAGGTCCTGAGAGATAATGGATCCTCAGGTTGCTCTGTCAAGCAGAGTCTAGTTCGGCCTGAGTAGTACACAGGTCGACAGATCCATGCTAATCTTATTGATGGATCAGTGAGATTGTTCCCTGAGGCATGTATCCAGGTGGCATCTCTATTTTATACTGGTACGACATTCGCAGTTGTCATGCCAGAACCTTTATTTGACCTCATTATAGGTAACATTTCCGGTGTCAAGGATGGTTGCACCGAAGATGACGCTACTCAGACTTCGGCTACAGTAACACGAGCCATGGCTGAGGCTCCAGACTGTGTCACCCCAGTGACCACTGAATCGCCGCAAGATCTGATGTGTAGCCAACTTGTTCAAGAACAACACTGCGACCCAACACTTGCTGTCGTGTGGAAGAATAAAAGGGTCGAGTGATAAAGCATTCACGGGAAGGTCAAGCCAAGTTCCTTCGCAAACAAGGACGGCTCTACCATGAGACATGAACACCCGAGGGCGAGGTTCGACTGCAGTTTGTCGTTCCTGCCAAGCATCGCCAAGCAGTGTTAGAATGTGGTCATTTTTCAGCCTCAGGAGGTCACATGGGCAAAAGGAAGACCCAGGGCCGTATCCAAGCTGACTTTTTCTGGCCAGGGATGGGACGAGACATAGATAGTTTTGTGTATTCCTGTAATATGTGTCCATGTAACACCAATCAGGGACAAGTCCTTCCTGTGCCGTTTGTAACCACACCCGTAATCTCTGAGTCAGTTGAGAGACAGGGCAGTGGTGAAGTGGGTGCAGACCTGATGTCTCGCCCATTGGCCCCACAGGACACAGTATGTCCAGGGCCTGTACATACATATTATGTACCGTAGGTTAAGGGAGAAGTTCGAGAGAGAACCCTGCAGAGGCAACCCGAGGCTGTGTCTGCAGACACACGAGCCCAAGTTTGCACAAGGATTCTCAGCTCCCCGATATTAATATAAGTACTGTAGGTTAAGGGGGAAGTTTGAGAGAGAACCCCACAGAGGCGACTCGAAGGTGTGTCTGCGGACACACGAGCCTGAGTTTGCACAAGGATTCTCAGCTCCCCGATATTAATATAGGCACTAGCTTAAGGCAGAGGTTGAGGACCCCTGTGCAGTTCAAGGCTGTGTCTGCGGACACAAGAGCCCAAGTTTGCATAAGGATTCTCAACTTGCCGACACTAATCGTAAGCGTAGACTTAAGTTTAACCAGTAAACTACACGAGTCCTCGAGACAACGGCGTCCAGGGACTACGTTCCCTGGTTAATAATCTACCTAATAAATTAATGGCGACCTCGAATGTACGAAGCTTAGGCTATCACTCGTATTTTTCAGCTACAGCGTACCTTTCGTAGCATGTACTGATTGCTAGGCAGAGAGAGTAATTGTAATGTAATAAGAATTTTTGTCTCATTGACACTTTTGATGCTACATCTTAATTGATTTTGCAGGTACAGCGATGGGTGTAGCAGTTTTGCTGTGCGGGCCAGCTGATCGTCTGCTGCACGCTGCCGCCTCTTCTCCTCTGCCTTCGTCGTCTCCATATTATTAATATTTACTGTGTCATTTTACACTTAGGTACAGTTACACTACAACTGTCACACCTACACTGTGTATCATATACACCATGCTACACAACAATTAGTTGTCAGTGTAAATGTAGCAAACTTTCGCTCAGTTTGACCTGAGTACAGGATTTTCACCATCGTCACGGAGTTTTTTCCCTCAAGCTTGCCTCTATTAACGTAAATACGAGGTTTTTACGCTCATTGGCGATAGTGATTTTCTCCTGTAGCAGGATAGCACACACACCACAGTGTGAATCTTGTGTGACTGAGTTAGGATGTGTACATATATATATATATATATATATATATATATATCCACAAATTTTTTTCCATAAGGAAAAAATTTCATTTTGCAGGGACGTAATGTCACGAATCAAATTCGCGACATTTTCCTTTTGTGAGAAACCACAAACTATTAGTGGAAAACTCACTGTGTATCGTTCAGTTAACCGTTTCTCTGTCCATTTCGGTGGTATACTTTTCAAAACATTCGTCACTGTTTCAAAAGTGACCGATGTAATGCATGTCATTAAGTGCTCTACTGAGCGATATTATTGTTTCTTTATTGTTCGCCCCTGCTTACCTCAACCGTTGGCCATGCCTTCTCTCAGCTGGCCTGTATTTGAATTCAGTCAAGTGTCTGTCGTGACGGAGTGAGGTTCTGTGCTCCAGAAGTGAGAGTGAGAGAGGTCAGCTAGCACCCAGACTCCACTAGACTACAGTTCTCCAGGCTCCCACCTTCTTTGGTGATATGCTACATTGACCAGTATTTTCCTTTCGTTTTCCTAGACTTAAGAGTTTAGTTAAGGTGCTTTTCCTAGGTTTAAGAATTTAGCTTTTGAGTGAGTGCGATCTCTTTATTTTGAATTCATTTGAAATGTAACGTTAAATTTATTTCTTTGTAATCAATAAATTTAACAGTTCTTTTTCTTGAGCTTAATGTAATGTAAACTCGTGTTTCATTTCTCCACAATTAAGCTTATTTCCCTTATAGCTCCTAGCATGCATAAACGTTTTGCTATTCATAACTGGTACTTAGGTCAGTCTTGTTGTATTAAGCTTAAAATCCGTTGTGCCTTCTAGGAGTTACGCATCACCAAGAACCTGATATTATTAATAGTATTAGTTATTTATTGTCAGGGGTGAAGTAACTTTCTCCAGAGACTAACAGTACTAATAAACAGCAATTGATTAATTAGGCTCTGCTGTGTACTATTGAGAAAGTTTATAAATTCTCGTTCTGAGTCGGCGAAGCGGACCGGCATAAAGTAATCATTGCTTGATTTAGCAAGACAATTCATTGTCCCTGCTCTTCAGTATCATTGAGAATTATCATTTAATTTTGCATTTATTTAAAAAACCCCGTGACAAATAGTGAAAGTGAATCTTGAGAGACATTCGGCACCCCATATCCTGATAAGCCTGCAAGAACTTCTCGACACGCTCCTGGTAATCTAGTGCCCGTGTGTTACCAAGGTAGCTATGGCAGTCTGACTTAAATGCTTCCCATGCTCTCGGTTCCTTCAAGGTGAGCTTCTCACCGAATACCTTATCTCTCAGCACCTCCCAGATCTGAAGTCCGACGAAGATGCCCTCCTTGAGCTTAGCAGAAATGAGAGCTGGAAACAGAGTGCACAGGTATTGGAAGGCAGTGCCATCTTGTCCATGGCCTTCACAAAATTCTTCATAAGGCCAAGCCTGATATGAAAAGAGGGAAGAAGCACCTTGTTCATGTCCACCACATTATTTTCGTGGACACTGTTTCCCAGGCACGAAAGTGCTCCTAGACCCCCAGTAAGCTACTGGTGTTCCCAGCCATACAATGCACATGTTTGACCTTGTTGTGGTGCGCGTTTTAAACTAATTCCAAGAAAATGGGACGTTAAATGGATTTCTGGCGAATATTTTGGGTCTAAACCTAAATGTATACATGTCTGTACATGTATACATGTATATCTCAAAAATTAGAGGTGATGAGTGAAAACGGATTTCGAATCTGAAATCAGCACCCCAAAATTAGGTTAGAACACTTAATTTCATACTTACCTTAAATTTTTTGTAAACCAGTGTAATCAACCAGATGAGGTCAGGCATGAAAATTACTTAAGAATTATAGTAACAAATAATCTTAAGCAAGTAGTGTACAGAGGCTGTTAAAAAAACACACAAGACTAACTGGATTCATTGGTAGGGCATTCGAATAATATTATGAAAATAATCATCCTTATCTTGTATAATATTCTAGTATGAACGCAGAGTATTGTGTCCAGTTCTGGCAGCACTATAACAAAAACGATGTAAGGAAATTTGAAAGAGTACAATGAAGGGTGCGATAGATGATACCTGAATTCAGAAATAAACCATAAGAGCTGCGTTTCAGAGCCGTGAATCTCCTTAACCAAAGACAGGTTATGAGGGGATATCGTTCAAGGTTTCAAAATATTCAAACGACACGATATTATGGCTGTCGATAAATATTTCATAGCTGATCACATAAATTACACTGGGGGTAATGGACAAGAAATTATCGCCAAGAGGTTTTAGTCATATAAAGCTTATTATTTCTTTTTAAAAAGACTTCTAAAGATATGGAACACATTGCCCTATATTGTAGTAAACTTGAATACAGCAGTAACAATCAGAAATCGCTTGAATAGGTGTAGGTCTTCTAAACCTCAGCTAATTATGTGTGTATACACACACACACACACACACACACACACACACACACACACACACACACACACACACACACACACACACACACACACACACACACACACACACACACACACACACACACACACACACACACACACACACACACACACACACACACACACACACACACACACACATTCGGCAAAAGCGACCATGCAGTACTAAATTGCAATTTTAGGATTACATATGACATAGATAACAGCAATGAAAGTTACAAAAAGAGCCTAAACTATAAAAAGGGAAAGTATCATGACCTATACAAGTACTTAAAAATTGCTTGGGAAAAGGAGCTTAGAGGACAAGATTTAAATGCTATATATGAAAAATTCTGTGAACTTTATGAAATAGGAGTCTAGAAGTACATCCCACAGCACAAAGAAGCAGAAAGGAAAAGAAAGAAATGGTTCAATACAGAATGTAAAAAATCAAAAGAAAAAAGAGATTTGTTGTGGAATAGATACAGAAGACACAATAGTAAAAAGGCATATAATAATTACAAACAGGCAAGAAACGATTATACAAGAATAAGGAGGGAAGCCCCAAAACAGTTTGAGGAGGATATCATAAATAAAAGTAGTGATCAACCAAAGCTATTTTACAGCTACAGCAGAAGCAAAACCAAAGTAAAAGATAAAGTACAATCCATTACGGACGATGGAATCACCTATACACAGGAGAAGGATATTTGTGAAGCACTAAACAAGAATTTCCAATCAGTTTTTACAGAGGAAAGAATTTTTGAGAGGGATTGTGTGGAACATGCATGCCCACACATACTACCAGATATACAAACATCAGAAAAAGAAATACAGGAGGAGCTAAGTAAATTTGACAAAGGAAAAGCAAATGGTCCTGATGAAATTTCATGTTGGGTGCTATGTGAATGTGCAAAGGACTTAAGTAAACCATTATTTTTAATATTCAATAAATCCTTGAGTCAAGGTAAACTACCTGATATTTGAAAGAAAGCAAACATTGTTCCCTTATTCAAGAAAGGGAATAGATTAAATCCACTTAACTACCGACCAGTATCACTAACCAGTGTTGTAAGCAAGGTTTTAGAAAAGCTTATAAGAGAAGCTTGGGTAAATCACCTAGAAGAACACAATATGATAACAGAAAGACAGTTTGGTTTCAGAAAAGGAAAATCATGTGTTACTAATCTGTTGAGCTAGTATGACTGTGTAACAGACACATTACAGGAAAGAGAAGGATGGGTACTGGACAGTATCTATTTAGATTTCAAGAAAGCATTTGACACAGTACCACACCAAAGACTTTTATGGAAACTGTAACATCAAGGAGGAATTCGAGGCAAACTGTATTGTTGGATGCCAGATTTTCTCATGAAAAGAAAAATGAGAACCGTACTAAGGGGAAATTACTCATCATGGAAAGAAGTGACTAGTGGAGTACCACAGGGCTCAGTGCTGGCACCAATCATGTTTTTAGTGTATATAAATGATATAGACAGTAGCACTGGAAATGAAAGCTATCTAAATATGTTTGCAGATGATGCAAAAATACAAAAGAGAATTAATAACATACTCTTGTAAAGAGCTACAAGAAGAATTAAATAAATTTCATGAATGGAGTAATACATGGCAAATGGAATTCAATGTGGACAAGTGTCATGTAATCAAGTTTGGTAAAAGTGGAAAAAGACCTGATTGGGATTATACAATAGGAAATAAAACCTTACACACATCAGAAAGAGAGAAGGACCTAGGTGTGATTGTCAACAACAGACTATCTTCGGCTGACCACATCAGTGAGAAGGTACAGAACATGTATACACTGCTTGCCAATATGAGAATAGCGTTTACATACATAAATGAAGACATGTTAAGAAAGATAATAACATCATTCATCAGACCAACCCTGGAGTATGCATCAGTAGTCTGGAGTCGTCATCTCAAAAAACAAATAGACAAGATTGAAAAAGTTCAAAGGGCCGCTACAAGATTGGTACCAAGCTTAAGGGATCTAAGCTACGAAGAAAGACTAAATAAACTGAATCTACCAACACTACAGGAGAGAAGGAAAAGAGGCGACATAATTATGCTATATAAATGCATATCAGGGAAGGAGAAAATAGACATAAATGATTACTTAACGTATGGGGAAGCATCAGCAATAGGACACTGCAAAAAACTGCATTAAAAGAGAGGTGATAAAGACGTAAGGAAATTTAGTTTCCCAAATAAAGCAATTGATCAGTGGAATGCACTACCGAATGAAATAGTGTGTGCCAAAACAATTAACAAATTTAAGGATATGTAGGATAAATATAGTTTAAGACAAGGGACAGTACGAGTTTGACTCATTCCTGTAAAGATACAATTAGGTAAGAACAATTAGGTAAGAACAAAGAGAGAGAGAGAGAGAGAGAGAGTCCCGGAAGGTAAGTCCAAATATGATACATGAGGAAACTCTAAGAAAAAAATGTTGAATGAACATGAGTCCAAATCTCAGCCGTTACGGAGCTACAATTACTTATGGGCGAAAATGGTCTCCTTCATGGTGCCAGGACTCTAAAATATCATAAATAATAGCTGGTAGCATATATGTAAGCTAGAGGTTAAGTTAAAGTCATAGCTAGAGGCCGAAGGAAATGTGTTAGCACATTCTCTCTCAGGAATGTCAAGACAGCAAGGTGTGACCAGTATACGACACACACACACACACACACACACACACACACACACACACACACACACAGGCTTCTAGAAGGTTCGACAACAGTATAGCCCACGCGACAGAAGTTCTCATATACGGAATGAAACAGGAGAAGAAGACAGAAGGAGTTAGGAGGCTGGAGGAAAGACAGCGAGAAGGGGGGTCTAGAGACAGAGGCACGGTAGGCTGCGAGAAGTTAGCAAGCATAAAACGCTCTTGTGTCATACACTTCGAGTTAATCTTGAGCTTTTCCTTTTGAAGAGAATAAACTACAGTCAGCCCCAGACTCATCTTTATCTTCTCCTGTCATGGACGACAAAGTGAAATCTACTCACGGTTAACTACAGCTCGACTACGACTACGATATAATAAATTACAGAGCTGATAATAATTCGCCCATTAGGTCATCAGTAATTGTAGCTCAGTAACGGTTGATTGGACACATGTTCATATAACATTTTCTACTTAAAATTCCCTTATCTATCGTTTCCCAAAGTTTTGGAATTAACTTCTGGGACACGCTGTATACACACACACACACACACACACACACACGTGTATATATATATATATATATATATATATATATACTGTATATAATTAACCCATTAGATCCCAGGGGTGCTGGGCGAGGCACGGCACTGGGTGGGTACTATGCGTTCCGCCCTCCGCCTATCGGCTCATAGTCGCGAAGCTCATAGGTCCCTACCCGGGGGTTCCCTACTTTATAAAGACTTGAAAAATCCCAGTTCTGTCCAATACTTGGGACACTGAGCTCCAATGGGATTATATTGTAAGAAATTGTTTTGGAAGGAGATAAAGAAAGTATGACAGTGTGAAAGGGGACAAAGTAAGGGAGTGAAAGATAGGAATAACAGATTGTTGATGGAGATGAGAGAAAATGAGGAGATGGAAAAAGCACTTTGAGGATTTGTTGAATGTAGAGAGTGAACGCAGTGCGAGTATAAGTGGCTGGGGAATGGATGGGAGAAGATGAGATGAGAGGAGGGAGGAAGAGATCAGTAGGGCAGAAGTAGTTGAAGCAATGAAGATGCTCAAGATGGGAAAGGCCCCAGGAATTGATGGCGTGTGTTGTGAAATGCTGAAGTATGGGGGTGAGATTGTCGTGGAGTGGCTATAGATGTTGTGTAGATTGGCCTGGGAAGAGGGAAGGGTTCCAGAGGACTTGAAATCAGGTGTAAATGTTCCTTTATACAAAGGAAAAGGGGGGAGAGAAGTGTGTGTTAACCATAGGGGTAATTGCCTTCTTAGTGTGACTGGAAAATATATGGTAGAATACTAACTTATTGATAGGGTTAGACATATAACAGAGGAGCTAGTTGGAGAAGAACGAGGGGGATTTAGGAAGAGAAAAGGGTGTGTAATCAGATATTTGTTCTAAGACGTTTAGTGGAGAAGTATCTAGACAAAGGAAAGAAAGTGTATACTGCCTTCATGAACTTGGAAGAAGCATATGACAGAGTAGATAGGCAAAGTATGTAGAAGGTTTTAAGAATCCATGGAGTGGATGGGAAATTGTTGAGTGCTGGGAAGAGTATGTACGAGGGAGTTAGGGCTACGGTGCGAGTGGATAGTGATCTGAGTAAGTTCTTTGATCCAAATGTGGGACTGAAACAGGGATGTGTGATGTCACCATGGCTGTTTAATATATTCATGGATGGGGTTGTAAAGGAGGCGCAAGGTAGGAGAGTGGATGTGGGAGTGGCTCTAATGAATGAGGATGAGATGTGGAAGATTACAGTATTGCTATTTGCTGATGATACAGTATTGTTGAGTGAAGATGAATGGGAGTTGCAAGGTATGATGAATGAATTTGGGACAGTGTGTAAGAAGAGGAATCTGAAAATTAATGTAAACAAGAGTAAAGTTCTGATATTTCAGAGGAATGACGTCACAAAATGCACCGTGAGGTTGGATGGTGAGGATATAGAGAATGAGAGAGCGTTCCAGTACTTGGGTAGTATGATGAGTAACGATGGATGTTTTGGGGATGAAGTACTTGAAAGAGTACAGCAGGGAAGGAAGGTTGTTGGTTCACTGAAAGAGGTGATGAGAAATAGGGAGCTGAGAATGGAAGTCAAGATGTCACTGCATGATAGTATTGTGATCTCTACCCTGACGTATGGAAGCGAGGCGTGGACCTTGCAAGAGGGGAACAAGTAAAGGGTGAGAGCAGTGGAACTGAGTTACCTGAGAGGAGCATGTGGAGTGAAATGGAGGGACAGGGTGACGAATGAAGAAGTGAAGGAACGTTGTGGGGTGGATGTGGATGTGATTCAGAGAATTAGGAGAAATACACTGAGGAGGTTTGGACGTGTGGAGCGAATGAAGAATGAAAGACTGAGTAAGAAGGTGTATGCAGGTGAACTGGAGGGAGGGAGAAAGAGGGGGAGACCGAGAATGAGGTGGAGGGATGGAGTTGACAGGTATATTAGAGAGGGAGAGTGAGTTTGGGGGAGGGCAGTCAAATGGAGGGTGACAGAGTGACATAGAGGCGTTTTGTCTGCAGCCACCCGTTGTGGGATTAGGGCGTCGGGCTATATACTGTATATATATATATATATATATATATCAATCAATCAATCAATCATTTCCTGTGGCACCCTCGGGGATGCATAGGGCCTCGATGAACTCACACCACCAAATCCTATCTTGTGCTAACTCCTCAAGATCTCCCCAACACTCATCTCCAGCTTCCCGTCTCATTGTCCTCACCCACGTCTCTTTTGGCCTTCCTCTACCTCTCCTACCAGGTGCCATCCACCCTGGTGTACCTTGTACTATTCCCTGTCTCCTATACACATGTCCTAGCCACTTCCATCGTGAGAATCTAACATATTCATCGATCGGCTGCACTCCCGTTATTTCTCTAATTCTACTATTTGGTATCCTTTCCCACCACTTAACTCCTAATATTCTTCTAAGTGCTTTATTTTCAAACACCAAGAATTTATTTTCCATAGTCACTGTGCTGTACCAAGACTCGTGTCCATATATTAAGATACTCCTAACCATTACCTTATAAAGTTTGATTTTTGTATGCACAGAGAAATTATTATTATTCCAAATATTTTTAAGCATTCCCATTGCCTGATTAGCCTTCTTTAACCTTTCCTCGAATTCAAAGTTCAAAGAACCATCCTTGGCTAAATAAGTACCTAAATATTTAAACTTATCAACTTGCTTTACAACCATACCTCCAATTACACATTCCTGCGCATTTTCCATATTCATATTGATTATTTCAGTTTTTCCACAATTAATAACCAAACCCACCTTGCGACCTTCACTCACCAAACAGTCCAATATATGTATATATATATATATGTATATATATATATATATATATATATATATATATATATATATATATATATATATAAATGCCCCCACCTTCCGTCCCTCTCCCTGTGACGACTTGAACTGCATGGAACCACTGTCTGACTCTCTTTTTCTTCATTCCTGCAACATTCGTGGCCTTTCCTCTAACTTTCGCTCTGTTGAGCACCACCTCTCCTTCTCTAAACATCATTTTCTTATTCTAACTGAGACTCAGCTGTCTGAGGCAACTGACAGCAGACCTTTTTCTGTTTCCTCCTACTTTTTCCATACTCATTTCAAAGCCAAAGGTGGCTTTTGTGTATATATATGCAACGAATTATCTTGCTCTCGTGTTCCTGGACTCGATTCTTCTGAATTCTCTAAGCTCTGGCTTCGGCTTTCCTGTCATTCTCTGACTAAATATATCTGTGCTGTTTACTTATCTCCTAATTCTACTGACTATCAAAAAGTCTTTGACTATCTTACTTCTACGATAGAACACATTCTATCCATTTCTTTCTCTGAAATCTCCATTCTAAATTTCAATGTTCACCACCACCTTTGGCTCTCTTCTCCTTTTACCAATCCACCTGGTGAACAAGTCTACATCTTTTCTATCCTTAATGACCTAGAGCAGCTTGTACAGCACCCTACCCGTACCCCTGACTGCCTTGGAGAGAGCTCCAACATACTTGATCTCTTCCTTATAACTAATCCTTCTGCTTACACTGTTAATCTTTTCTCTCCGTTGGGGTCGTCCAATCACAACCTTATTACCTTAACCTGTCCTATCGCTTCTGTATGGCCTGTAGACCCTCCAAAGAAACGTCGTCTGTGGCACTTTGGAGCTGCGGATTCGGAGGCCCTCAAGCAGTACTTCTTTGATTTTCCCTGGAATGCTTATTGCTTCCATGGCCGGGATCCATCTGAGTGTGCCATGCGCATTACGGAGGTTATTCTCTCGGGTATGGAAGCATACCTTCCTTTCTCATATCCTTTGACTAATGCACGAAAGCCTTGGTTTAATCACGCTTGTTCTAACGCTGTCCGCAACAAGGAGAGGGCATATAAAAGGTATTGGGGCCAACCCACTCCTGAATCAAATCTTTTGTACATTTCTGCCCGGAATCGTGCCAGGTCTGTTCTTCATTCTTCTAAAAATAATTTCATCTGTACTAAATGCTCTCAACTCTCCAACTCGAATTCTTCCTGCTCCTTCTGGCACCTTGCCAAAAACCTTTTTAACAACATTACCTCATCATCCTTCCCTCCTCTTTTCTACTCTGATGTCTATGTAGCTATTTCTTCTACTGATAAAGCAGATGTCTTTGCTCAGACTTTCTCCTCCATTTCCACCTTAGACGATTCCGGTGCTGTTCCTCCATCACTTCCCCCTTCTGACTTCCTCATGGATGACATTAAAATTTCTTCAGCTGATGTATTTTCTGCCATCACAGGCCTCAATACTAACAAGGCATATGGGCCTGACGGAGTCCCTCATGTTGTTCTCAAGAACTGTGCTTCTGTGTTTACAGCCTGCCTAGGCAAACTCTTTCACCTTTCTCTATCAACTTGTACCATTCCATCTTGCAGGAAGCTTGCTCTCATTTAGCCAGTCCCAAAGATGGGTGACCATTCCCAACCCTCTAATTATCGTCCAATTTCTTTAACTTCCTGTATATCAAAAGTTTTCGAGGCAGTTCTTAACAGAAAATTTTTAAAGCATCGTTCCTATCACAACCTTCTTTCTGACCATCAGTATGGGTTCCCTCAGGGACACTCCACTGGCTATCTTCTCACCTATCTTTCAGAATCCTGTCCATCCTCTTTCGGGACTTTGGCGAAAGCTTTGCCATTGCACTTGACATCTCAAAGGCTTTCGATAGAGTCTGGCATAAATCTTTAATTTCCAAACTACCCTCTTACGATTTCTATCCTTCTATCTGTGCCTTCATCTCTAGCTTCCTTTCTAGTCGTTCTATAGCTGCTGTTGTAGACGGCCATTGTTTTTCTCCTAGATCAATCAATAGTGGTGTTCCTCAGGGCTCTGTCCTATCACTGACTCTCTTCCTTTTATTCATCAGTGACCATCTAAGCTGTACATCTAACCCCATCCACTCATACGCTGATGACTCCACCCTTCACGTTTCCATTCGGTTCCCGCAACGTCCATCTCAGCAGTTACTTCAACAAACAAGGGATGAGGCTATGGCACACCTAATGTCTGACTTGGCTCGTATCTCTGGGGTAAAAATAATCTTGTTGTTTTTAATGCATCAAAGAGTCAGTTTTTACACCTATGAACCCAACACATTCTTCCACAGGTATTCCTAATAATGATTAGTAATATTCAACTTAATCCTGCATCATCCTTGAACATGCTTGGGGTTTCATTTACTCGGGACTTATCTTGGAAACATATTACATATCTTGTAAAGTCTGCTTTTAAGACATTAGGCTTGCTAAGCCGACTCCGTTCCTTCTTTACCCCTGCACAACTGTTGACTCTATACAGTGGTTTCATCTGCCCCTGTGTGGAGTACAACTGTCATGTGTGGGGAGGCTCCCCACATACAGCTCTTCTCAATAGGGTGGAGTCAAAGGCTTTTTGTCTCATTAACTCTCCTCCTGTTACTGACTCCCTTCAACCTCTGTATCTTCATCGCACTGTTGCATCTTTATCTCTTTTCTATCGCCACTTCAATGGTCATTGTTCCTCTGAACTGTCTGCATGCATTCCTCCACCTCTACGATGGGTGCATAGCACCAACTAGCAGCAAACTCTCATCCCTTTTCTGTCCAACTCTCTAATGCAAGAGTTAACATTTACTCCCAGTCCTTCATTTATGCAACAGGTCAGCTCTGGAACTGTCCCCCTCTGTCTGTATTTCCTGCTTCCTTTGACCTCCAGTATTTCAAACGCAGTGTGTCCCGTCATCTCGAAATGAATAAGTCTTGAATTAGGCTCTCTCTTGTATTTTTTTTTTCTCCTGGAAGGAACAATAATTGCGGGCTCGCGGCCTTTAGTTCCTTCTTCCTCGCATTAAAAACATTATATATATATATATATATATATATATATATATATACATATATCTATCTATCTATATATATATATATCTGTTTGAGAAGAAAGATATTTGTAAGTATACATGGGTGAGACAGGAAGGTGGAATGGTTGTGGATAAAGCATTGATGGACTATGTGGTTGTGTCTAGGAATGTAATAGAAGATTGTTGGATGTGAGAGTTCTGAGGGTGGAGGTATGTCTGACCACTACCTGGTGGAGGGAAAGTTAAGAGTAGGTAAGAGATGGGTGAGAGCTAGGAGGGTTAGGTGTGGCAGGGAGGTTTTGAAAGTGAGTGAGTTGGATAAAAGAAAGAAAAAGATAGAGTATCAGGAGAAACTGAAAGAGTGCAACACAGTGAAAGATTTGGAAAATGGCAGTGTGGAGGAGGAACGGTAGTTGTTTAAGAGTGCTGTGGTGGGACATGCAGAAGAGGTGTGTGGTGTGAGACGTTTGGGTTTTGGCGTAAGAAAAGGAAGTGAATGGTGGTGCGAGGAAGTAAGTATGGCTGTGGCTGAGAAGAGACATGCATATGAAATGTGGGTGCAGAGGAAGGATGAAGTGTCATATGGAAGGTATAAGGAAAAGAGGAATAGGGCAAGAAGGACTGTGAGTGATGCTAAAGTGGCAGCAGATGAAAGGTCGGGTACGCGCCTGACTGAGAATTTTCAACACAATAAGAAAATATTCTGGAAGGAGAAGAAAAGGGTGCGAAAGGGAGAGTCTGGGAAGGAGGAGCGAGTAAAAGCAGAGGATGGAAGGATATTAACTGAGATGGACGCAGTAAGGAAGAGATGGGCAGAGCATTTTGAGAGATTGTTAAATGTAGAGGAGGTAACGAGGCTGAGATTGAGGCGGATGGAAGGGTGCAAGGAATAAATGTGTTGGGAAAGTAGAATGATTCTTTGATCACGAAGGAGGAAGTGGAGAAGGCAGTAAAGGAGATGAAAACAGGGAAAGCTGCAGGTATGGTGTATGGATGGGTGTGCTGTGGAATGCCTGAAATGTGGTGGAGTGACTACTGTTGACTGGTTAGTAAGATTGTTGAATGTGTGCTTTGTGAAAGGTATGGTGCCAATTGACTGGGCAAGTGCTTGTGTGGTCAAGTTGTATAAACGCAAGGGTGATAAGTATGAATGTACTAGCTTTAGGGGTATAAGTCTGTTGAGTGTTGTAGGTAAGGTGTATGGTAGAGTGTTAATTATGAGAATTAGAGAGGGTACAGAGGGTGTGATTGGTGGTGAGCAGAGTGGCTTTAGGAGAGGGAGGGGATGAGTGGATCAGGTGTTCGGTGTGAGACAAGTGTGTGAAAAGTATTTAGCGAAAGGCAAGGATGTGTTTTGGGCATTCATGGATTTAGAGAAAGCTTATGATAGAATTGATAGGAAGGCTTTGTGGACTGTTTTAAGATTGTATGGACTTGATGGTAGGTTACTAAAAGGGGTGAAAAGTTTTTCTGTAAATAGTAGAGCGTGTATAAGAGTGGGAAATGCTGTGAGTGATTGTTTTCCCGTGAGAGTGAGGCTGTGGCAGGGATGTGTGATGTCGCCTTGGTTGTTTAATATTTATGTGGATGGTGTTGTAATTGAGGTGAATGCAAGAGTGTTAGGTGGAGGTCTGAGTCTGGTGAATGTTGGTGGTGGAGAGTGGAATCTGGAGCAGCTGCTGTTTGCACATGATACTGCACTGGTCGCTGATTCAGAGGAGAGATTGAGACAGTTGGTAGAGGAGTTTGGAAGGGTGTGTGAAAGAAGGAAATTGAAAGTAAATGAGAATAAGAGCAAAGTGATGAAGTATACAAGGTTGGTAGATGGTAGGGGGATGAATATAGTTTTGAATGGTGAATTGCTTGAGGAGGTAGAATGTTTTAAATATTTAGGATCACATGTAGCTGTGGATGGAAGAATAGATGCAGAAGTGAAGTTTAGAATGAATGAAGTAGGTAAGGTGCTGGGAGGAATGAAAAAAGTGTTTAGATGTCATTCGCTTCGAATGGATGTAAGGAGAAGGCTGTATGAGGGTGTTGTGGTACCGACTGTGTTATATGGGGCTGAAACATGGAATATGGGTGTAGCAGAGATGAAAAGTTTGAATGTAATGGAGATGAGGTGTCTGAGGAGTATGTGTGGAGTGACGCGTATGGATCGAGTGAGAAATGATGAAGTGCGAAGGAGAACTGCAGTTGTTCGGTAGATGGCTGGTAGGTTTGAGCAGAGGGTGTTGCGATGGTTTGGGCGTATGGAAAGAATGGATAATGAGCGATTGGTGAAGAAGATAACTAGATCTGATGTGAGAGGTGCAAGACTGAGACGGAGACCACGAATAGGATGGATGGACAGTGTGAAGAAGCGTGGGATGCGAGAGGGATGTCTGTTGAGCAAGGAAGAGTGGCTGTGCGTGACAGAAATAAATGGAGAGAAATTGTGAATGAATAAATGATGATGCAGCCCTGAGGGGATATTCTCCCGCATTTGTTCTGATCAGCTGATCAGGTCAGGTGCGGGTAAGGGGATGGGTCTATTATGATGTGGCAAGGGTAAACCAGCTCTGCTGTTGGGCCCTGTTGCAGATGTCACTGATTGCACTGCGCAGTTGACCTTTGTGTGGTGTGATGCGGTGAGGATCTGTCCCTTCTCCTCTTTGGGGCTAAGATGCGAATGAATGTGTCTGAATGGCTATCTCGGCTACCTCCCTTTCCTTGGGGGAAGCACCCTAGGTATAAAGATATATATATATATATATATATATATATATATATATATATATATATATATATATATATATATATATATATATATATATATATATATATATATATATATATATATATATATATATATATATATATATTATGTGGTAGGTGGGGGAGCTAACCATCCACTCACTGGATGTAGTGCTGCTGTCGGGTGTTTGCCCTTTCCTCTCCATCCTTTTTGCCTTCCATCCTCCTCCATCTTTCCTTCATTCTTTCCCTGTCCTTGTGGTTACGGGTAACTTTACATTCCCTCTTCTGTCTTTCTTTCCTTCATTCTTTCCTCTTCCCTTTGTCTGTGGGTGACTCAACATTGAATGTCAAGCCAAATGGTTTCCTGTACACCAGGAAACCATTTACTACGCTGGGTGGTAACCATATAACCAAATTTTGACACCTGGTGGTTTAGTGGGTAATTATTGCGCTCCAATCTGATTGAGCTGGAGAAGGTTTATATCCAAGGGGTGGTTGGGGTTGATTGCTCATGTAATGCCACTCAGGGATGAATGAGACTGGTCACTCTGATCCTAAATGTCGGGAGGTACTAACTGCCTAGCTCCGGGCTCCTACGCTCCTCATGAGGATATGTAGGATTGGATGATGGATATATATATATATATATATATATATATATATATATATATATATATATATATATATATATATATATATGTGTGTGTGTGTATTAGGGAAATGTATTATTCTGGAGTGAACATACATACCTGAGGGGTAGAAGACATACATTATATTATTGAAACGATTCTTATAGGTTAGTACTGTGTTATAGTTCCCAACACTGTTGAGGAAGTTCTTCCGTTGTTCCATCCATCCATCCATATATATACAGTATATATATATATATATATATATATATATATATATATATATATATATATATATATATATATATATATATATATATATATATATATATATCATCAGCAGCAGCAGCAGCCATTACATGTCCACTGCTGAACAAAGGCCTCCCCGAGCCTTCTCCACGAATTGCATGACTGAGCCAATCTTTTCCACGTTTTCCCTGCAAATTTCTCTCAATCATCTCTCCACCTCCTGTCTGGCCTTTTTCTGCTATGCTTACCATCTCTTGGTGTCCAGTCAGTCAACCTCTTCTTCCATCGATCATCCCTTTTTCTTGCTACATGGCCTAGCCACCTCCATTTCTGTTTTTTTTATAACTTGTATAATATTTTTGACTTTATTCTGCTCTCTCACCCAAGTTGATCTTTTCCTGTCTCTTAAAGATATTCCCATCTTTTCCTGTCTCTTAAAGATATTCCCAACATTGACCTTTCCATTGCTCTCTGAGAACGAATTAGTTTATTTTCCATCGATTTTGTCAGTTTCCAAGTCTTAGCTGGAATTATACATTTTTTATATACTTTTCGTTTCATACAAACTGGCAAGCTACTTTTCATAATGTCTCTATGTTTACCGAAAGCTTTCCATCCAATTGTAATGAGTCTTTTTATTTTGCTATCATTATCTTTCGTTAATTTTAGTATTTATCCCAGGTAATTGTATTCCTCGACTTCTTCAAGAATTTCTCCTCTTACTCTGAAGATGCTCTTTGGTGTTTGAGGATTAAACTTTACTTTAGTTTTACTCCGATTCATCTTTAGCCCTACTTTGAGACTTTCTCTGTTCAGGTCATTTAATATTTCTTGCAATGTCTCTGCTTTTTCTGAGATTAGGACAATGTCATCTGCAAATCTTAAATGGTTTAGCTTTTCTCCATCTATGTTTATTTGTTTATTTTCCCAGCCTAGCTTTCTGAAAATACTTTCTAGGCATGCTGTAAATAACTTTGGTGAAATTGTATCTCCCTGACGGACGGCCTTCTCATTCTTAATTTTCTCTGAGTCCTTATGTAATTTAATTGTAGCAGTTCCCTCTTTATATATGTTTTTAAACAGTTTTACAATGTTCCCATTCACTCCCTGTTCTCGCAATGAATTTATAATTGCTGTGCTCCACTGAGTCGAAAACCTTTTCGTAATCAACAAAACCTAAGCACAGTGATTTATTATATTCTGTAGTTTTCTCAATTAGCTGATTCATTGTGTGTAGATGATCAGTAGTCGAGTACCCGCTTCGGAATCCTGCCTGTTCACGAGGTTGGTTTTCCTCCAAAATTGTTGTTATTCTGTTTGTAAGGACTTTAGTGAAGACTTTGTAAATGTCTGATAGCAAGCTAATGGGTCAATAGTTACCAAGGTCTTTTGAGTTGCCTTTTTTGTAAAATAAGATAACTATTGCATTACACCATGTTTTGGGATTTTTTTTCCTTTTTATACATTGAGTAAATAGATGAGCAATCCTAATTTGTACTTCTACTCCTGCATCCAACTGTAAATCTGCTTTCCCATCTTCTCCCGGAGCTTTCCCTTCCTTCATATTCTTGAGAGAATTATTTACTTCATCTGGTGTTACCTCAGGTATTTCACTTGTGTCAACAGAAAAGTTAGCTATTGGTACTACCGTCTTTGATGCAAACAGTACTTTGAAAAATTCTTCATCTCTCTTCAGCATCTTATCTCTGCATTTAATGATTTCACCGTTTTTGTCTTTCAGTGATGTAATTTGTTGCTTTCCAAGTGCCATTTTACTTCGTACCTGTTTCAGACTTTTTCCTTTTATGATGGTTTCTTTGATTTGATCCATGTTTCTCTTTCTTTTTTCTTCTCTTTGTCTTTCGTTGATAAGCTTATTTAATTCCGCTCGTTCTATTTCATCTTTCTTAGTTTTTACTTTCATTTCCATTTTTTTTTTTTTTTCATAAGCTCAAGTATCTTTTCTGAATACTTCTTGGCTTTGGTTGTATTAGGTTTTCCTTCTACCTCCGCTGATTCTTTTAGGACTTTTGTTAGTATGTCATTCAGCTCATCAATGTCATATTCAGCATTACTGAGAGCCTGAAATCTGTTCCTTATTTAACTGCTTTGGTTTCATTGACTTTTATTGGGCATATCTTTTTATCTTTAATCATCTTCTTTCTTTCGCTTTTGAAATTGAATCTTGCTGTGCAACCCAGCATTCTACTAACACTAACTATATTTCCTTTGTTGATAACTGTGACATTTGTGATCGTGCTATTATTTGCTATAATGAAGTCGATTTCATATTTTGTTTCTCCATTTGGGCTTCTCCAGGTCCACTTTCTCTCAGTTCTTTTGTGAAAGAATGCGTTCATTATTCTCATGTTAAACATTTCTGCAAAGTTTACCAGCATTTCTCCTCTTTCGTTCCTTTCTCCCACTCCAAATTTTCCCAAACATGCTTCTCCATTTTTTGATTTTCCAACTTTTGCATTGAAGTCTCCCATGAGTATAGTATAGGTTGTCTTTTCTTCTTCCATAATCTGAGAGATGTCATCATAGAATGTTTAAATTTCTTCATCTGAGCTCTGAGAAGTTGGTGCATATACTTGTATTACTTTCAGGGTATATTTTTTGCATAGTCTGATTACAACCACTGCTGCGCTGTCAGATACACTGCTGAATTTAACAATGTTGTCTGCAAGATTAGAAATCCTTCATTTTCCCTTCCCCTGTAGTAAAATAGGTGGCCACTCTCATCAAGCTGAATTACTTTTTCTTCTTTTCTGTGGGTCTCACTCAAACCTACAATATCCCAACTGATGTTTTCCAGTTCAGCCATTAAGTTATCCAGTTTGTAATCTTCAGCAAGGCTTCTTACATTGTATGCATAGATCTTCATGGATTTAAGAGTGTTTAATATCCCAGTCTCTAACTTGTCAACACAGTGCCTACTCACTTTCGATGGCACACTGTCCATAAGCACAGGAGGCAGTGCGATTGGACCTTTAGTAGACGATGATCCAACAGGAACGCCCGTCAAATACTTTGCAATAGAACTCATGTTTGGTTGGGAGGATTGTGACAAATAACCTCACCTCCCTGCCACATAATTTCTGGTGAGACGTAACTCTTCTGCTACCTTGTTCGTTATATTTGGTGGAGCCCAATATATCTATAGGGGGTCCCATGGTCCACGCCGTCTAAGACGGTACCTTGTATATGTACAAGGCCTTCCTCCATCTACCACCTGGGGAAGCGCCAAGTAGCAGTGGGATCTGCCCATATATATATATATATATATATATATATATATATATATATATATATTTTATATATATATATATATATATATATATATATATATATATATATTTTATATATATATATATATATATATATATATATATATATATATAGATATAGATAGAGATATTTATATATATATATATATATATATATATATATATATATATATATTGTTACATAGCCTATGATTTCATCATCCTTTGTGTAATTTTAACGCACAGTTGCTGCATGTTTGATCACGAGCGTGTTCTGCCTCCGTCCCCCCCTTCTACCGTTATAGTAGAGTAAGTCGTTCTCTCTGTTATACTTTGCGGGATTTTCAGCTCTCTGTCCCCATGGCTTCATTTGCGCGTCCTTCTTACAAGTTGTATCAAGCTCTCCTGGCCCCTATATAATGAGCTCAGTCTCTGCATCATTGCCACTTAGATCTACTCCTCAATTTTGTTCACATCTCTCCTCCCCTGTGCAGATATTATTATTGTGAGTGCTCAAGAAATCTCCAAACATCTAGCAGCTGTGTGTAATTTGAGTATAACTGTTGTTGCATTTTTTCTTGTACTGTGTAGCATAGGGTTGATTCTTGGGCCTAGTGAGGTCTTTGTGATTGATGTGGGGTTTTATATCAGTCATTTTAAATAATATTTTGTATCTGTAATTATTTATCTTGCATTACCTGAGCATTACCTTGTGTATTTTTATTTTATCAGGGCTGACTTAGATAAATTTACTCTTGCTAATTTCGTGTTAATAGAGGCTATTGCAGTTAGCCATATATTTAACCTGTTTTTTGCCATTACATTATCCTCATGAGTCCTGAATGTTTTGTTGTTAGTTTGAGTATTAAACTTTAACTTGTAATTTTACCTAACTCTTTTGTTTTGAACCTGGAACTTTACGGGACAGTAGTGATTTTTTAGTATTCTCACTTAAAGTGTACATTATCTTTCTCTGTTCCGTAACATAAATTTGGCGACCTCTCATCAGGATATTCAGGATATTATCATAAGGATATTGTTTGATATTTTGTGACTGTGATATATTCATGATGGCTACTATTTCTACACTTGATGAAGCCAAAGATTTTTTGTCAAATGTGCAAACAGTGTGTGATGTAGAAAACAGAACAAAGAATGAACTTAAGCTTGTTGCTCAACAATTGGGAATTGCTGTTCGCTCTCATCATTCTAAAGATCAAATTGTTGATATGATTAATGAAAGCTTGTTTAATGTAACTCCTCCAAATGAGCAAACGCAGATTGAATTAGCTAAGTTACAGCTAGCCCTGCAGGAGGCTCGTGTGAAAGAAGCTGAATTTCAAGCACGTGCTAAGGAGGCTGAGTCTCAGGCTAAGGAGGCTTGTGTTAAGGAGGCTGAATTTCAGGCAAATGCTCGTATTCAAGAGGCACAGGTACAGGCTCAGGCACAAATTGAACTTGCCAGGATTCAGGCAGACCATGAGTATCGCATGAAACAAGGTGGAACTGGATCATCTTGCTCTGATGATTTTGATGTGGCTAAAAATGTTAAACTTGTCCCTCCTTTTAATGAATCTGATTTAACAAAGTATTTTCAGTTGTTTGAGAGGGTAGCTACAGGTTTTAATTGGCCTAAGGAGTATTGGCCAGTACTCCTTCAAACTGTTCTCACCGGTAAAGCTCAAGTAACTTATGCATCTTTGCCTCAGGATCAATCTGATAATTATGATGTAGTTAAGAGCTTCATTCTTAAGGCCTATGAGCTTGTTCCTGAAGCTTATAGAGTAAAATTTAGGATAACTTACAAGCAAGATAAGCAATTCCATGTTGAGTATGCAAAAATCAAAGAAGATTTGTTAGAGCAGTGGTTAAATTCTAAGAATGTGGATTCTGATTTTGGTAAATTTAAGCAGATGATTTTGCTGGAGGACTTCAAAAGGTGTATTTATAAAGATGTAAGCCTATATCTTGATGAGAAAAGAATAGATAATTTGTCTGATGCTGCAGTTTTAGCTGATGAATATGTTCTCACTCACAAGAGATATTCTAAAGAAAAAGGGAAAGCTGAGAGTAAGTACGTTGCCTCTACTCAGAGTACAGGTAACAGGAAAGAGAATAAAGATGATGTTTCTCAGGAAGTAAATACCAGCTTCACCTCTAGATTTCAGAAAAGTAAATGTACTTATTGTAGTAAGCTTGGTCATGCTACAGAGAAATGTTTCAGGAGACAGCGTGATGTGAACAAAAAGGAGTCTTTAAATATTCAGTCAATTGGTCTAGTGTCCACTCTTGAGAGTTCCCAGAATTCTTTAACTGAGTTAACTGAACCTGCTTTGAGGGGTAACTTAAATTCTCATGATGGAGCTCCTCTTTTGAGCAGTAACGTGGGTGACACTCTCAAGAGTTCATGTGCTAATTTCCTGTCTGATGGTTTTGTCAGTCCTCTGGACAGTAATGACAGGAAATCAGTTCAAATATATCGTGATACAGGTGCTTGCCAATCCCTTATGCTGACCAGTGTTCTAGGCTCTAATGTTAATTCCTCTGATGAAATTGTAATCTTACAAGGTGTAGGGAATAATTACTTCTCTGTCCCTCTGTGCAGAGTGAATTTAGAGTCTGGTTTTGTTAATGGTTCCGTTATGGTTGGGTTGGTTGAGACACTCCCAATGTCAGGTGTAACCTTCTTACTTGGAAATGATATTGGTGGAAGTCAAGTGTGTCCAGCTCCTCAGTTGTCTAGTGAGCCAGTGGCTGTGTCCCAGGATTGTGATGTCCCTGATGTGTTCCCTGCATGTGCTGTCACTAGGGCTAAGTCTAAAGTTACTGGTGATTTAGAGGATAATGATGATGATGATGTTATCCTAGCTGACACTTTTCTTGCTAATTTGGACCACTCACCAGATGAGGCAGTACCCCGTAGTGTTGATAATTTGTCTCGTCAAGAGTTGGTTGAGTTGCAGGTTGCTGACCCTGAGTTGAAAGGTCTAGCTAACTCTGCTTACAGTGAAGAAGAGTCAGCCGGTGCTTCTACTTGTTATTATGTAAAGTCAGGAGTACTTATGAGGAAGTGGAGACCCCCAACAGCATCAGCCGACTGTGAATGGGAGGTTGTACATCAAGTTGTCATCCCTCGTGTTTGTAGGCAGGATATCATTCGAGTGGCTCATGATTCCAGTTTGGCAGGACACCTTGGAGTGAGGAAGACTGTGGCACGCATTTTGAAACACTTCTACTGGCCAGGTATCTTCAGGGATGTTTCCTGGTATTGTAAGTCTTGTCACACCTGTCAAGTTGTGGGGAAGTGTAATCAGACCGAAAAGGTTGCACCTCTAGTTCCCATTCCTCCTTTTGAGGAGCCTTTCACCCGTGTGTTGGTGGATATTGTGGGCCCTCTTCCTAAAACTTCTTCAGGATTTTCTTATGTGTTGACCCTGATTGATATGGCTACTCGTTATCCTGAAGCCATTCCACTTAGAAACATCTCAGCAAAGAACGTGGTTAAGGAAATGCTAGGGTTCTTCACAAAGTTTGGTCTACCCAAGGAGGTACAGTCAGACCGGGAAAGTAATTTCATGTCAAACGTTTTCAAGCAGTCTCTGAAAGAGTTGGGCATCACCCAGATCACGTCTTCAGCTTACCATCCCCAGACCCAAGGAGCGTTGGAGAGATATCATCAAACACTCAAATCGATGCTCAAGAAATACTGTTTGGAACATCAGAAAGACTGGGATAAAGGTCTTCCATTCGTTGTGTTTGCTGCAAGAGAATCTCCAAATGAATCACTGGGCTTCTCACCTTTTGAACTACTGTTTGGCCATGAAGTAAGGGGACCCCTTAAGTTACTCAAGGAATGCTGGCTGTCGGAGGAAGATGACGTCAACCTGCTGGAGTATGTGATGAAGTTCAAAGAATGGCTGTCCACTGCTTTACAGCTGGCGAGAGAGAATTTAGGAGCTGCTCAGGAGAAGATGAAGACTTGGTATGATAAGAAGTCCAGGTTACGCCACTTTCAGCCAGGAGATCAGGTTTTGATTCTGCTACCAGTTCATGGGCAACCTCTTCAAGCCAAGTTTAGTGGTCCTTATTTCGTGGAGAAGAAACTCAGTGATGTCAACTATGTCATCGCCACACCAGATCATAGAAAGAACAAGCAAGTATGTCACATCAACATGCTAAAGTTATATCACAGGCGGGACGAGAATAATCCAGTCTGCACTGTAGCTGTTCCACCCGAGTCTGCAAGTGAAGCTCTCCCATGCAGTATGAGTCTGAGTGATAGTTTGGGGAAGAATCCTGATATCATGAATGATCTCCAGACTAAGCTTTCTCATCTACCACCCAAGGAAAGGCAGGAGTTTTCGGCATTACTGCAGGAGTACCCACAAGTGTTCCGTGCTACTCCAGGAAGAACCACTGTGTTGATGCATGATGTCGATGTTGGAGACGCAAAGCCAATTAAATTGCCTCCTTACCGTGTGAACCCAGTGAAAGTTCCTCTCATCCAGAAGGAGCTTGGCTACCTGTTGGACCACAAGATGATTGAGCCCTGTCAGAGCGAGTGGAGTTCTCCTGTCACTCTGGTCCCTAAGCCGGGTGGGTCACAGCGGCTTTGCATCGACTACAGACGTGTTAATCAGATAACTGAAACAGACACTTACCCTCTCCCTCGTGTGGAAGATTGCATAGACAAGATCGGAAAGGCTAGGTACATAAGTAAGTTTGATTTGTTAAAGGGATACTGGCAAGTACCTATGACTGAACGTGTTAGGGAGATCTCATGTTTTGTAACACTAGGAAAGGCTTTTGCATGTTCTGTAATGCCATATACAGATTGTTTTAGAGTAATAAGAAATTTCCTTTGTAAATTTTTTATTCTTTGTGGGGAGGTGTTACATAGCCTATGATTTCATCATCCTTTGTGTAATTTTAACGCACAGTTGCTGCATGTTTGATCACGAGCGTGTTCTGCCTCAGTCCCCCCCTTCTACCGTTATAGTAGAGTAAGTCGTTCTCTCTGTTATACTTTGCGGGATTTTCAGCTCTCTGTCCCCATGGCTTCATTTGCGCGTCCTTCTTACAAGTTGTATCAAGCTCTCCTGGCCCCTATATAATGAGCTTAGTCTCTGCATCATTGCCACTTAGATCTGCTCCTCATTTTGTTCACATCTCTGTCCTCCCCTGTACAGATATTATTATTGTGAGTGCTCAAGAAATCTCCAAACATCTAGCAGCTGTGTGTAATTTGAGTATAACTGTTGTTGCATTTTTTCTTGTACTGTGTAGCATAGGGTTGATTCTTGGGCCTAGTGAGGTCTTTGTGATTGATGTGGGGTTTTATATCAGTCATTTTAAATAATATTTTGTATCTGTAATTATTTATCTTGCATTAACTGAGCATTACCTTGTGTATTTTTATTTTATCAGGGCTGACTTAGATAAATTTACTCTTGCTAATTTCGTGTTAATAGAGGCTATTGCAGTTAACCATATATTTAACCTGTTTTTTGCCATTACATTATCCTCATGAGTCCTGAATGTTTTGTTGTTAGTTTGAGTATTAAACTTTAACTTGTAATTTTACCTAACTCTTTTGTTTTGAACCTGGAACTTTACGGGACAGTAGTGATTTTTTAGTATTCTCACTTAAAGTGTACATTATCTTTCTCTGTTCCGTAACAATATATATATATATATATATATATATATATATATATATATATATATATATATATGTATGTATGTAAGTATTATATACCAGGAGCAGGATCCCACTGCTACCTGGTGCATCCCCAGGTGGTGGATAATGAAAGTTTTTCTATATGTACATGGTACTGACCTACCGGGCGCGAACCAAGAGACCCCATATAGATAAATAGGGCTTCACTGAACATAATGAATAAGGTGGGACAAAAATTTATCTTACCAGAAACAATGTGGGAGGGAGATGAGATTATTTGCTTCATCCTCCATGACTGAAATTGAATTCTAGTCTTAATGATTTCTCCAGCATTCCTGTTGGATCATCGTCTACTAATGGTCCAGCTGCATTACCTACTATGGTTGTGGACAGTGTGTCACCAAAAGTAAGTAGGCACTGTCACAGCATATCAGAGACCGGGATATGAAATATCCATGAAGACAATGTAAAAAGCCTCACAGAAGATTACAAAGTTGATACCTTAATGACTGAATTAGAAAAGAGTTGGGATATTAGAGGTTTGAGTGATATCCAGAGAAGTGAAGAAAAATTAATTCAGCTCCAAGACAGCAACCACATACTTTACTAAAGAGATAGGTTAAACGAAAGATATAGTGGTGTACGATTCCTAATTAACAAAAATCTTGCAGAGAACATTGTTAAATTCAGTAGTGTATCTGACAGATTACCATGCATCACAAGTAGTCTAGGCAAAAGATACACTCTGAAAGTAATACCAGTATAGGCTATGCACCAACTTCTCAAAGTTCAGATGGAGAAACAGAAACATTCTGTGATGAGATCTCCCAGATTATGGAGGAAGCAAAAAACAAATATACTATACTCATGGGAGACTTCAATGCAAAAGTGAGCAAACTGAGAAATGGAGAAGCATGTATGGAAGAAAATTCAGAGAGAAGGAAAGGAATGGCAGAGGTGAAATGGTGATAAATTTTGCAGAAATGTATAACACAAGAATAATGAACATAATATTTCACAAATAAACAGGAAGAAAATAGACCTGAGACATAAAAATGCAGAAACAAAGAATGAAATCGACTTAATTATGGCAGATAAGAATAACACGATAATAAATGCTATAGTTATCAACAAAGTTAATATAGGAAGTGACCATAGAATGGTGGGTTGCACAGCCAGATTCAATTACTGAGAGAAAAGAAAGAAGATTCAGGCTCCAAGTTATGCTGAGTGTGGCATTGATAACTTGAGTGACAGACTAACTAAAGTGCTACTAGAATCAGCAGAGGTAGAAGAGAAAGCTTATACAACCAAAGCCAATATTTATAAAAAGAAGAAAAGAGATGAAAGTAAAAACAAAGAAAGATGAAACAGAAAGCGTGGAATTAAACAGACTTATCAACAAGAGACAAATAGATGTAAAAAGAAAGAGAAACATCGATCGCATCAAAGAAACTATCAAAAAAATGAAAAAGTCTGAAACCAATCAGAAGGAAAATGGCACTTGGAAGGCAACAACTTATATCACTGAAAAACAAAAAAGGTGAAGTCATTAAATGCAGAGATAGGATGATGAAGAGAGTTGAAGTATTTTACAAAGAACCGTATACATCGAAAACAATAGTACAATAGCTAACTTTTCAGTTGACACATGTGAATTACCCAGAGGTAACACCAGAAGAAGAAAGCATCTCCTTCAAAAGTATGAAATAGAGAAGGACCCAGGAGAAGATGAAATAGAATCAAATTTACTGTCGAATGCAGGAGTAGAAATACAAAGCAGGCTTGCCCTTTTTTTTTTATTGTGCATAAAGAACAAGAAAATTCTCAGAACATTGCGTAATTCAATAGTTATTTTACTTTACATGAAAGGCGATTCACAAGATCTTAGTAACTTCTGACCCATTTGGATTGAAAGAAGAAAGAAAGAAGAAAAACCAACCTTGTGATCAGGCAGGATTTTGAAGAGGCTATTCAGCTACTGATCATCTACACACAGTGAATTAGCTAACTGAGAAAAATACAGAATGTAATAAACCACTGGGCTCAGGATTTGTTGAGTACAAAAAGACTTTCAACTCAGCGGATGACGTGGGAATTACAAATTCACTGCGGGAACAACAAGTAAATGAGAACATTATACAATTGCTTGAAATCATAATATAAAGAGGGAACCGCTGTAGCTGAGTTACATAAAAGACTGGGAAAAAAATAAAACTGAGAAGGGCGTGTGTGTCAGGGAGATACAAATTAGTAAAAATCATTGACAGCATGCCTAGATAGTATTTTCAGAAAACTAGACTGGGAGAACAAAGGAGTAAACATAGATGTAGGAAACCTAAACCATTTAAGATTTGTAGATGACACTGTCCTAATCTCAGAAACAACAGAGATATTGCAAGAAATGTTATTTGACATATATAAAGTCTCAAGGTTTTGCTAAAGATGAACTGGAATAAAACTTAAGTAATATTTAATCCAAATAAACCAAAGAGCTTAATTAGAATAAGCGAAGAAATGCTTGAAGAAGTCGAGGAATACAATTACTTCGGGTAAATACTAAAACTAACGAAAGACCACGATAAAGTAAAAAAAAAATATGCATTACAATTGGATGACAATCTTTCGGTAAAAATGGAGGCATCATGAAAAGTAGCTTGGCAGCATGTGAGAACGATAAGAATATAATGAATGTACTGTATAATCTTAGCTATGACATATGCTAGTGAGACCTGGAAACTGGCAAATCTGAAGGAAAATCAACTAATTCGTTTTAAAGAACAACGGCAAGGTCAATATTGGAAATGTCTTTTAAAGACAGGAAAAGATCAACTTGGGTGAGAGAGCAAACTAAAGTCCAAGACATTACTAAAGTTAAAAAAAGAAAAAAAGAAATGGAGGTGGGCAGGTCTTGCAGAGAGAATATGGGATAACCGATGGAGTAAAAGGCTGATTGACTGGACTCGAAGAGATTGTAAGTGTAGTGGAAAAAGGCTAGACAGGTGGTGGAGATATGAAACAACGAACTTTGCAGGCAAAACGTGGCAGAGATTAGCTCAGTAGAGGAATTCGAAGAGAAGGTTGGGGGACACCTTTGTTCAGCAAGGTACTCTCAATGGTTCATGATGATCATAATGATACATATCTATCTATATATATATATATATATATATATATATATATATATATATATATATATACAAGGCTGCTTCCCCCAAGGGAAGGGAGGTAGCCGAGACAGGACGACACACTCCCCATTTACTCATCCATTCAAACACATTCATTTGCATCTTAGCCCCAAAGGGGAGAACGGACAGATCCTCACCGCACCACACTGCACAAGGGTCAACTGCGCAATGCAAGCGGTGACATCCGCAGCAGGGCCCGACAGCAGAGCTGGTTTACCTCTGCCACATCATAACAGACTCATCCCCTTACCCGCACCTGACCTGAAATATATATATATATATATATATATATATATATATATATATATATATATTTGAGCAGATGGGAGACGTGGAAGGTGTGTGTAAGGTATTTACAGAAGAAATATGTGCAGCATGTGATGTGGTGTGTGGAAGGAAGAGAAGACGGAGGTGGGTGCAAGGAACAGCGTGGTGGACTGAAGAGGTGAAACAGGCTGTGGCACAAAAGAAGAAAGCATACAATGAATGGATGAGAAATAGGGGCGTGGAAGAAGTTAAGAGGCAGAAGAGAGAGTTATATGTGGAAAGAAAGAGAGAGGTGAAAAGATTAGTAAGAGAGAGTAAGAAGAGAGTGGATGAGGAAATTGGAAGGAATATGAGTGTAAAGTGGAGGGAGAGTAAGAAAATGTTCTGGAGAGAAGTGAAAAGAGTAAAACAGGGTGGAAGTGAAGTTAGCAGGGGAGTGAAAGATAAAAATGGTAGATTACTAGTGGAGAAGGGAGAAAAAAGTGAACAGATGGAGAGAACACTTTAAGGAATTGTTGAACATAGAGGATGGAAGTAATGCGAGTATAAGTGGCTGGGGAATGGCTGGGAGAAGGAGGGAGGTGAGAAGACAGGAAGAAATCAGTAGGATAGAAGTTGTGGAAGCAATGAAGAAAGTTAAATCGGGGAAAGCCCCAGGAATTGATGGAGTGTGGGGTGAAATGCTGAAGCATGGGGGAGAGATAGTAGTAAAATGGATGTGGAAGATGTGCAGATTGGCCTGGGAGGAAGGTAGAGTCCCGGAGGATTGGAAGTCAGGTATAATTATTCCCTTGTACAAAGGAAAAGGGGAAAAAGAAGTGTGTGGTAATCATAGGGGCATTTGTCTTCTTAGTATAATAGGAAAAGTGTATGGTAGGATACTTATAGACAGAGTTAGAAATTAGTTGGAGAAGAACAGGGAGGCTTTAGGAAGGGAAGAGGTTGTGTAGATCAGATATTCATTCTTAGATCTTTAGTGGAAAAGTTTCTAGAGAAGGGAAAGAAGTTGTATGCGGCTTTCATGGATTTGGAGAAAGCATATGACAGGGTGGATAGACAAGGATTGTGGAAAGTGTTAAGAATATATGGAGTAGATGGGAAGTTGTTGAATGCTGTGAAGAGTATGTACGATGGTGCGAAGGCTGCAGTGCGTGTGGATGGTGAACTAAGTGAATTTTTCTCTTTGAAAGTTGGTTTGAAACAAGGATGTGTCATGTCTCCATGGTTGTTCAATCTGTACATGGATGGGGTAATAAAAGAGGTACAAGGTAGGGTAGTGGATGTTGGAGTGGCCCTGGTGAGAGAGGATAGTGTTTGGAAACTCCCTGTACTGTTGTTTGCAGATGATACTGTGTTGTTGAGTGAAGACGAAGGGGAGCTGCAAGGCTTGGTGGATGAGTTTGAGAGAGTGTGTAAGAAACGGAATCTAAAGGTGAATGTAGGGAAGAGTAAAGTGATGGTCTTTGAGAGAGGTGAAGTTAGTGAATGTACAGCGAGGTTGGATGGTGAGGAATTGGATAATGTGAGTACGTTTAAGTACTTGGGTAGTGTGATGAGTAAGGATGGAGGTTTGGAGGGTGAAGTGCTTGAAAGGGTACAGCAGGGAAGAAAGGTTGCTGGTTCTTTGAAAGCAGTGATATGAAACAGGGAAGTGAACATGGAAGTGAAAAAGTTACTACATGACAGTATTGTGATACCAACTCTAACGTACGGAAGTGAAGCTTGGACATTGTTGGAAGGACACAAGTCAAGAGTGAGAGCAGTGGAAATGAGTTATTTAAGAGGAGCCTGTGGAGTCACGTAGAGACAGGCTGACGAATGAGGATATAAAGGAGCGTTGTGGTGTTGATGTGGATGTGATAGGAAGCGTTATGAGGAACACACTGAGGTGGTTTGGCCATGTGGAGAGGATGGAGGGTGAAAGACTGACGAAAAGAGTGTATGTGAGTGAGGTGGAGGGGGAAAGAGGGAGGGGGAGGCCGAGGATGAGATGGAGGGATGGGGTAGAGAGGTATATGAGAGAGGGGGGTGTGAGTTGGGAGCAGGACAGTGAAATGGCAGGGGACAGGGCGACTTGGAGGCGATTTGTTTGTGGCCACCCCAAACGGGATTGAGGCGTCTGGCAATATATATATATATCAAACTTCGCTCAGACCTTCTCCAGTTCCACCCTAGACCATTCCGGTGCTATTCCTCCTTCACTTTCCCCTTCTGACTTCCTCATGGCTGACATTAAAATTTCTCCAGGTGTTGTATATTCTGCCATCATTGGCCTTAATACTAACAAGGCATATGGGACTGATGGAGTCCCTCCTGTTGTCCTCAAGAACCGTGCTTCTGTGCTTACACCCTGCCTAGGTAAACTCTTTCACCTTTGTCTTTCAACTAGTACCTTTCCTTCTTGCTGGAAGTTTGCTTTCATTCAGCCAGTCCCAAAAAAGGGCGACCATTCCCAACCCTCTAAGTATCGTCCAATTGCTTTAACATCCTGTGTCTCAAAAGTTTTCGAGTCAGTTCATAACAACAAATTTTTAAGGTATCTTTCCTATCACAACCTTCTTTCTGATCGTCAGATCGTCAGTATGGATTCCGTCTGGGACGCTCCACTGGCGATCTCCTCACTTACCTTTGAGACTTCTGGTCATCCTCCTTTCGGGACCTTGGCGAAAGCTTTGTCATTGCACTTGATATCTCAAAGGCTATCGATCGAGTCTGGAATAAATCTTTAATTTCCAAACTGCCCTCTTGCAGTTTCTATCCTTGCTTCCTTTCTAGTTGTTCTATAGCCGCTGTTGTAGACGGACATCGTTCTTCTCCTAGATCTATCACCAGTGGTGTTCCTCAGGGCTCTGTCCTATCACCAACTCTCTTCCTTTTATCCAGCACTGACCTTCTAAGCTGTACATCTAACCCTGTCCACTCGAACGCTGATGATTCCTCTCTTCACGTTTGCATTTGGTTCTCGCAACATCCACCTTAGTAGTTACTTCAACAAACAAGGGATGAGGCTATGACACTCCTAATGTATGAACTGGCTCGTATCTCTGACTGGGGTATAAACAATCTTGTTTTTAATGCATCAAAAACTCAATTTTTACATCAATCAACCCGATACAATCTTCCACAGGAGTACCAGCTTATGTTTAATAATATCCAGACCTGCATCGTCCTTGAACATGTTTGGGGTCTCATTCTCTCGGGACTTATCTTGGAGAGATCATATTGTATCTCCTGTAAAATCTGCTTCCAAGAAATTAGGTGTGCTAAGCTGACTCCGTACCTTCTTTACCATGCGCAGTTGTTGACTTTATACACGGGTTTTATTCGCCCCTGTTTAGAGTACAACTCTCATGTATGGGGAGGTTCCCCACATACAGCTGTTCTCAATGGGGTGGAGTCAAAGGCTTTTCGTCTCAATAACCCTCCTCCTCTTACTGGCTTCCTTTAACCTCTGTCTTTTCACCGCACTGTTGCATTTTTATCTCTTTTCATCGCTACTTCAATCCTCTGAACTGTCAGCTTGGATCCCTCCACCTCTACAACGGATGCATAGCACCCGTCTAGCAACAAACTCTCATCCTTTTTCTGTCCAACTCTCTACTGCAAGAGTTAACCGTTACTCCCAGTCCTTCATTTATGCAACAGGTGAACTCTGGAACTGTCTCCCTCTGTCTGTATTTCCTACTTCCTATGATCTCCAGTCTTTCAAATGCAGTGTGTTCAGGCATCTCGAAATGAATGGATCTTGAGTTTGGCTCCCTTTTGTATTGTTTTTATTTTTTTCTTGGAAGGAACGGTTTTTGCAGGCTCCTGGCCTTTGGTTCCTTCTTTCTTGCATAAAAAAAGAAATCTTCTCTATCTCATCTCTTCATCTCCTCTCTGACCTTATTCTGCTAGCTTACAATCTCTTGGTGTCAAGTCAGTCAGCCTCATGCTCTTTTAGTTAACTTTCATTCATGCTACATGACCTGCCCACCTCTACTTCGGTACTTTTTTAACTTCTATAATATCTTTGACTTTAGCTTGCTCTCTCTCTCTCTCTCTCTCTCTCTCTCTCTCACATATATATATATATATATATATATATATATATATATATATATATATATATATATATATATATATATAAGGCGCGGACCATGGGACCCCCTATAGATATCTAGGGCTCCACCGAATATAACGAATAAGGTGACAGATAAAATTACATCTCACCAGAAACTATGTGGCAGGGAGGTGAGATTATTTGCCACAATCCTCCCAACCAAACATAAGTTATATTGAAAAGTATTTGACGGGCGTTCCTGTTGGATCATCGTCTTCTAAAGGTCCAATCGCACTGCCTCCTGTGCTTATGGGCAGTGTGCCACCGAAAGTGAGTAAGCACTGTGTTGACAAGATAAAGAGTGGGATATTAAACACTCTTAAATCCATGAAGATCTATGCATACAATGTAAGAAGCCTTGCTGAAGATTACAAACTGGATAACTTAATAGCTGAACTGGAAAACATTAGTTGGGATATTGTAGGTTTGAGTGAGACCCACAGAAAAGAAGAAAAAATAATTCAGCTAAATGACAGTGGCCACCTATTTTACCACAGAGGAAGGGAAAATGAAAGTTAGTGGTGTAGGATTTCTAATTAACAGAAGTCTTGCAGATAACATTGTTAAATTCAGCAGTGTATCTGACAGAGCAGCAGTGGTTGTAATTAGACTGTGCAAAAAATATACACTGAAAGTGATACAAGTATATGCACCAACTTCACAGAGCTCAGATGAAGAAATTTAAACATTCTATGATGACATCTCCCAGATTATGGAAGAAGAAAAGACAACCTATACTATACTCATTGGAGACTTCAATGCAAAAGTTGGAAAATCAAAACATGGAGACTCATGTTTGGGAAAATTTGGAGTGGGAGAAAGGAACGAAAGAGGAGAAATGTTGGTAAACTTTGCTGAAATGTTTAACATGAGAATAATGAACACATTCTTTCAGAAAAGAACAAGGAGAAAGTGGACCTGGAGAAGCCCAAATGGAGAAACAAAGAATGAAATCGACTTCATTATAGCAAATAAGAATAACAGAATCACAAATATCACAGTTGTCAACAAAGTAAATATTGGAAGTGACCATAGAATGGTGGGTTGCACAGCAAGATTCAATTTCAAAAGTGAAAGAAAGAAGATGATTAAAGACAAAAAGATATGCCCAATAAAAGTCAGCGAAAACAAAACAGCTTTTCAGTTGGAAATAAGGAACAGATTTCAGGCTCTCAGTTATGCTGAATGCGACATTGATGAGTTGAATGACAGACTAACAAAAGTCCTAAAAGAATCAGCGGAGGTAGTAGGAAAACCTAACACAACCAAAGCCAAGAAGTATTCAGAGAAGACACTTGAGCTTATGAAAAAAAGAAAGGTAATGAAAGTGAAAACAAAGAAAGATGAAATAGAACGAGCGGAATTAAACAAGCTTATCAACAAAAGACAAAGAGAAGAAAAAGGAAAGAGAAACATGGATCAAATAAAAGAAACCATCATAAAAGGAAAAAGTCTGAAACAGGTCCGAAATAAAATGGCACTCGGAAAGCAACAAATTACATCACTAAAAGACAAAAACGGTGAAGCCATTAAATGCAGAGATATTATGCTGAAGAGAGTTGAAGAATTTTACAGAGAACTGTATACATCAAAGACAGTAGTACCAATAGCTAACTTTTCTGTTGACACAAGTGAAATACTTGAGGTAACACCAGACGAAGTAAATACTTCTCATAAAAATATGAAAAGAGGGAAGGCTCCGGGAGAAGATGGAATAGCAGCAGATTTACTGTTGGATGCAGGAGCAGAAGTACAAAATAGGCTTGTACACTTATTTACCCAATATATAAAACAGAAGAAAATTCCCAAAACATGGTGTAATGCAATTGTTATTCTACTTTATAAAAAAAGGCGACTCAAAAGACCTTAGTAACTATAGACCGATTAGCTTGCTATCAGTCATTTACAAACATTTTACGAAAGTCCTTACAAACAGAATAGCTACAAATTTGGAGGAAAACCAACCTCGTGAACAGGCAGGATTCCGAAGCGGGTACTCGACTACTGATCATCTGCACATAATGAATCAGCTAATTGAGAAAACTACAGAATATAATAAATCACTGTGCTTAGGTTTTGTTGATTACGAAAAGGCTTTCGACTCAGTGGAGCACATAGCAATTATAAATTCATTGCAAGAACAAGGAGTGAATGAGAACATTGTAAAACTGCTCGAAAACATATATAAAGAGGGAACTGCTACAGTTAAATTACATAAGGACTCAGAGAAAATTAAGACTGAGAAGGGCGTGCGTCAGGGAGATACAATTTCACCAAAGTTATTTACAGCATGCCTAGAAAGTATTTTCAGAAAGCTAGACTGGGAAAACAAAGGAGTAAACATAGATGGAGAAAAGCTAAACCATTTAAGATTTGCAGATGACATTGTCCTAATCTCAGAAAAAGCAGAGACATTGCAAGAAATGTTAAATGACCTGAACAGAGAAAGTCTCAAAGTAGGGCTAAAGATGAGCCGGAGTAAAACTAAATTAATGTTTAATCCACATACACATTAGAGCGTCATCAGAATAAGTGGAGAACTTCTTGAAGAAGTTGAGGAGTAGAATTACCTTGGACAAATACTAAAATTAACGAAAGATAATGATAGCGAAATAAAAAGACGCATTACAATTGGATGGAAAGCTTTCCGTAAACATAGAGACATTCTGAAAAATAGCTTGCCAGTTTGTATGACACGAAAAGTATATAACGAATGTATAATTCCAGCTATGACGTATGGTTGTGAGACTTGGAAACTGACAAAATCGATGGAAACTAAATTAATTAGTTCTCAGAGAGCAATGGAAAGGTCAATGTTGGGAATATCTTTAAGAGACAGGAAAAGATCAACTTGGGTGAGACAGCAGACAAAAGTCAAAGATATTATAGAAGTTATAAAAGAACAGAAAAGGAGGTGGGCAGGCCATGTAGCAAGAACAAGGGATAATCGATGGAGCAAGAGGTTGACTGACTGGACACCAAGAGATGGTAACCGTAGCAGAAAAAGGCCAGACAGGAGGTGGAGAGATGAGATAGAGAAATTTGAAGGGAAAACGTGGCAAAGATTGGCTCAGTCAAGGAATTCGTGGAGAAGGTTGAGGGAGGCCTTTGTTCAGCAGTGGACTTGTAATGGCTGCTGCTGCTGCTGATATATATATATATATATTATATATATATATATATATATATATATTATATTTATATATTCATCAACCGTTTGAGTATCCACTGCAGGACCGGTCTATCCCGACCGAAATCGGGACGATACAGCCAATGTATCTCTACCAAGTGGCTTAGGCTGTCTGGTAGGGATTGAACGTAGGGTGTGAAGTGCTTGTAAGTGTAATTGTAGTGTTGGAGTGGCTTCGAATGTGTGTGTAGTCTGTGAACCAAGCGTAATGGGCCCGCGCAATCCGACTGGGTGCAAGCATACTTTATAGTAAGCGACACTGGTTTAACCACAGGACCCCTTGTGTCCACCAATGCAGTACATGGCCGGGTGAACACTCCCGAAATTTATTACCCTGGGGGGGGGGCGCGAACCCTGGCTCACCCGTGCACGAAACGCACACTCTACCACAGTACCACAGAGGCTCCATGTACAGTAGATATATATATATATATATATATATATATATATATATATATATATATATATATATATATATATAGATAGATAGATAGATAGATAGAGAGATACTTTCTATCTATCTATCTATTGCCAGACGCCTCAATCCCGTTTGGGGTGGCAACAAACAAATCGCCTCCAAGTCGCCCTGTCCCCTGCCATTTCACTCCCCTGCTCCCAGCTCACACCCCCCTCTCTCATATACCTCTCCACCCCATCCCTCCATCTCATCCTCGGCTCCCCCTCCCTCTTTCCCCCTCCACCTCACTCACATACACTCTTTTCGTCAGTCTTTCACCCTCCATCCTCTCCACATGGCCAAACCACCTCAGTGTGTTCCTCATAACGCTTCCTATCACATCCACATCAACACCACAACGCTCCTTTATATCCTCATTCGTCAGCCTGTCTCTCTACGTGACTCCACAGGCTCCTCTTAAATAACTCATTTCCACTGCTCTCACTCTTGACTTGTGTCCTTCCAACAATGTCCAAGCTTCACTTCCGTACGTTAGAGTTGGTATCACAATACTGTCATGTAGTAACTTTTTCACTTCCATGCTCACTTCCCTGTTTCATATCACTGCTTTCAAAGAACCAGCAACCTTTCTTCCCTGCTGTACCCTTTCAAGCACTTCACCCTCCAAACCTCCATCCTTACTCATCACACTACCCAAGTACTTAAACGTACTCACATTTTCCAATTCCTCACCATCCAACCTCGCTGTACATTCACTAACTTCACCTCTCTCAAAGACCATCACTTTACTCTTCCCTACATTCACCTTTAGATTCCGTTTCTTACACACTCTCTCAAACTCATCCACCAAGTCTTGCAGCTCCCCTTCGTCTTCACTCAACAACACAGTATCATCTGCAAACAACAGTACAGGGAGTTTCCAAACACTATCCTCTCTCACCATGGCCACTCCAACATCCACTACCCTACATTGTACCTCTTTTATTACCTCATCCATGTACAGATTGAACAACCATGGAGACATAACACATCCCTGTTTCAACCCAACCTTCAAAGAGAAAAATTCACTTAGTTCACCATCCACACGCATGGCAGCCTTCGCACCATCGTACATACTCTTCCCAGCATTCAACAACTTTCCATCTACTCCATATATTCTTAACACTTTCCACAATCCTTGTCTATCCACCCTGTCATATGCTTTCTCCAAATCCATGAAAGCCGCATACAACTTCTTTCCCTTCTCTAGAAACTTTTCCACTAAAGATCTGAGAATGAATATCTGATCTACACAACCTCTTCCCTTCCTAAAGCCTCCCTGTTCTTCTCCAACTAATTTCTCTGTTCTTTCTCTAACTCTGTCAATAAGTATCCTACCATACACTTTTCCTATTATACTAAGAAGACAAATGCCCCTATGGTTACCACACACTTCTTTTTCCCCTTTTCCTTTGTACAAGGGAATAATTATACCTGACTTCCAATCCTCCGGGACTCTACCTTCCTCCCAGGCCAATCTGCACATCTTCCACATCCATTCTACTACTATCTCTCCCCCATGCTTCAGCATTTCACCACATCTATCTATCTATATATATATATATATATATATATATATATATATATATATATATATATATATATATATATATATATATATATATATATATCAGAAGAAAAGTATCATTGATAAATATTGTTGACTTATTATTACTTTCCTTGTTAGGTAGATATTGTAGAAAAAGGTTTCCTATCCCTAGTCCCACGAAAATTTCATGTCACCTGTTCTGTGCTGGATGGCCGTCCCTCTTACTACTTCCTGTCGGCTTCGGCTGGAGGGTTTGGTGGATGGGGGAAGCCTTTCTGTTTTACTATTAGTGTCTCTAACTGATAGAATAGTTTTGTTAGTTATAATCTTCCCTATACTAAACGGCCTTGAATGGGCGAAGATCTGTTGTTGTTTGCTTTCATTTGTAATCCTTTGTATTCTTTTGTATGCTCCAGTGTTTGCATGTTATTCATGCAACATTTGTGAGCAATAACCTTTTCATTTCTGGGATGCATTTTGTGTTTTATTCTCGCCACTATCGAATGGCAATATTCAATTTAGGTGACAAGTAGTGAAATTAGTGGGTTAACAGAGGCTATATCCAAGCTTTTGTATTTAATGAGTCTCTCTTATTCTAAATTAGGAGTCTGAGGTTGCTGCAAAAATAACGTATAAAATACATCAGCTGCGCGAAAGAGGTAAATGTGATTACTTAACGTGCCACCTTACGGAGATCATTCAGCAGGTAGGTGCATTAGACAATTGTACCTTAATATCACCATGGATTCACGACTGACTGTCAGAAGCTGGTCGTTTGCCTTCCGCTTTGCGCTATCAGTTTTAATACTAAGTTAGTTATAGTTTACGAGACGACGATGAATTCATGTGCATGTGAGTAGCGAAGAGAAAGAAATTATTACAAGCAGGGGTAACAGCCCTGAACAAGATAAATCACCCGAGGGAAAACAAAGCAAGGATAGATAAGAAGGTGCAGGGCGGAGTGAGATAAACAGAGTGATAAGCAGACAGTATTTGTGTGCTGGATAAATGGTGGGGTCGCGGCTGGTAATAAATTAGGGTAGAGATAAAGCAAATGATGAAAGGCGAACACACAAAATCAGTGTTGGGGGAGAGGAACAAGTTGCTCTGCGGACGCCATGTGCAGTGCTGGAGATGAACGATGTGAAGAGAGAGAGAGAGAGAGAGAGAATAGAAAACAAGGATAAGGTGAAAAGGAGGGAGAGAGAACTGGAAAGAAAGATGAGAAGGAGGTAATTAAGGGAGGAGGTTGAAAAAGAAACAGGAAGGCTGGGGTGTGAAGAACAGAGGGTAAGGAAAGAAGGGAAAAAGGGGCGAGAAAGGAATGAAGAGAGTGTGAAATATGAAAATGAGGAGGAAGGAAGTAGGGAAAATAACAAAGAAGGATGAGAAGGAAGGGAAGAGGGAAGAGAAATAAAGGACAGAGGTATGGGGGAAAAAGTAAAGGATATATGGGTGAGGAGGAAAGGTAGGAAGGATGGGGAAGGAAGGAGAAAGGGAAGAAAACTGGAGGATAGTGGGATGGGAGAAAGAGTGAGAAAGAATATAGCGGAAAGACGAAAGGGTTGGGGATGGAAGGATAAAGTACGTAGAGAGGAATGGCTGGGAAGAGAAAGAATTATTTTAAAAAAGAAAGAAAGGGTGAAAATAAATCAAAGGTGGGATGAGAGTAAAAGTAAGGAGGACTGGAGAAGGAAGAGAAGAGGAAAGGTGGGAAGGAGAGAGGATATGGGGAATGGAAGATAAGGAAAATGGTTGGCAGAGGAGAGAGGAATGAAGAGGAAAGGAGGGGGAGGAATGTGAGGAAAGAAGGGAAGAAGAACGGTAAGAAGGGAAGACGTGAGACGGGAAGGAAGAAAGGGAGGGATGGAGCGGGAAGGGACTAGAGTTGAACACAAAAGGAAAGGGTAATATGGATGGCAAGAAAGGAGATAGTAAGGAAAGAAAAGGGATGGGGAGGACTGAGGGAGGGAAAGAAAGAGGAGGTGGAGGGTTGAAAAGAAAAAGGAAAGAGAGGGGGACGAGGAGAAAAGAAAAGAGAGATGAACAATAAAATACGAAGGGAGGAAGGGTGAAAAAAGACGAAAGAGATGGAAGATGAATACAAGAGAAAGATGGGTATGGAATGGTGGATAGAGGGGGATGTAGCAAAGAATGGATTGAGCAAGTGGGTAAAAAGCTGGGAGAACCAGGGAAAAGGAGAGGAATGACAAGGCGGTTGAAATAGGAGAACCGACAAGAGAAACAGGATGAGAAAAACTGTCGATGGGGAAGAGAAAGGAAGAATCAAATGTAAGAGTGAATGAGAAGGGCAAGAAAGAGGAAAGGGATGAGAACGTGCGTAGATGGGAGGGAAGGAAAAAGGAAAAATAAAATGGAAGTAGGTTTGCATGTGATGTGACAAGAAAAATGAAGGAAGAAAATGTAATGGAGGGAGAAGCGAAAGGAGGAATAGGAAGGGTAAATACATGAAAACAAGAGGGAAAACTCACAAAGTTCAGCACCTGAGTCTTACAAATGGTGTAAAGGCTGCATATTGTAATAAACCCATTTACATATTCCTTCGACTAATTATTATCAGACTGAATTAGATCGCTCTTGCATGATCCTCAACATTTCCAATAATTCTGGTCAAAATCGGTTCAGATCTGTCTGAGGTGACCCTGACCTTTGATCTATTGTCCTCAAAATTCAATATTTACCATTGGCTGTATCACAGGCTTGCCATCAAATTTTGTTCACATCACATAAAAAAGTGTTCAGATTAGAGCGTTAAATATTTGACTTCGCCCGGTATGACCTTGATTTCAATGGACTGTTCTCAAAACAAAATCCCTTCATTCTTGCACGCTTCTACAGCATGTAGTTTAAATCACGTCAAAATTTCTTGTAGTGACCTTGCCATGTTACCATGTCCTTTGTCGTCTTATTCTCCATACAATATGTAAGCTTATTGACTGACCCTCGAATCATCTATCAACACCGGCAAAAATTACATCAAAATTGTTTTAGTATTTTTTTTTTTTCACAAACACGCAAAGACCGGAATTTATCTTGCTCTGTGGCCTTAATTGCTGACTGTAGTTGCCTTAAAAGTGATTTCCTCCGTCCTTACCTTACCTTCAGCCACTGCACCAAAACTGGCCTAATGGATCAAAAGTGTTTAAGCTGTGCTTACCTATGACCCTAACCACTACCTTTGACTAACTTTTCTCAGCACACAATCCCTTTACCCTTGTCTTACCTTGAACCCTTGTACAAAGTTTAATTTAAATCCGGTCAAGACTACCGCTTGCTAACGTTTTGATCCTTTCTTGTGGCCGGAACCTCTAACTGGTGGCTTTTAAATATGAATTCTTTCATTCTTGCCTTGCCCTGAACCCTTCACAAAGTTTGATCGAAATTGAATGATGGTCTACAAAATCAATCTTTTCTTTCCTGTTTTGTTTTAAGCCCTTCACAAAGTCTGGTTGAACAGAATCAAAACTGTGAAGGGCATATTGATGTTACCTTGACCTCTGATCTTTCCCTGTCGCTTTGACCTTTGCTAGAGTGTTTTCAAACTAGAATCTCTTCGTTCTTGACATATCCTTAAACCGTCTGCCAAGTTTGGTCTAAATCAGGTCAAAACTGCTGAAGTGTAATTTGTCATGTGACTTTGACCTTTAGCCTCTCCCTGTGAGCATGACCCTTGATGTTTCCTCTCAGATTGGAAACCCTTTACTCTTGCCAAATCCTGATCTTCGCACAAAGCTTGGTCTAACTAGGATAAAAGCTGCTTAACCTGACCTTGCTATGTGACCTTGAATTTTTAACTTTTCCTATGATCTTGGCCTTTGACTGATTTTTTTCTCAAAATTAAAATTCTGCCACCAAGTTTGGTCTTACTGGGTCAAATCTGATGAAACTGACCCTGGCCTGTGACCCTGACCATTGATATTTGTTCTAAAAAACAACAGACCAACCCCATGCCTTATTCTTAACCCTTCCCCCATATTTGGCTAAACTGGTAAAAACACTTTGAATTATTTTGGTCACACACTGACTGACACACGAATACCCACATATGATTGCTAAAACTTAATGCCCGCTCGAAGCGTGGGTATGACATATACATGAGGGAAGAGAAATGAAGATATATGGGAAGAGTGCAGCGAAGCTGGGCTGAACGCAGTTATTATTTGTTTACATATTGCTTTAATTATAACATCTGCATTCGCGAAGAAAGAAAGAGCGTTGTGATTTGCTCGATGTGTCTTTCTGTCCGTGCTGTATATATATGAACAAAATAACCCAAACTGTTGTTTTCCTGTTTTAGCCAAACTGGGCAGAAGGACTGAGAGTTAGCCAAGAAGCTAACCTTGTTTTTCAAAAAATAAGCCAAGGTGAAGGTCACAACGCAATGTCAAACTTAAACCCGAGTTTGTGCGTGTGAACAACAAAAAGTAAAATGTTCTTATTTGGACCAGATTTAATGGAGTGGTTGAGTTTTTTAAATAACACGTGAACTTCAACTGCTTTTGTCCAACTTAGATCAACCTTGTGGAAAGTTCAAGATAAGACACAAAAATAGGGACTTGATTTTAAGAGCAATCAATATCAAAAGGTACACGACAAAGTTAAATGTTTTGGTCATCGGACAAGGTCAGCTCCAGCAGTTTAACAGTTTTGATCCGGATTTGTACCAGACTTCCTAGAAGGGATAAGGGTGTCACGGGGTTTTTAAAATAAATGCAAATATTATTTAAATGATGATAATGTTCAATAATATTGCAGAGCAGGGACAATGATTGTCTTACTAAATCAAGCAACGATTACTTTACGCTGGCTTGCTTCGCACGATTCTCTAAGAACGAGAATTTATAAACTTTCTCAACAGTACACAGCAGAGACTAATTACTCAATTGCTGTTTATTAGTACTGTTAGCCTCTGGAGAAAGTTACTTCACCCCTGACAATAAATAACTAATACTAATAATAGTATCAGGTTCTTGCTGATGCTTAACTCCCAGGAGGCACAACGGATTTTAAGCTTAATACACAAGACTGGTCTAAGTACCAGTCATGAATGGCAAACGTTTATGCAAGCTAGGAGCTATAAGGGAAATAAGCTTAATTATGGAGAAATGAAACATGACTTTACATTACATTAAGCTCAAGAAAAAGAACTGTTAAATTTATTGATTACAAAATAAATTTAACGTTACATTTCAAAATCAAATTAATGAGATCGCACTCACTCACTCGCTCAAGAGCTAAATTCTTACGCCTAGGAAAAACACCTTAACTAAACTCTTAAGTCTAGGAAAACAAAAAGAAATACCGGTCAATGAATGCGGTGTATTACTAACGAAGGGTGGGAGTCTGGAGAACTGTAGTCTAGTGGAGCCTGGGTTGACCTCTCATTTCTGGAGCACAGAACCTCTCTCTGTCACAGCAGACACTGGACTGCATTCAAATACGATGTATGGGTAGGACGCACAAGCCACCGGAAGAAGGCGTGGCTAATGGCTGAGGCAAGCAGGGGCGAACAATAAAGAAACAATAGTATCGCTCAGTAGAGCACTTAGTGACGTGCATTAGATCGGTCACTTTTGAAACAGTGACGAATGTTTTGAAAAGTATACCACCGAAATGGAGAGAGAAACGGTTAACTGAGCGATACACAGTGAGTTTTCCACTAATAGTTCGTGGTTTCTCATAAAAGGGAAATGTCGCGAATTTGATTCGTGACATTACGCCCCTACAAAATGAATTTTTTCCTTATGGGAAAAAATTTGTGGATATATATATATATATATATATGTACACATCCTAACTCAGTCACACAAGCTTCACACTGTGGTGTGTGTGCTATCTTGCTACAGGAGAAAATCACTATCGCCAATGAGCGTAAAAACCTCGTATTTACGTTAATAGAGGCAAGCTTGAGGAAAAAAACTCCTTGACGATGGTGAAAATCCTGTACTCAGGTCAAACTGAGAGAAAAGTCGCTACATTTACACTGACAACTAATTGTTGTGTAGCGTGATGTATGTAATACATGGTGTAGGTGTAACAGTTGTGGTGTAACTGTACCTACGTGTAAAATGACACAGTAAATATTAATAATATGGCGACGACGAAGGCAGAGGAGAAGAGGCGGCAGTGTGCGGCAGACGATCAGCTGGCCCGCACAGCAAAACTGCTACACCCATTGCTGTACCTGCAAAATCAATTAAGGTGGAGCATCCTCAACCTGTGCCTTAATCTAGTGCCTATATTAATATTGGGGAACTGAGAATCCTTGTGCAAACTTGGGCTTCCGTAGCCTCGAGTCGCCTCTGCCGAGGTTCTCTCTCGAACTTCCCCCTTAACCTACAGTACTTATATTAATATCGGGGAGCTGAGAATCCTTGTGCAAACTCGGGCTTCCATAGCCTCGAGTCGCCTCTGCGGAGTTCTCTCTCGAACTTTCCCATTAACCTACGGTACATAATATGTATGTACAGGCCCTGGACATGATGTGTCCTGTGGGGCCAATGGGCGAGACGTCAGGTCTGCACCCACTTCACCACTACCCTGTCTCACAACTGTCTCAGAGATTACAGGTGTGGTTACGAATGGCACAGTAAGGACATGTCCCTGATTAGTGGTGTTACTTTGACACACAGTGCAGGAACGGACAAAACTATCTATGTCTCGTCCCATCCCTGGCCAGAAAAAGTCAGCTCGGATACGGCCCTGGGTCTTCCTTTTGCCCATGTGACCTCCTGAGGCTGAACAATGACCCCATTGTAACACTGCTAGGCTGTACTTGGCGGGAATGACAAACTGCAGTCGAACCTCGCCCTCGGGTGTTCGTGACTCACGGTAGAGCCGTCCTTGTTTGCGAAGGAACTTGGCTCGACCTCCCTGTGAATACTTAATCACTCGACCCTTTTGTTTGTTCCGCACGGCAGCACATGTCAGGTCAGAATGTTGTTCTTGTACAACAAGTTGACTACACATCAGATCTTGTGGCGATTCAATGATCACTGGGGTGACACAGTCTGGAGCCTCAGCCATGGCTCATGTTACCGCAGCAGCCGAAGTCTGAGTAGCGTCATGTTTGGTGCAACTATCCTTGACACCGAAAATGTTGCCTATTATAAGGTCAAATAAAGGTTCTGGCATGACAACTGCAAGTGTCGTACCAGTATAAAATGGAGATGCTACCTGGATACATGCCTCAGGGAACAATCTCACTGATCCATCAATAAGGTTTGCATGGATCTGTCGACCTGTATACTGCTCAGGCCGAACTAGACTCTGCTTGACAGAGCAACCTGAGGAACCATTATCTCTCAGGACCTTCACAGGGATGTCTCCCACAAACCCTGGCTGAACAAGGAAGGTACTGTCACCTGCGGGAGGGCCTGTGGAGGAAGCAGCTAGCCACTCATGAGGCTGCTGAATTGATGCGGCAAACATTGTGCCTTGAGAATTATATACTTGAGGGGTTGTACTCACTGCCTGGGAAGATGGAACATTTGCCATCTATGGAGGGGGGTTCACTGTCACTGTGGGACTAGTGAACTGTGGGGGAGTACCCATACTGGTAGGGACGTGACCACCGTGCTGCTGTTGAGGAATGAAGGCTGCGTTCGCTTCCTGCCTCTTTTGAGCTGGTGGTGAAAAAGTTTGTCCTGACGGTCGGTTGCGTGGCTGATACTGCCGCTGGTTAGGGTACTTGTTGTACCGCTTCCAAGCAGGCTGCTGTGTATTTTGCCCCTGGTCCTTCTGCTGCGGTTTTGGACCTTGGCCATTATTCTAAGAATGGCCTTGTTGCTGGGGTTCAGTCTGAGACGGCTTCCCAGACTTACCAGGTTTTCTGTTCCAGGTGTTTTGCTTACGAGTTTGGTACCCGTATGCAGTGAAATACGTGTCAGCCTTTTCTCCCACTTGGCTGGCATCTTTCACCTGGCAGATCTTAAGCTGTGCTATGAGCTCAGCAGGCCACGACCTCTCTAGCTGTGTACGCAGCATAAGGTCAATTATCCCCTCATGCGTGGAAGGAGTTTTATCTTTCTCCATCCACTCATTTAAGTAAGCTGTGAGATGGTTGAGGAACTGAACAGCTGTCTCCTTGTCTTGGAGACGAGCTGCATAAACTGAACTTTGGGGTCGTCTACTGTGAGACCATACGCCTTAATGAGTGCAGCTTTCATCATCTCATACGTGAGATTGTCTCCACAAATTCTGTGGAGAATATCGAGGGCAGGGCCCTCAAATAAACTAAGAAATTGGAGCTGCTTAGCTGCCTCATCCAGTTGATACATGTGTGCCATGTCCTCAAAACGAGCTATGTACGGCTCGATTCGCTCGCCTTCCTTGTATGAAGGAAGCCTGATGCGTGGGGTCGCCAGGACATGTGTAGGAAGAGCGCTCGTGGAGCTTGGATTAACTGCACCAGATGTGTCTGAAGCCAAGGAATCTCGCTTGAGCTTCAGCACTTCAAGTTCATGTTTTTCGCGTGCTTCACGTTCGGCACGTTCATATTCCCGTTGTTCCCGCTCGTCTTCCGGTTGTTTTCGCTCGTATTCGCGCTCCTTTTCGCGTTCTTCACGCTGTTCTCGCTCGTATTCGCGCTGAATCTTACGCTCTTCACGGGCATCATTCTCGCGCTGCTGGTCCATATTATGCCGTGAGAGTATGTACTCTTTAATTTCAGTTGGGTCTGTAAGACCCATATCTTTGGCTTCCTGTAAAAATACAGTGGTAGCCATGTCGCTAATTTACTAAGCAAGCCGAAACTGAGTACTGACTGCTGCTTCGCAAACGAATACTAATAAACACAAGTAAAGAATACAGACACAAGCTAGTGGTGACCAGTCTTATCTAGTTAACTGGAAAAGAATAAAGCAAAAATGCAAATGACTGGGAAGGCTCAATAATTAACGCAATGGGTACGGCGGCTACCCAGGAGCGAATTATCGTCTGGCGTTACCGAGAATAAAGAACTAAGTAGAGTTAAGTACTCTGTGGATTAATAAAGCAAAAATTCATTTGCTAAATTAACGGTAACCACCAGTAAACTTGTGCCTATAAACTTTAATGATAAATACCTAAATATGAACGAGTGAGCACTATCTCGTGAATAGCTTTAAAGCTAGGAGTTAATATCCTGGAATGAGGTTGCCAATTGTCACGGGGTTTTTAAAATAAATGCATATATTAAGTGATAAATGTTAAATAATACTGAAGAGCAGGGACAATGATTGTCTTGCTAAATCAAGCAACGATTACTTTACGCTGGCACCAGTCGAGCAGGGCAGTACTCCGGAGGTGGATGGAAAGCTGATGACAGGGAGTGCTGGAGCTCCCGTTTCATCAGCCCTCAGGACTAGTTCCTGACCATCCCCCTTTGCTGAACTTTTTCAGTGTCTCAGTTACACACAGAGTAGGCCAGCATGCTCTCCAGTACAAATTTCTCTATCTTCACCAAACTACATGCACAGTACACACTACACTTCCTATTCAAAATTCACCAAAAATGGCGTCGATTCATCAAGCCTCAGAGTCCCCAGGGGGGGGGGACCATAAATGCCCCCACCATCTGCCCCTCTCCCGGTGACGACTCGAGGTGCCTGGAACCACTGTCTGACTCTCTTCTTCTTCATTTCTGCAACATTCGCGGCCCTGCATCTAACTTTCGCTCTGTTGAGCACCACCTCTCCTCCTCTAAACCTCACCTTCTTTTTCTAACGGAGACTCAGCTGTCTGAGGCAACTGACAGCAAACCCTTTTCTGTATCCTCCTACTTTCTCTATACTCATTTCAAAGCCAAAGGTGGCTGTTGTGTATACATACGCAACGACTTATCTTGCTCTCGTGTTCCTGAACTTGATTCTTCTGAATTCTCCACACTCTGGCTTCGGCTTTCCTGTCATTCTCTGACTAAATATATCTGTGCTGTTTACTTATCTCCTAATTCTGCTGACTATCAAAAATTCTTCGACTATCTTACTTCTACGATGGAACACATTTTGTCCATTTCTCCTTTCTCTGAAATCTCCATTCTTGGAGATTTCAATGTTCACCACCACCTTTGGCTCTCCTCTCCTGGTGAACAAGCCTACATCTTTTCTATCCTTAATGACCTAGAGCAGCTTGTACAGCACCCTACCCGTATCCCTGACCGCCTTGGAGAGAGCTCCAAAATACTTGACCTCTTCCTCACAACTAATCCTTCTGCTTACTCTGTTAATCTTTTCTCTCCGTTGGGCTCCTCCGATCACACCCTTATTACCTTAACCTGTCCTATCACTCCGGTACGGCCTGTGGACCCTCCAGGGAAACGTCGTCTGTGGCATTTTGGAGCCGCGGACTAGGAGGCCCTCAGGCAGTACTTCTTTGATTTTCCCTGGAATGATTATTGCTTCCATGGCGGTGAGCCATCTGAGTGTGCCTTGCGCATTACGGAGGTTATTCTGTCGAGCATGGAAGCATACATTCCATTCTCATATCCTTTGACTAACGCAAGAAAGCCTTGGTTTAATCACGCTTGTTCTAATGCTGTCCGCAAGAAGGAGAAGGCCTACAAAAGGTACCGGAACCAACCCACCCCTGAATCACATCATCTTTACGTTTCTGCCCGGAATCGTGCTAAGTCTGTTCTTCGCTCTACTAAAAATAATTTCATCCATACTAAATGCTCTCAACTCTCCAACTCGAATTCTTCCCGCTCCTTCTGGCACGTTGCCAAAAATCTTTCTAACAACTTTGCCTCATCATCCTTCCCTCCTCTTTTCTACTCTGATGGTTCTGTAGCTATTTCTTCTACTGATAAAGCAGATCTCTTCGCACAGACTTTCTCCTCCAATTCCACCTTAGACGATTCCGGTGCTGTTCCTCCATCACTTCCCCCCTCTGACTTCCTCATGGCTGACATTAAAATTTCTTCAATTGATGTATTTTCTGCCATCACTGGCCTCAGTACTAACAAGGCATATGGGCCTGATGGGGTCCCTCCTGTTGTTCTCAAGAACTGTGCTTCTGTGCTTACACCCTGCCTAGGCAAACTCTTTCGCCTTTGTCTGTCAACTTGTACCTTTCCTTCTTGCTGGAAGTTTGCTCTCATTCAGTCAGTCCCAAAGAAGGGTGACCACTCCCAACCCTCCAACTATCGTCCAATTGCTTTAACGTCCTGTATTTCAAAAGCTTTTGAGTCAATTCTTAATAGAAAAATTTTAAGGCATCTTTCCTATCACAACCTTCTTTCTGATCGTCAGTATGGGTTCCGTCAGAGACGCTCCACTGTCGATCTTCTCACCTACCTTTCAGACTCCTGGTCATCCTCCTTTCGGGACTTTGGCGAAAGCTTTGCCATTGCACTTGAGATCTCAAAGGCTTTCGATCGAGTCTGGCATAAATCTTTAATTTCCAAACTGCCCTCCTACGGTTTCTATCCTTCTATCTGTGCCTTCATCGCTAGCTTCCTTTCTGGTCGTTCTATAGCCGCTGTTGTAGACGGCCATCGTTCTTCTCCTAGATCTATCAACAGTGGTGTTCCTCAGGGCTCTGTCCTATCACCAAGTCTCTTCCTTTTATTCATCAATGATCTTCTAAGCTGTACATCTAACCCTATCCACTCATACGCTGATGACTCCACCCTTCACCTTTCCATTCGGTTCCTGCAACGCCCAGCTCAACAGTTACTTCAAGAAACAAGGGATGAGGCTATGGCACACTTAATGTCTGACTTGGCTCGTATCTCTGACTGGGGTAAAAATAATATGGTTGTCTTTAATGCATCTAAGACTCAGTTCTTACACCTATCAACCCAACAAAATCTTCCACAGGTATACCCACTAATGTTTAATAATATTCAGCTTAATCCTGCATCATCCTTGAACATGCTTGGGGTTTCATTTACTCGGGACTTATCTTGGAAAGATCATATTAAATCTCTTGTAAAATTTGCTTCCAAGAGATTTTGGTGTGCTAAGCCGACTCCGCTCTTTCTTTACCCCTGCAGAATTGCTGACTCTATACAGGGGTTTTATCCACCCCTGTGTGGAGTACAACTCTCATGTGTGGGGAGGCTCCCCACATACAGCTCTTCTCAATAGGGTGGAGTCAAAGGCTTTTCGTCTCATTAACTCTCCTCTTACTGACTCCCTTCAACCTCTGTCTCTTCGCCGCACTCTTGCATCTTTATCTCTTTTCTATCGCTACTTTAATGGTCACTGCTCCTCTGAACTGTCTGCTTGCATTCCTCCACCTCTACGACGGGCGTGTAGCACCCGTCTGGCAGCAAACTCTCATCTCTTTTCTGTCCAACTCTCTAATGCAAGAGTTAACCGTTACTCTCGGTCTTTCATTTATGCAACAGGTCAGCTCTAGAACTGTCTCCCTCTGTCTGTATTTCCTGCTGCCTATGATCTCCAGTCTTTCATACGCAGTGTGTCCAGGCATCTCAAAATGATCGGATCTTGAATTTGGCTCTCTATTGTATTTTGTTTTTCTCTTGGAGGGAACTGTTACTGCGGGCTCATGGCCTTTGGTTCCTTCTTCCTTGCATAAAAAAAAAATGAAAAAAAAACTTTCTCAACAGTACACAGCAGAGACTAATTACTCAAATGCTGTTTATTAGTACTGTTAGCTTCTGGAGAAAATTACTTCACCCCTGACAATAAATAACTAATACTAATAATAGTATCAGGTTCTTGCTGATGCTTAACTCCCAGGAGGCACAACGGATTTTAAGCTTAATAAACAAGACTGGTCTAAGTACCAGTCATGAATGGCAAACGTTTATGCAAGCTAGGAGCTATAAGGGAAATAAGCTTAATTATGGAGAAATGAAACATGACTTTACATTACATTAAGCTCAAGAAAGAGAACTGTTAAATTTATTGATTACAAAATAAATTTAACGTTACATTTCAAAATCAAATTAATGAGATCGCACTCACTCACTCACTCAAGAGCTAAATTCTTACGCCTAGGAAAAACACCTTAACTAAACTCTTAAGTCTAGGAAAACGAAAAGAAATACTGGTCAATGAATGCGGTGTATTACTAACGAAGGGTGGGAGTCTGGAGAACTGTAGGCTAGTGGAGCCTGGGTTGACCTCTCACTTCTGGAGCACAGAACCTCTCTCTGTCACAGCAGACACTGGACTGCATTCAAATACGATGTATGGGTAGGACGCACAAGCCACCGGAAGAAGGCGTGGCTAACGGTTGAGGCAAGCAGGGGCGAACAATAAAGAAACAATAGTATCGCTCAGTAGAGCACTTAGTGACGTGCATTAGATCGGTCACTTTTGAAACAGTGACGAATGTTTTGAAAAGTATACCACCGAAATGGAGAGAGAGAAACGGTTAACTGAGCGATACACAGTGAGTTTTCCACTAATAGTTCGTGGTTTCTCACAAAAGGGAAATGTCGCGAATTTGATTCGTGACAAAGAGTCAAAAGCAAGAATGAAACAACGCGAGCTACAAAGTAATCTATCAAAATTCAAGACCTCAGGGAAAAGTCAAGTATTCGGCCATGATACCAGTCATTGGGTGTGGGAGTTGCACTCTTTGGGGGTTTGCTGTTTGCTTACTTATTTGTTTAGTTATGTTTTTAATTTTTTTTTTATGTTTTTCTTTGTACCCCGAACACATTGTTTTCCGCTCTCCTCAGCAGACACAACATATGACAAATGGCACTTACTTTTGAAATCTAAGTTTGGAAGTGTCATTGGATGTCAGATATTGATAGAGTAAGGAAGAGAGGAGTGGCCTTGTTAGTGAGCCCGGAAGTGCAGCAGTGTGTGACCGAATGGAAGGTGTCATCGAGACGGATGTGGGTTAAAGCGAAATTTGAACGTGAGTTGCGGGATATCTGTGAGTGCATATGGGCTTGGTAGTGAAAAGGATGAAATAAAGAGAGAGTCCTTCTGGAATGATGTTGATGAGTGTCTGCAGAGTTTTGGAACAAATGTGAATGTGGTAATGATGAGAGAGATGAATGTGGCAGTTGAAAGTGTAGTTGATATGTATGGTGTGCCTGGAAGAAATGATAATGGGGAAAGAATTATAGGAATGTGTGTTGCGCGAAAGATTGGGTTTGGAAATACCCTGTTTGAGAAAAAAATATATGACCACACTGCAATTAGCAGAAGGCATAGGAGTTATCTGGAAGATGTTTGCGTAAGGAGGGGGGCAGATATAGGTAGTAATCATCAACTTGTTGTGTCAAAGATTAAAATAAAACTTAAGAGAAACGTTAATGGTAACTGTACAGGAGGTAATAAATATGATTGTGATGAGCTAAGAAGTGATGAGAACACAAAGGAAAAGTTTTGGTGGGAATGCAGGAACAGGTTTCTAGTCCTGCAGGATTTGATGGAATCTGAAGACAATGATATTAATCAAATGTGGAGAGAGGTAAAAGAGGTTTTGCATGAGAGTGCTAAGGTTACTATCAAGAAAAAAGGAAAAGCGAGAAGGAAAAAGTGGATGTCAGCTGAAACATGGAATGCAATTCAGAAAAGGAAAGAGGCGAAGTTAAGAAATGAAGAACAACATGTTGATGGCCAGGTAGTTGAAATACTTAGAGCAAAGTAGTATCTGAAGTAAAAAGACTCGTTAGATAAGATAAGAGGAGGCTATATGATGAAAAGGCAACATAGACAGAAATTAAATTAAGTAAAAATGACGGTCAGAGCACAAGAGCAGCGTATCAGGCCATAAAGTTAACTGGGACTGAAAAGAGAAGGAAGGAAATACCTGTACGAGATAGAAATGGTAATCTGATGACTAAAGATTTGGATATAAAAGGAAGGTGGAAAGAGCATTTTGAATCTGTTCTAAATAGACCAATCCCAGCTGAAGAGGACATTTTGCCAGCCGAAAGAGATTTGCAGATAGAAACGGGATATAACTTTGGAAGAGGTAGCAAAATCTATAAAGGAGTTAAAGAATTTCAAGGCCCCAGGAGAGGATGGAATATTTCCTGAAATGCTTAAGGTGGAAAATGATGAGTTGATGAATGGGCTTTTGAAACTTTTTAATGTGTCTTGGGATAATGGTGGAATTCCAGAAGAGTGGAAAAATGGAGTGATTATAAAAATACCAAAAAAGGGATATTTAAGTGCGTGTGGCAATTGGAGGGAGATAACTTTGACACCTGTAGTTGCAAAAGTCTTTTCCAAAATCTTGTTGAACAGAATAGAGCCAGGAATTGATAACATTTTAAGAGAAGAACAAGTGGGATTTAGAAAGGGTCGAGGTTGTAATGATCAGATTTTTATTGTAAGGCATCTAATGCCACGAGCTAATGAGATGAAAATGCCACTTAGTATGTGTTTTGTGGATTTTGAAACGGCGTTTGATAGTGTTTCACGTGGAGCTATGTTGAAACTTATGAGATTCTGTGGTATACCAGAAAAGTTTGTAAATATTATTAGAAGCCTGCATGAAGGTACTTTTTGTAAGGTAATGGTGGGTAGTTCTTTGAGTGATCCATTTGAAGTTAGGTCATGAGTGATTCAAGGAGGAGTTCTTTCGCCACTGCTGTTTGTTCTGGTTATGGATTATGTTATGAGTAAGGTTGTAAGGAGAACAGGTGCAGGAATTAACTGGAAAGAAAATAAGAAGCTGATGGATTTGGACTATGCTGATGATATTGTACTGATTTGAGGAAGTATTTACGAGATGCAGAGGATACTTGATTGTGTGGTGGAGGAAGGAGAAAAAGTGGAATTGGTAATAAATTGTGGAAAGACTGAAATTATTAATATGAACGTGGAGAACCAAATCGATTGTGTAACTGGGAATAATGTGGTGAAGAATGTAGAAAACTTTAAATATCTGGGAACGATTGTATCATCTAATGGAATTGAGGAGAGGATTACACAGGCTTGGCGAGCTGTTGGAATGTTGAAATCTGTTTGGAATAATAATATGCTTTCGGTACATACTAAAGTGAAAATTTACAAGTCCATGGTTAGACCAATTTTAATTTATGGGCATGAGTCATGGTACAGTACAATTGCAACAGATCAGAAAGTATTAGGATTTGAGAATAAAATACTGAGAAGGATTCTTGGGGTAAAGTGGCAAGACAGAGTTACAAATGAAAGAGTAAGGGATATTACGAGAGTGGAACCAGTTAATGAATATGTGAGACTGTCTCGCTGGAAGTGGCTGGGGCACATATACAGAAAAGAAGGCAGTTCAATATAGGATGTGCCAGAGTGGACTGCTAGAGGAAGAAGAGGTAGAGACAGGCCGAGGGAAACCTGGTTGAGGACAATGAAAAAAGAAGCAGGAGAGGAGTGTTGGTGGGACCTGATGGAGATGGCAAGAGACAAATATTGGTGGAGAGAGTTCATCGAGGCCCTATGCATTCCGTGGGGTGCCATAGGAATTGATTGATTTATTGATTGATTTACAAATATACATGGGTGAGACAGGAAATTGCAAAGATTGTTGATAGAGCATTGATGGACTTCGTGGTTGAGTCCAGGGATATAAGAGAAAGATTGTTGGATGTGAGAGTTTTGAAAAGGAGGAGTGGAAGTATGTCTGACCACTATTTGGTGGAGGGAAAGTTGAGAGTAGGTATGAGGTGGGTGAGAGTTAGGAGAGTTAGGTGTGGCAGGGAGGTGAGTTGGATAAAAGAGAGAAAATGATAGAGTATCAGAAGTTGAAAGATGAGTAGAACGCAGTGAAAGATCAGGAAAATGGCGGTGTGGAGGAGGAAAGACAGTTGTTTAAGAGTGCTGTGGTGAGGCATCCGCAAGAGGTGTGTGATATGAGACGAGAGGGTGGTGGTGTAAGAAAAGGAAATGACTGATGGTGTGAGGAAGTAAATATGGCTGTAGCTGAGACGAGATGTGCATATGAAGTGTGGCTGCAGAGGAAGGATGAGGTGTCATATGAGAGGTGTAAGAAATAAAGGAATAGTGTAAGAAGGGCTGTGCGTGATGCTGGCAGCAGGTGATAGGTGTAGTAGACGGTTGACAGAGAATTTTCGACAGAATAAGAAAATTTTTTGGCAGGAGATGAAGAGAGTGCGCAGGGGAGAGAAGGAAGAGCGAGTAAAAGCAGAGGATGGAAGGATGTTAACTAAGATGGATGCAGTAAGGAAGAGATGGGCAGAGTATTCTGAAAGATTGTTAAATGTATGAAGAGGAAAGGGAGGCTGAGATTGTGGCAGATGGAAGGGTGCAAGGAATAAATGTGTTGGGAGAGTTGAATGATTCTTTGATCACGATGGAGGAAGTGCAGGAGGCAGTAAAGGAGATGAAAACAAAGAAAGCTGCAGGTATGGATGGGTGTGCTGTGGAATGCTTGAAAGGTGTGGAAAGACTGTTGCTGAGTGGTGAGTAAGATTACTAGGTGTGTGTTCTGTGAGCGGTATGGTGTCGATTGCCTGGGCAAGCGCGTGTGTGGTTCCGTTGTATAAAGGTAAGGGTGATAAGTATGAATGTACTAGTTTTAGGGGAATAAGTCTGTTGAGTGTTGCAGGTCAGCTGTATGGTACAGTGTTGATTAAGAGACTTGGAGAGGATATAAAGGAAGTGACTGGTGGTGAGCAGTGTAACTTTAGGAGAGGAAGGGGATGCGTGGATCAAATGTTTGCTGTGAGACAAGTGTGAAAAGCATTTAGCGAAAGGTAAGGGTGTGTTTTGGGAGTTCATGGATTTAGAGAAAGCTAATGATAGAATTGATAGGGAGGCTTCGTGAATTGCCTTGAAATTGTATGCTTAACGGCAGGTTATTAGAAGTAGTGAAAAGTTTTTATGTAAATAGTACAGTGTGTGTTAGAGTGGGAAATACTCTGAGTGATTGGTTTCCCGTGAGTGTGGGGCTGCGGCAGGGATGTGTGATGTTGCCTTGGTTGATTAATATTTATATGGATGGTGTTGTAAGGGAGGTGAACGCGAAAGTGTTAGGGGGAGGTTGGAGCCTGGTGAATGCTAATGGTTGAGAGTGAATCTTAATCAGCTGCTGTTTGTGGATAATACTGCACTGGTGGCTGACTCGGAGGAGATTGAGAGAGTCGGTAGAGGAATTTGGAAGGGTTTGTGAAAGAAGGAAATTGACAGTAAATGAGAAAAGAGTAACGTGATGAAGTGTACAAGGTTGGTAGATGGTAGGAGGATGAATGTAGTTTTGAATGATGAGTTGCCTGAGGAGGTAGAGTGTTTTAAGTATTTAGGGTCACATGTTGCTGTGGATGGACGAATTGATATAGAGGTGAAGTTAGAAAGAGTGAAGTAGGAAAGGTGCTGGGAGGAATGAAAAAAGTGTTTAGAAGTCGTTCGCTTAGAATGGATGTAAAAAGAAGGCTGTATGAGAGTGTAGTGGCACTGGCTGCGTTATATGGGCTGAAACATGGAGTGTGGGTGTTGCAGAAAGGAAAAGTTTGAATGTAATGGAAATGAGGTGCCTGAGGAGTATGTGTGGAGTGTGTTGTATGGATCGAGTGAGAAATGATGAAGTGCGAAGGAGAACTGGAGTTATGCGGGAGATGGCTGATCGAGTTGAGAAAAGAGTGTTGCAATGGTTTGGTCATATGGAGAGAAAGGGTGAAGAGCAATTGGTGGAAAGGATAATTGGATCTGATGTGAGAGGTGTAAGGCTGAAAGGAAGACCACGAATACGATAGATGGACAGTGTGAAGAGAGTGCTGGATGTGAGAGGGATGTCTGTAGAGCAAGGAAGAGTGGCTGTGCGTGATAGGAATGACTAGAGAGAAACTAGTAATGAATAAATGGTGATGTGCCAGAGGGAATATTCTCCCGCATTTGGTCTGATCAGCTGATCAGGTCTGGTGCGGGTGAGGGGAAGGGTCCATTATGATGTGGCAGGGATAAACCAGCACTGCTGTGGATGTCACTGATTGCACTGCACAGTTGACCCTCGTGCAGTGTGGTGCGGTGAGGATCTGTCCCTTCTCTCCTTGGGGCTAAGATACAAGTAAACGTCTGTGTGTGGATAAGCAAACTGGGAATGGGTGGTCCTGTCTCGGCAACCCTCCTTTCTTTGAGGGAAGCAGTCTAGGTATACAAAAAATTAATAATAAAAAAATCTGACTGTTTCTGACCCAGTCATTACAACTGGTCTCTCGAAAGGTGAACAGATTATTATGCTGAATTATTATAGGTGACGTTCTCAGGTTCTAGGGTAAAAATACACTTACGGTGTTACACGAGTCGTTTGCTGGATATCTTTAATATATCACAATTTAACAGTGAGTACAGGTGTTTGGTGTCATCTATTTGAATGTGAGTCAACCACTGAGCCGTGGCAAATACTTTTGGCGAGAATTTTAAGTCAAACGCAGGTGGTCACAGACCCCCTCCTCAAATCTTAAATCCACTGTAATCATCTGACTCTTGTTCGGTCGATATGAATGGATCTATTTTACATGAATTACTAAGTTTCCCTTGGTGCTGTCGAAAGGCAAATGTCTGCCTCCACTGATCAACAAATCTTCTTAGTCTGTTTATAGGTGAATGCCTTCTCGAAATGAAAACGATAGTGTGATGAAAGAACAAAATCCTTCTCACTGGGAAACCTTAATTAAATTGCAAAGGATCTTCCTGTCTCCATTTATGTACCTTAACATCCCCACATATGCAAGAGTTATAGTACGATAACTTACCCTGGAAGATCAGCAGCAGACAATGATGCACAATGTGGTCTGTATCTTAGGTGCCCATGTCCACTAGCTGGAGAATTTGCATGTGTTGCAGAGAGAGCTAAGTTACTATTACCACTTCTATCCTGAATGCTATTTTACCTCCAAAAATCTCCATATTTCTTTATGTCACCTTTTTAGCTCCACCTACTGCATGATTGATAATGTTTCATCGACAGCCAAAATCCCTGCGTCCCTTACACCAGCAGATTGAAACGTCCGCGTAACACACAGGACACTTCAAGATGAGGATGACAGGGACAGAATATACGGATCACTCTGCACTATATGCTGACACACGTAGATGACTGCAAGGAATATTTTTCTAACAACGTCGTACTTCATCACCCTCGTAAATATGATGGTTACTCTATTTCGATCACACACACACACACACACACGCACACACACACACACACACACACACACACACACACACACACACACACACACACACACACACACACACACACACACACACACACACACACACACACACACACACACACACACACACACCCACACACACACACACACACACACACACACACACACACACACACACACACACACACACACACACACACACACACACACACACACACACACACACACACACACACACACACACACACACACACACACACACACACACACACACACACACACACACACACACACACACACACACACACACACACACACACACACACACACACACACACACACACACACACACACACACACACACACACACACACACACACACACACACACACACACACACACACACACACACACACACACACACACACACACACACACACACACACACACACACACACACACACACACACACACACACACACACACACACACACACACACACACACACACACACACACACACACACACACACACACACACACACACACACACACACACGCACACACACACACACACACACACACACACACACACAATGTATTTTGTACACTGACATGTTTTATCAATTCTCGGGGTAAATAGCATTTTACTGTCTCTGGTTCCTGCAACTTTTAGAGCTGAATGAAATCGTCTTACGTCAGCTGGATCATAAAGTAAAGCTGCCCTGACCTCGGGAAGGTTAATGATGACAATACTAACACTAACACACTCTTGTAGCCAACTCAGTCAATAAAATGGTCTAGCGTTAAAGGCAACATAATACCAAAATTGTCCCGGCCATGAGATGGTTAATGGTCACACTAACGTGGCTGTGTAGTCCTTAGGGCACAGTACTTAGGGTTTTGTGATTTTTTAGAACTATTTCATTTATTGGTGAGACTTGCTCAATATAACCTCTCAAAATATCAAGGTATTTTTATCAGGATCAGCTCTCGTTTCGATTAAATTCTTAAAGTTAACCTTTAACTTGCCTGTGCTCAGGATAATACCATAAGATCATAATAAAACATTCCTCTTAAATCTTTGAAGCTGGCAACGTATTTCGTGTTTCGTTCTTGCTGCTGCAGGATGTTTTTATGCAACTTAAGAGAGCCGCGAAGCAGTTGAGGTGCTAGTGAGGGCTACATCTAACTCTTCAAATTAGAAAAGTTTATCTTACTTGAATAAAATCGTCCGTAATATGAAGAATAAAATGAGGCAAATAAATCATCTGCCTGAAGGAGTAAGGTTTGAGTTTTGACGTCATTTTCATATTGAGTCCTTGCTAGCACCCACGATTGTACTCAGTCCAGAGTGATAAATTATACTGGAGCTGTTACTGAAGGCTAAATCTAATATTTCTACTTGGAAATGCGTCTTCTAAGTTGAATAAGGGTAAGTAGCAAAAGGACAAACTAAACAATATGCTATCAGAGTGAAGGTGTTAATATTTGTGGCCGAGGTCCTTCTCAGATGAATGAAGTATGATCTATGGTCGCCAGAATATATTACCTGTATGTTACAGTCATTCTAGATGGGCTTACTGTCCAAGGTACATCTATATTACGATGATCAGATTTCTCTATGTTTGTTGGTTTGTTTGTTACCGTAATACAGCAAAAACGGCAAAACATAGAGCATTTTTTATTAGGGCAAGGTACAGTTAAAATGCCCTAACTTGAATCAAACAATTTCCAGTCCAATTAGGCCACCGGTTCCCGAGTTATGACTCATTTCTGGCCTCCTGACATCGAGCGGAGACCTCCAAAGGAGGCCTTTAAGTGAGTTGGAATAAAGGATTTCCTTTACTAGAGTATGATCCCCTGGTGACTGCCTGAATATTATCATAGTAATCCCCAGCCGTGATCAAGGATGCACTGCCGTCATACGTACTCTCATATGCTGTCTATACAGGCAATACAAGTGCTTAATGACCCTACCGGCCCACCGCGCACTTGCTCCTGCGGAGGTCTGTCGGGCTTCTCCCTCAAAGCTCAGTCTGTTTCACTGTTATTAACGAGGTATGAGAGCCAGTATAAAAAAAAAAAAAAAAAAAAAAAACGTAATCTACCTTCTGTATTACACCCACGACTGATTTGCCACGAGAAAAATATCATACTGTAGATATGGAGAGTTCATAAGCCTAAATTTCCATCTGCTTCAATTGCCAAATGCAAAGTACAAGACCGCTCAGCAGACAGTACCTACCAGATGTAAACACCTTTTGAAGGAAAATAAGATTTCCTGTGCAATCAGTTTGACTCTCTGTGAAGCAATAAGAGTATCTGATGATCAAGTGGGAATTTTGGCAAAGGAAATATATTGCAGAAGAAGGATGATTAGAAGAGCGAATAAGAGCTCATGTCCATTAAAATGGCCTCTTGGATGTTGTACCTCAAGATGCGCCGATGTTTATGGCAGGTGCGTAAAATTTACAAATCCTTCTCGTTACAAGGAGAGAAAGGCCCAAAATGCTCCTTGTTTGCAACTGATTTGGTTCTGGCTAAGAAGGAAGAGCAAACTATAAGGAAACGCATCTGAGAGGAAAAGGAGAATAACGCATGAGAATGAAGATTCAAATGCTAGACATATACACGGTATGTTGTATTGGAGTCTTTGTCAACATCTGGGGAGGCACAGACTCTAAAACTGGTGTTGGTGGAGGATTCTAACTCTCAATATTACCTCAAAAGGTGAAATGTTAGAAAAATTTCTTATCCATAAGTTTATCATCATCAAACTGTAAGAAGATAAATACCCTCTGTACTGTTTTCGCCACAGTTTCCGTCAACAGTGCTTCTGAACAAATATTTGGGACTAGCATGCAACGTTGACAGTAACAAGGGTTGAACGAGCTGCTTATTAAAATATAAATTTGATCCACAACGATATCTCACTCGTCATCGGGATGGCAACCTGATGGAGGGCCTAATCAGAAGTTACCTTCAAATAATTGTTTCCCGATCTGAAGTACATAAATTCCTTGCAGCACCAGAGCTAATTTTTGGCACAGGGCGCAGCCTGGCACTGACAATGATTGTTGCTGTTGAGAATGTCTTCGTCATGGATTCCGTGTATGAAGCTGTGTTATGTGCATTTTTTTTATGGTGACAATCGGATCATCAGGTGGACTAGAAAATAAACTACTTACTCGTAAACGTTTTATTATGTTTTAGCCAAACACTGAGAGCAGCGACATGAATTACAACCTGGCATTAAATAGAGCCGTCATGCTTTCTGTGAAATCCACGAAAACTTATGTTAATCTCTTACTGTCCCAATTAAATCAAACTTACCCAAGCAATCAGCAAAGCTGGCCTCTTTAGTTGAGTCTTCTTTTTCTGGGTAAGGCTCCCTCAGAGGAGGTTACATTCAGAAAATCTGGATCAGTCAATCGAACTGCAACCATGGCAAGGCTCATCTACTGTTTGAAATTCTTTATGTTGAGAAAATATATTTCCTGCATGCTGTTATACTGAAGACAACTGGCATACAAAATATTTTCTTTTTAGGGAATACAATTTTATGTACTGTAAAATCTTGGTTCCTCTTTTGCTTGCCAACATCCACTCCAAGGTCTTGCAGTCACTGAATTGGTTCCAGCTATGTGAGTTCTGAAAAATTGGGGTGCGTGTGGTACCTGAGTGGTGATTTAGTGGCTCTTGTTTTCTTCGAAAGGAATTCGGATTTTCAGGAAAAAATAAATAAACAGTGGTTCAGCACCTAGGGGAGAGAAGCCAGGAGAATTCACCAAAGATAATTCAAATGGCTAAGAGAGAAATATTCAGGTCAAAACATTCCTTGAATTTGTGTCTGATAAAACAAAATTTCTGTCACCTATTATGCGACTTGAAACTTAATTTAAAAAAGTGAATAGATTCCTCGTACAACGTCGTACAGGTAAGTGGTGATTGACATATGAACGGGGAATCCCACTGACTGTGGATTGCAGTAGATTCCTCATTAATAGTGTGAAGCAAACTCGGTTCATTATTCATGCCGTGAAAAACAAAATCTGAAGACGTTTCCCAGTTTCATGAAGAGGGCTTTCATCAAGAGCACACAAACATTTCACTGGTCGATGAGTAATAGTATTTTAATCCTCAATAGAAAGTGTTTTCCTTAGATCCACTTTTTTTTCTTTTTCTTTAATGAATAACGGTGCATTTATATCTGACAAATAATTCTTATTCACCAAAACTAAGATTTATTCTAATATAAGGTGGTACTTATATAGCACTATTTAATAAACTGTTTTAAAACATGCTTATTATAAGGTACAGTAGCTGAAGTAGAACGGGAAACTTGTACTGCTTGAGCACATCCATATTATTATGCAATCATTATGCTATTATTACGTTTCCTCTGAGAATGTGCGTAGTATTCAAGGAGGGAACATGAATTTGTGTAACGTGGTTGTGTGTAGGCTGATTTGATTTGAGGCTGGGGGTAATAGTGGTCAGAGTGACGATTTCCTGGTCAGGAGGCTGACTGGAGGTTGGTGAAGGATGTTAGTTATAGGGAGCGGACAGTCTGTGCAGGAACACAAATTTCTGACATGTGACATAATATTGAAGGAGTGGGTAGTGAAGAAGAGGACCTATACACCCAGAAGATGAATAGAATGGTGGCTGAACACGGAACTGTTGACAAAAGTGTTCATGAGCAGTACAGAACTCTAAAGAACAATCTCTTGAGAGTTACTGATTCAAGTGTGTGAATGGACAAGGGGCCATTCAAGACATAAGCAAACATGAGGCTGGATGAAGGTGTAGAAGCGGCAGTTAAGATTTCTCCAGAAATGGAAAAGTGGTGGTAACAGAAAGGAGTACTTGGATGTAAAGCGCAGGGCTAGATTGGAGGGATACAGGGCAAAATCTGAGTCTCATCATTTACTGAGGAATCTAAATGTGGCTGAAAGGAATAATATGGTATATAAGGTGGCAAATCAGATAAAGAGGGAAAAACAGGATTATCATAGGGCAGCAATATGTGCGAAGAAACATGAAGGAAAGGTAGTGGTGGACAGTGAGGATATTAAAGACCCCTGGAGGGAGAATTGTAAACGACTGATGAATGAGCTGCTTAACTGAAACAGGGAAGGTTTGGAGTCAGTGGATCCAGAGTTTGGTCCTTGGCCTGTGATTGACGCTGCTGCTGCGAGCAGAGCAATAGGCAGGATGCAGTTGGGGAAGGCAGCAGGTGTCTGGGTTGAGTGCTGAAATTTTGAGGCCTCAGTAGTGGATTTAGTGGGCTACTGATTTGATAAATACGATTAAGTATGTGTTTTCCCAGATGACTGATTGAAGAGTGTGACTGTAAATGTGTACAAGGACAAGGTTGATGTCCAAATTATAGAAGCATAAAACAACTGGACCAGATAGTGAAGGAAACGGAGAGAGTCCTAGAAAGTATGGTAAGTGGAATAATGATGAGAAACAGTTTGCATTTACCCCTGGTTAACGGGCCACTGATGCCATACTCATTGTCTGACATCTTCAGGAAAAATATACCGGAAAGAAAAGGGAGCTGTACTATGTTTTTGTTGATTTAGTGAAGACCTTTGACAGAGTCTCTAGGGAGGTGGTGAAATGGACAATGAGAAAGTTTGGGATCGAAGAGTGGCCAGCTAGAGTGGTTATGCTAATGTATGTGGGTGCTCGCACTGAGGTGAGGGTGAATGGAGATCTGAGTGACGAGTTTTCCGTGAATGATGGCGTGCATCAAGGGTCAGTCATGAGCTCCTGACTGTTTGTCATGATGCCTGAAGCTCTCTCGTGTTACTTCAGAGATAGACTTCCATGGGAGATGTATGCTGATGATTTGGTGTGAACTGCTGAGAATGAAAGGAAGGCGGTGAAAGAATTAAGGAAACGGAGTGATGCAAAGGGGCACAGGGGTTTGAGAGTGAATCGAGATAAAACAAAAATGATGATTTCTACGGCTGGCAGTGGTACTGCCGAAGCAGAGGGAGAGTGGCCATGTATGGTTTGCAACAAGGGTGTGGAAAATAACTCCATTTTGTGCAGTGTTTGTTGATGGAGGGTCATAAGAGATGTAGTGGTATTAGAGGTAAGCTGCCAAATAATGCTAATTTCATGCGTGAGGTGTGTCGGGGAGAGCATGTAGAGATTTTCAGGCATGAAAGTCAAATTGCTGGAGAGTCTCTTGCGTATGTGGAGGGTTTTGTTTTGTGTGGGATATGTTATGTGCTGCAGTGGGACAGAAGCTTGCGCTGGTGTTTAGTTAAGGAGTGGTTGGAAGAAGCTCAGTGGGTTGCCTCTCCTAACACTGTGAGTGCTCTCCTTCCTTGCTAGAGGATCTTCGTATGCGGCATGTATTAAGCCTGCAATGGTGTTTGGTAATGAGACCAGGAATTTAAAGAAAGATGATACTTGTTGGCTCAGATTTATAGAGATGACAATGGTTAGATGGATGTGTAGTGCGTCCTTGAAAGCAAGACCTGGTGGGGGGGGAAGGGAAGGACTAGGACTGTGTTTGAAGAACTGAGGGGAAAGATGACATTTGAATGTATTGGTGTTGTGATGACGAGGAGTAGACTGAGATGGTTTGGGCATAATGAGAGGATGATGACAATTGGGTGTGGAAAGCGAAAAGTGTGAATATCATGAGGCAGACAAAAAAAAAAAAAAATGAGATGAGGATATAGAGTGTGACCTCAGGACTTAATAGGGAGACTACTATATATATATATATATATATATATATATATATATATATGTGTGTGTGTGTGTGTGTGTGTGTGTGTGTGTGTGTGCGCGCGTGTGCGTGTGTGTGTGTGTGTGTGTGTGTGTGTGTTGATTGACTAGAAGAGAACAAGAACCTTGCCGACTGGTGCAAAACTTTGTGGGTATCTGTGACCATCGGACTTACAAACAAAACATAAAAGAGAACAAAGTGATGGTTACTGAGAGAGAGAGGGTCCCCACGAGTGTGATTTGATGGTGAATGCAGAGAAACTGCAGTTTAACGGAGTTTAAGAATCAGGGTGTAATAATAGAAAAAATTGGTAGACGTGCAGAAGAAATGGAAAGTAGAGAAACACATGGAAGGTAAGTGGCTGCTGCTCTGATGATTTTGAAGTGAACGGTTGAGTATTGCTGCTGCAAACAATTTGCAAGAAGGATTTTTAGTGTCTACATTGATATATGGATGTGAAGTTTTCATGTGGCATGAGAATTTTAAGTAGAGAATAATAATTATCAAAACGTAGTTACTGTGGAATGTGTGTAGAGTTCACAATGAAGATGAGAAAAGCAAAAATGTATCCATCATCATTATTATTGTTGTTGTTGGTATTATTATTATTATCATTATTATTACTGAAATAGCAGCCATGGCAACAGAAGGCATCACAACACCCCCGGGAGGATACAACGGAGGAATAGGTAGGGCCCGCGTGACATTTGTGTGATACGGGCATATGTCCCATACGGCCGCGCACCCATATTCCACGTAGTGCACCCGACGCGAACATCTCAGTCTGGGTGCATTACCCCTCAACCAATCCAGCCTTCATCAGGATTGGGGTGAAGCTAGAAAAACAGCTCCAGGCAGCACCCCAATGACGGCCTGTAGCCGCACACTAAAAGGAATGGCCTGTAGCCGTGCAACTGTGACGGCCAGTAGCCGCACACTAAAAGCAACAGCCTGCAGCCATGCAACCATGATGGCCGGTAGCTGCACCTTTGAAAGACGGCCAGCAGCCGCTCATTGTGCTGCCAACCCCCCTGCAGAACCCGTGACGGCTGGTTGCTGCACACAGGGAGAGAACGGTATGCCCTCTCTCCTACAGTTGCCTCGAGAGGCACAACACCAGTGACGGCCGGCAGCTGCACTAGTAGACAAGGGATGGCCTGTTGCCGCCCTTCACCTACATGTCGCCCCTCATATGGGACTTTGGCGACAGCTGGTAGCCGCGCCCATAGGCAGGTGACAGCTGGTAACCGCTCCCTTAGGCAGGTGACAGGTGGTAGCCGCACTTCGTCTGTGGTCCTGTCAGGAAGCCGGGCCCCGGTGATGGCCAATTGCTGCACCGACGGGAAAGGGATGGCCTGTAGCCGCCCTCTTCCCATTGCCCAAGGAACCTCAGTAATGGCCGGTAGTCACGCCAGGGAGGGGCGCCTTAAAAGCCCCTCGGCTCCTGTGACTTCACAACTTGAGGGAGACCCCTGCTCGAGCCACCCCACTGGTAGCAGAGCAAGTCCCACCCTTAACTCCCCAGACTGAGGCAGCCCCCAGGAGGAGAACCTTCCCATCAAGGACTGGTGGAGAGGATCCATCTTGACCCCAGGGCTGCACTTCATTCAGACGGCGCCAGAGGGAGACCAGCACTTGTCGGACTCCTGCCGCCAGCAATGCCGCAGCCATACCCTGACGGCGAAGCAGCGGGAGTGAGACCACAGTAGATGGGCTCTCCACAGCGCCCCTAGTACCCTGGGGCGTGACCCCTCCAGTCCAGAAGAGGAGCGGCGCCCTTCCCATACTGGGCTCCTGCAGTAGCGCCTTTAGAGGCTTTTTGGCCCCAGTCCTGAGGGCCAAACCCCGGCACCAAGCCCCTCCAGTGTGGGGCCCTTCATCACACCCAACCACAGCCTTTTCCGGAGGATGACCCCCCCCCCCACGTGTAGTCCCGTGGTTCCTCGACGAGAGGGCATCTGACGGGGTGCAGCTGACACTGGGCCGCCGAATGTGAGCCACCGGCTACCCACCCACCCTTTGGTTGGCCCGCTCTCTTGCCCCACATCCCCATAGTGACTGTGACTTCCCTGTCCGTGAGGTGAAAGTGAAAGTGACTATCCGAGTGTAGAATACAGTGACAGTGTCTGAGTATCCGAACTCTACTAAATGTGATAAGAGACATGAGCAGTGTTCCACCTCCCTATTTCATTTAGAGTAATGCGGGACAGGTATATAATTATCATAAAGTACAAGCAGCCCTGGAACAAAGTGTAGTCCCATCTTCCCTTAAGTGCCGTGTCTGTCCGTCTGTTCCCGAGACTGTCGGTATCCTGCGTGATACCTGTAGCTTATAAATACCTGCCAATTCCAGTCCTTGCCTTTGGACAAAGTCTCGTGAATTGTCTATCTTCCTGTATCCAGACTTTGGTAATATACATGTAAAATTGTTGCCCTGTGTTTTTATGCCCTGCTCCTCACACACTATGTCGAAGCTCTGGTCTAGAAAGGGAACCCAGCTATACCTTAGGTGTTGTTAGGACGGGGAGCCGACCTAAAAACACCTAGCATAACAATTGTTGTTTTTATTATTATTATTATTATTATTATTATTATTATTATTATTGTTGTTATTATAGTAGCAGAAGTAGTAGTAGTAGTAGTTGTTGATGTTGTTGTTGTTGTTGTTGTGGTATTAGTAACAGCGGTAGAAGTTGCAACCCCAGGATAATCTGAAACAAGAGCCTGGTGAACTGCAGGATGTAGTTACACTCATCTTGCAGACCATCATCCTCTTTTTTTTTGCATGGAAGACGGAACCAAAGGCTAGAAGCCTGCAAGATTGTTTCCTCCAGGAAAAAAGAAATAAACACGATAACAGAGAGCCAAACTCAAGGTCGGTTCATTTCGAGATGCCTGGACACACCGCATTTAATAGACAGGAGGTCATAGGAAGTAGGAAATACAGACGGAAGAAGACAGTTCCAGAGTTACCCTTTTACATACATGAAGGACTGGGAGTAACAGCTAATGCTTGCATTCGAGAGTTGAACAGAAATGGGATGAGAGTTTGCTACTTAACCGGAAGTAGTTGAGGGACATTTGTATAGCCAGGCTGTTGAACACCCCAGTCATATACATCCCACAGCATGAAGGTGTCCCTCTCCAGTGCCAGTGTGATTCCTGAAGATGTGTGTGAATATGTAAAAGAGGGACATTTCTTGTTTCCTTTTGTCCCTGTGGATATCAGTATACATACACATACACTACTAAGGATAACCGGCGTTGCCTGATTAAAACCCTCTGATCACGCAAACCGGCATTGCCTGGGATCCTGGAAAGCCAATCCCCCTGTGGAAGAAAACCCCCAGGGCCCCATTTTGCCCATGGAATCTATATTCCTCTTTTGGTCCATTTACTCAAGGATATATTCTTCATGGTAATATTCCTACGATGGACCTATTTTCCCACTACCCACTCACTCATCTACCATTCCAGCCCCCATTGATTTCCCACACACCCACCTACAGTACCCATTTACCCATCCACCTTTCCATCCACCCTGTCCACTCACTCACTCACGCTCACTCACCCTTCCTGCCCGACCACCCACCCACACTGCCATACCAAACCCACAAACACTGCGCCACCACTCCCACCCAACCATGCCCCCTCATCCCACCTTAGCCTGCGCCACCACACCCACCCTCCAACCCTCTCTCCCACTCCATCCACAATGCCCCTCTACACCCACACCCACACACACACACACACACACACACACACACACAGAGTGGGAGTCACAGAGAGCAGACGTGCGACCTCGGTGCTCCGAACCAGCACGGCCAGTGGCATTACCTAAATTAGTATCTTTATATGAGTCAAGCTCTGTACCAGGTTAGACTAAATGATTTTTCATTATCAAAAGAAAAAAAAAAAAAGTTTAAACAAAACTTGTTCAAACAGAAAAGAGAACCAAGAGGCGAAAGAATGCGCTCAGTCAGCTGAGGTTTGTTTAGACTACAGCTGCACGGAGTATGTAAGTACATGTACTCTGTGCTTTTAGTATTGCAAAATGGACACATACTTTAGTAAAGCAAATTTGGAAAAGAAAAGGGATAAAGGTAGAAAGCAATATGATGATTTCTACCAAGAACTGGTTGAAGTGGAAACACACAATAGACTGGTTGAACGTGTACACAAACTAGAAATGTCTTTCAAAAATGAAATTGATGAAATAAAGAAGCAGATGCACTTGCAAAAGGAAGAAACAGAAAAACTAGGAAGGGAGGCCAACAAGAAAGACACAACCATCAGTGAACTAACAGTGGAATTGAGTACACTTAGGAAGAAAATGAGTGAAATGGCAAATACAGTAGTCAATCACGAGTGTTATGGAAGAGTTCAAAAATGATACAGAGACAATTAGGCAAGTAAGCAGTCTGATAGACCAAAGCAGTGATATTGAGGAGAAGATAACATAGGTGAATGAAGCTGTGCAAAGCTACAAAAATGATGTGGAAACTACGTATGCTGAAATGGTGAAAGTAAAGAAAGACTTAGAAACAAGGGTGGAGGAAAAAAGCATTAAACAGGAAGTGAAAAGAATAATCCAAAACAATCCAAATTTAGTCAGAGATTCAGTAGATATAAAAATCTATAGTAATCACTGGTATAGAAGAGGAAGAAGTAAAAAACAAGATCACAAGAGACAAAAAGGAGATGGCAAAAGTAATGAGCTTACTGAAAGAAGTATCAGAGGAAATCTGTAGTAAAGACATAGAGGAACACAAAAGGTTAGGGAAATACGAGAAAAGCAAGACAAGACCTCTAAAGGTGACTTTCCAGAGTGTAAACACTGTGGAGGAGATACTAAAAAATGCAAAAAATCTTATGGAAAAAGAAGAGTTCAAAAATGTATGGATAAAAAGATGCCGAACACAAGAGGAACTGGAATTACTGAAAGAGAAGAGGGAGGAAGCAAAAACAAAAAATGAGGGAAGATCAGAAGAAGAGAAGAACAATTTTTTTTTTTTACAAAGTAATAAGATTGCAGGTACGAAAGTGGTACATAAACAGGAGGGAATAAAAAGGAGGAAGGTAGTAAAACCATGTCATGACAAATATATAAATAAGATGATAAAGTTGATGTACTCAAATGTGGATGGAATGGTATCTAAATTACTAGAGATGAATGATTATGTCAGAGAAAATGAACCACAAATAATATGCCTAACTGAAACAAAATTAACACCAAGGATATCCAATGACATACTAAACTTAGAGGAATACAATATATGGAGAAGAGACAGAAATTTAAAAAAAGGAGGAGGAATTATATTAACTAAGAAAAATAAAAAGGTCAATGAAATAAAACTAGATATACCATCACAAGTAGAACTGATTGCAGTAGAGATCAACACATCTGAAGGGAAAGTACTTGTAGCCAATTTGTACATGCCACCCAGATCAAATACATGAGAAAGACACGAATATGAGGACCTGGCAGAGAGTACAATTCAGAGTTTAAGATCATTATTACATAAAATGGAAGAGAAATCGGAAAGAATTATACTAACTGGAGATTTTAATACAAATATAAATTGGAATACTCTAGATATAATTAGCCAAGAAAGCTGTTGGGACCAAAAGCTCCTGGATCTCGTGCAAGAGTTTTTCCTAACGCAACATGTGAGGGAAACCACCAGAAAAAGAGGACTCGATGTACCTTCAGTGCTAGATCTAATATTTACTAGGCAAGAAAATGATATTGACAGTTTAATATATCACCCTCCACTCGGCAAAAGCGATCATGCAGTACTAAATTACAACTTCAGGATAGCATATGACATAGTTAACAGCAATGAACGTTACAAAAAGAGCCTAAACTATAAAAAGGGAAATTATCAAGACCTAAAGAAGTATTTCTTAGAAGTTGATTGGGAAAATGAGCTTAGAAGACAAGATTTAAATGCAGTATATAAAAAATTCTGTGAATTTTATGAAATAGGAGTCCAGAAGTACATCCCACGGCACAAAGAAGCAGATAAGAAAATACAGAAATGGTTCAATACAGAATGTAAAAAATCAAAAGAAAGAAGAGATTTGTTGTGGATTAGATACAGATGACACAATAGGGAAAGGGCGTATAATAATCACAAACAGGCAACAAACGATTATACAAGAATAAGGAGGGAAGCCCACAAACAGTTTGAGGAGGATATAATAAATAAAAGTAGTGATCAACCAAAGCTGTTTTACAGCTACATCAGAAGCAAAACCAAAGTAAAAGATAAAATACAATCCATTACGGACGAGGGAATCACTTATATGCGAGAGAAAGATATTTGTGAAGCACTAAATAAGAATTTCCAATTAGTTTTAACAAGAGAAAAAAATTTTGAAAGGGACTATGTGGAACATGCATGTCCACACATACTACCAGATATACAAATAGCAGAAAAAGTAATACAGGAGGAGTTAAGTAAATTAGACAGAGGAAAAGCAAGTGGTCCTGGTGAAATTTCATGTTGGGTACTACGAGAATGGGCAAAGGAGTTAAGTAAACCATTATTTTTAATTTTCAAGAAATCCTTGAGTCAAGGTAAACTACCTGATATTCGGAAGAAAGCAAATATTGTCCCCTTATTCAAGAAAGGAAATAGAGAAAATCCACTCAACTACCGACCAGTATCACTGACCAGTGTTGTAAGCAAGGTATTAGAAAAGCTTATATGAAAAGCTTGGGTAAATCATCTAGAAGAACACAGTATGATAACAGAAAGACAGTTTGGTTTCAGAAAAGGAAAGTCATGTGTAACTAATCTGTTGAGCTACTATGACAGAGTAACAAACACAATACAGGAAAGAGAAGGATGGGTGGACAGTATCTATTTTGATTTCAAGAAAGCTTTTGACACAGTACCACACCAAAGACTTTTATGGAAACTGTACCATCAAGGAGGAATTCAAGGCAAACTGTTTTGTTGGATGCAAGATTTTTTCATAAAAAGAGAAATGAGAACAGTACTAAGAGGAAACTACTCATCATGGAAAGAAGTGACTAGTGGAGTACCACAGGGTTCAGTGCTGGCACCAATCATGTTTTTAGTGTATATAAATGATATAAACAGTAACACTGGAAATGAGAGCTATCTAAATATGTTTGCAGATGATGCAAAAATACAAAGGAGAATTACTAACACAGACTCTTGTAAAAAGCTACAAGAAGAATTAAATAAACTTCATGAATGGAGTAATACATGGCAAATGGAATTCAATGTGGACAAGTGTCATGTAATCAAGTTTGGTAAAAGTGGAAAAAGACCGGATTGGGATTATAAGTTAGGAAATAAAACCCTACACACATCAGAAAAAGAGAAGGACCTAGGTGTGATTATCAATAACAAACTATCTCCGGCTGACCACATGAGCGAGAAGGTACGGAACATGTATACACTGCTTGCAAATATGAGAATAGCATTCACATACATAAATGAAGACATGCTAAAAAGGATAATAACATCATTCATTAGACCAACCCTGGAATATGCATCAGCAGTCTGGAGTCCTCATCTCAAAAAACACATAGACAAGATAGAAAAAGTTCAAAGGGCCGCTACAAGATGGATACCAAGCTTAAGGGACCTAAGCTATGAAGAAAGATTAAATAAACTGAATCTACCAACACTAGAGGAGAGAAAGAAAAGAGGTGACATGATAATGCTATATAAGTGCATATCAGGGAAGGAGAAAACAGACATAAATGATTACTTAACATATAGAGACGCATCAGCAAGAGGACACTGCAAAAAACTGCATAAGGAGAGGTGATAAAAACGTAAGGAAATTCAGTTTCCCAAACAGAGCAATTGATTAATGGAATGCACTACCGAATGAAATAGTGTGTGCCAAAACAATTCACAAATTTAAGGATATGTACGATAAATATGGTTTAAGACACGGGACAGTACGAGCTTGACTCATTCCTGTAAAGGTACAATTAGGTAAGAACAATTAGGTAAGGTAAGAAGTAAGTAAGTAAGTAAGTATTTATTGGCCACAATATCCAGTTACACATACAGGATTTCAAGCAACAATAAACCTTAACATGATAAACAGCACATCAGATATTAGCAAACAATTATGGTCCACAAAACAAGTGAAGTATTAAAGGGTTGATCAGTGCATCTATATAGCCTTAATGAATGATGGAAATCATTACACTTCTGATTAGTAACGTAAATACAATTTGACCAATCACGTTTTTTACGAAAAAAAAAATCAATTCCCAATGTTATATCATGGTTAGAATAAGATCATACAAAATGAATTAAATACACTTTAAATAACATAGGTTATGATAAACATTATAGTACACACTAGCCAAAACAGGAAAGGACCTTATACACTATCTCCTCAATAGGAAACTGAGCATCGTCACCAATGATTTGACTCCAGGAAGTAAAGTTATATCTTGTACGTATGTGCTTAGTCAGTGGACACACCTCCAGCACATGCAACTCTGTTTGCACAGCATCACATGGACAGAGCCGCTCTGCTACCGGCAGACGTCCCCGTCCACGCCGACTCCAACGGCCTGTCTCAATCGCCAGATTATGACTGATTACCCGCAGCCGACTAAATGCCATTCTGCGTACCTCACTAGTTTTACCACGACATTTATAGATCTCGTGAACTGTTAAGGTAGGGTTCAACACATTATAAATTAGCCTTCTAGAAGATGTAGAGTTAGAAATTGAATGCTTTAAAGATTCAGTGCCGACTTTAACACCAACAACAGAATTATTAATTAAACTCTTAATGGGTTTACTTGTTGGTGTGTTAGCCGCCATGGTCAGCCTGACGGCGTGCACCCACGGGTCATCGGACATACCGCGCCTCTCCCCCCACAGTCGCTGGAAAAGCTTCCTCTACCTTTCTAGTACTAAAGATTTCAGTGGCGGGCACCCGAGTTCCACGTAACAAACGTCCGTGCACGTCGTCATACGAGCTCCCACCAGCTGTTTAATACCCCAGTTATACAATTTTTCCATTGGCCTCAAGTTCCCATTGAACCAGGACTCACAGCCATATAGGTTGGTTGACATTAAGGCTGCTTCAAACATTTTCTTTTTAACACAAAATGGTATGTCTATATTCTTTTCCAAAAATGACACAAATTTCAGAATGTGGCACATTTTTGCTTGTGCGTGGGTGGTAATGGCGGACAACAGGGTGCCGTCGCTTGTGAACAGGCTGCCCAGATACACATACCTGTCACACCACTGCACGACCATCTCACCAACGCAGAATGGCTCACGATCGCCCACTGACGCATGGATTGCAAAGAACTTGGTCTTAATATTATTCACAACCATGCCATTATTTAAACAGAACTGATTCAGAAATATAAGTTTATGTTCCATCCCGCATCGCGTTGTCAAGAGAAGAACAGTATCATCCATTAGGACAAGGAGATGAAGCCACTGTAAAAAACCATCTGGCCCACAATTGGCCTTTATCAACTTAATCATGCTGTTTACAAAATGATAAACAATAAACAAGATGTTGGGGACCCCTGTCTGACTCCGATCCTGGATGTTACAATGGCTGTCCCAGTAATGCTCAAAGTAACCCCGTATATCGCCACCAGCGCCGTTAACATTCGCGACCCACACCTCAACTCACGTAACATGCACAACAATTTGGCGCAAGGGACCCGGTCGTATGCCATTGAAAAATCGACAGAGCAAACAAATAACTTATGCTTTCTCCTGTGGGCCAAATCAATTAACAGTCTAAGTGCCACAACATGTTCAATGCAGCCCCGGCCCTCCTGACTCCCTGCCTGCTCCCGATACGGAACAAACCACATAATTAACCGAGTTGATAGCACCATGTCATACAGCTTTGCCAAACAATTTATAATATTTATACCACGGTAATTCTTGGGTAATGATCTGTTACCTTTCTTAAATATCGTGACCATACGGGCCAACTGCCAGGATGTGGGATAAGAGCCAGAGGAAAAGACTGCATTAAACAACGCTAATGTAAAGTGTATCCACCTGTCTGGTAAAAACTTTATAATTCCTGGGTTTATCCCATCGGGCCCACACGCTTTATCTTGCTTTAATCTATGTATTTCTCGCACAGCCGCATCAAATTCGATGTCATCATCAAGAACTGGTATGGTTACATTTGTATCAAACTCAGTAGGTACTATAGGTTCAGCATCATGTGGGATATATACCTCCTCAAAAAAGGCTTTGAAATCCTCATCTGTGGGTTTTTTATTACCGTCACTATCATCTCTATACTCCCCACGCCAGTCTATAGCTTTCCACATACGCCTGTCATCCAAATCAATTAAGAGTCTCTCCCACCTGCTCACTGTGACATCCTCTGGCACAGTCACCTGAGCACACCGACTGGCACTAGCACACCTGTACAAAATGTCTGCCATTTGGCTCACATTAGTATCAATGTCAGGATCAAACTGGGGAATATCGAATCGAGAAAGTTCCCCAATAAAGTTTTCGATGTGAACATCACAAAACTTTATGGGACGTTTTAACCGAGATTTCTTCTTCTTACAACCTGAATACAAAACTGCATGATCACCAAGCGAACCCGCCCGCACACCAAGACACACCCTATCCACCACAGGGGAGGACAGAGCAACTGCTATGGGGGCGTGATCCGATGGAAGATCAAGATCATTATTAACGGTGAAATTTTGAATGCAATTTAAAATTTTGGTAGAAGCAATACACACATCTACTTCAGAAATCCATTCATTACGTTTCCTGTACGTCAGATTGCTCTTATAATGTTTTTCACCATATTTCAAGTTATTCACCACCACTAAATTTTGTTCTACACATACAGTAGTCATAGTATTTGCATTCTCATTAGGCAAATTAATTTGATCAGGAATCTCGGGGTAGGTGAAATAATCAGATCCAGAGACAAATAAATTCACTAAAATACTTTGAACACCAGTACCAAAACGTGTGTTCAGGTCTCATTTAGTAGAACATTACAATTTTCCTCTTTTCCACATATGATTTTCTCTTGTATATAACTGAAACTGTTAGGATTAAAGTACTGGGAATCTGTAGGGGGTATATACACAAACCCCAAGAGCACAGTGCTCAATAGGGACAATCTGAGCCAAACTTGGTCTTTCATTTTATAGTCTACACCCATCACAGATGACTGAAAACAATGCTTTACCAGTACCACTGTGCCCCCTTTATGTCCATCTGACCTCACAGTGTCTTTATAACAAACATAGCCTGGTAGAGAGATACGATCACTAGTTTTCACTTCATTCAACCCTATCACATCGTAATTCATTAACAATGCCTGTACACTGGTCTTTTCTAACTTTGTACGAACCCCACTGATGTTCCACGACATGTTTGCAACATTTCTCCTTTGTGGTCTACCTAGGAAGGAGCCGGCCGCCAGCTGTCGATGACCACCTCATTGCGATAGTTTCCTCTCCTTCGTGTCCAGTCTGATCGTGCACCCGACGTTCTCTGGTTTAGTCCTCTCTGCTGCCTCAACATCCCGCAGACGCTTCTATTCGTTCCGTACAGAAGGATGTTCGTCGTCTTCACAAACACACGGTAATACGGCGCGCCAGTCTCCTTTAGCCTCCTGGTCTTCCCAACAATTTTATCCCGCACCTGCTTCGAAGCCAAGGTCACCAGGATGGGCCTCTTACGTCCCCCTGGTTCACCTCGTCCCAACTTCCCACAGGACTCGATGTTCAGGGGTTCGCCCAGTTCACTCCAGATCTTGCTAAGTTTCCCCTCGTCCGTCGTTTCTCCAGCTAAGCTCTCGCCCTCATCAGGGACACCCAGGACGACCAGCCTTGTTTCCCTTTCTCTCCTGTCGATGGACTCCAGGAAGCTCTGCTGTCTGGCATTGATCTCAGCTTGCTTATCAATTTGCTCTTGCATATGACAATTTTTTATTGAAAACGCTCTCTGGTGATGTTATTTTACTCTTGAGATCTGCCAGTTCTCTCGTGATCTCATCTAATTTCTGCTGTAGCTGACGATTTGGTTCCCCTAACCCGTTTTTTTATGTAAGGATGTAATTCACCAGTACATCTTTATTCAGTCTTGTTAACTGGTGTTTCTCTAGTTGCCATAAATCTCTCAAAGACATATCCTGGGAGCTCATTTCTTACTCTAAAATTGGTATCAGCTGGCTATAATTACCCACCTATATTTATGGTTGCGAGTAAAGAGGTGGGCGTGGCTGGCCAGACTGACATTCCACTTGGCTATGACGTCACACAATACGTCACGTACCTCTTGAGCGCATGCGCGGGACGGGGAAGACGGATCGAGGAAAGGGGGTAGCTCAGGGGTCCAGATTTTCACAGGCTAATTATAACTACTGTAAACACCCTTCAATAACCAAAACTCGACCACAGTGTTCTTACGGTCTTCATGCAGCACTACCTGGTCTGGGGCTGACCGGGGATTCGTAATTCAGCAGGAAATTTAAATGAACTGCACAGCTCTCCCCATATGTTGTTTACTCGACCGTGCGCGCGCACACACACACACACACACACTGTTTTTTAATTTTTTTTTTTTTTTTTGTTTTTTTTTTTCCGGCCTATCAACCATTGGGGACGAAGCCCCTGGTTATTAAGGCCATTTATATATATATATATGTATATACATTTAAACATATATACATATATATACAAACATATATATATACATACACACACACACACACACACACACACACACACACACACACACTTCCATGCATACATACAGACACATTTTCATGCAAACGTACATATATATATAATAATTTTAATCTTATTTAATTTTTTTTTTTTTTTTGTATTTTTATTTTTTTTAATTTTTTCTTGGTTTTATATTTTTTATACCTTATAATATAAAGACAAACTAATCTAAAGACCCTAAAACTAATCACCTAACAGACAAATCGCTAACCTATACTAAATCCTACAGAGACAAATAACTAGCCCTACACTAATGGTAAAAAATACCTCGACTAACAGAACACCATCGACTACAGATATGTAATGCCTTTCTACATTACATACCTGCACTCATCACCTGGTAACTGTCAGTCGAGGCACAACCTAATATAGGGGACATCAATATATGAAAGGGAACCAGACGAGTCAGGAACATTTCCATATACGTCAGCTGTCGTCCCTAATTAGAATAACTTAAGCAAGATAATATAATGTATTTACATAATTTGTACAGAAAGTGAAGAACCTCGCTCAGCAGACCACCATCGACTGCAAGTGCCCAATACCTTCCTATATTGCACACTTGCACTCATCAGCTGGTGACTGTCAGGCGAGGAACTTGGCTTAATGTAGGGGACATCAATATTAGAAATAGATCGGTGGGAGGAGGAACTATTTAAAATATGTCAACTGTCAACCCTAATTAATATTACAATATATACATATTTACTCTTCATAAAAACCATAACCACACAGTAAAAAAGTCACATCACTCTGATCAGTCCGGTCTCTCTCAAGAAAGCCCATCAATTTATCAGTCATAACAATGTCCCCATCACCCAGGATGGTGGAAAGGGTGAAGGGGACGTCTACTGCGCCGCAGTAATTTATAAGTGAAGCACGTTCACGAATAAATCGCCGACAGCGCAGGATGATATGACTGATAGATAACACCGCATTACAGATGTTACAGTGCGGTGGAAGCGTCTTTCCATATATGGTTTTATGTGGGTTAAAATGGTGGCATTAAGCCGCAACCGTGCCAACACTTTTTCTTCTAGGCGACTGGGACGGTTGGCAGTGTCCCAGTCGCCCAGGTACGGCTTACAAGTTGGAATATTTAGTCTGGTCCACTGACCTTGCCACAGAAGATTTATTGATTTCTTTCCGAGAGAGAGACTCGACCGTAGATCACGAGGAACGTCCCAAGTCTCCTCGAGTTCTACAGCCGACTTTGCAAGTAGTCAGCCTGCTCATTGCCGTAGATACGACAATGACCAGGCACCCAGATCAGCGTGAATGACTTGTTGCATGAATGCAACTTATTAACGATGCGGCCCTGGATCTCATGAGAGTCCGTAGTACAAGATGCAATTGCCTGAAGGGCTGATTTTGAATCTGAAAAATGACAAATGAGTCATGCCTAGAATTGAGAGCATAGTCTATGGCTTTGTCAATAGCAAAGAGTTCTGAAGTAAACACAGATGTATGAGTCGGCAACCGATACCTGAGGGCACATTCAGTCGACCACACACTTGCACCCACACATTCACTCGACTTGGAGCCGTCGGTGTACAATTGATGGGACCCCAAGTGACGAACAATGATGTTACGAAACAAGTGGTGGACCTCCGCCTCCGGCGCCTTGGCCTTTGGTGCTGGGAGCCATGATACATCCACTGTAAAGCTGGGTGGCTCCCCAAGGCGCTATATTTTTTAGCACCAACTTGTCACAGTCACTGGGGTCGACACCAAGCTCCTGAGTCAGTAAGTGGAGGCGAGCGGCAAGTGGCCGACGCACCCCCGCAGAAGGTGGTGGTATTGACGCAGGGGGGTACAGGCCACATTGCCGATATTGCTTTTCCTTAATGTTCGTAGTCCATACGAAAATGCCAGGTGGTCACGGCGAATACGGAGGGGAGGCACATTCGCCTCCACTTCCATACGAGCTACACGGGTACACCGGACAGCTCCAAGACACATTCGCAAGCATTTATTCTGTAACACATCCAATCCTTTCAGCGTGGCATCAGATGCAGAGCCATACACCTGTGCGCCATAGTCTAGCTTTGATCGAATAAGGGACTTATACACCATTAATAAAGATTTTCTGTCGGCACCCCAGGTAGTACCCGCTAGGTACTTGAGGACATTTAACGGTTTATGACAACGAGCAAGCAAAGTATTAACGTGAAGTTTAAAATTCATTCTACGATCAAAATGTATTCCTAAAATTTTACAGAATTTTGAAAAGGTACCGCCTGGTTATCCAAAGTTAAGCACAAATTAGGTACGTTACGATTAGTGAAAACTATAGCGGCACACTTACGGACGGAAAACTTAAATCCCCACTGCAAGGCCCATTGGTGGACGGAGTCAAGGGCTGCTTGAATCCGCCCAGCCGAAAATTGTGCATTACGGGAAGAGTGCCATATTGCACACTCATCACCAATGAGCGAGTATTTAAGATTCCTCGGGATGGGAGCTGATGACAGAATATCATTGATCATAATACTAAATAAAGTAGGACTAAGCACACTTCCCTGTGGCACCCCGTTTTCCTGGATAAATATATCCGATGTTACGTTACGGGCAATTTGACAGAGAAAGTTCTGTCCCTTAAGAAATTTGAAATAAAAACAGGCAAATTTCCTCTTAAACCATAAGCATAGAGCTTCATTAGTATATCATGTCACCATGCCATGTCATAGGCTTTATGGATGTCCAAGAACACCCCTATCATGAATTCTTTATTGGCAAATGCCTCTGCAATACAATGCTCCAAATTCATTAAATGATCTAGTGAACTTCTGTATGTACGGAAGCCACATTGTTGATCATTTAACAAATTCTTCGACTCTAAAAACAAAAAGAAGCCTATTATTAACCATATGTTCCATGACCTTGCATAGGCAAGAAGTCAACACAATAGGACGAAATGAAGTGGGATTCATAAGACGACCAGCCTCTTTGGGTATCGGTATGACGTGCGCAAAGTGCCATGAGTTTGGGAACGTTCGAGACGCCCAAATCTCATTGTACAATGCTAACATCTTAATCAGGTTGTCCTGATTAAGATGCTGGATCATACCGTACGTGATGGTGTCTGGTCCAGGGCTGGTGTCTTTACAGGATTTAAGGGCAAGGAGCAGTTCATCTAGCGTAAACTCTTGGTTGTACTGGGAGTTTACGTCTTCTGTGGCAAAGTCTAATATCTGTAGCTCAGCCGTGCGTTTATGATGTTGGAAACGCGGGTCATAATTGGCTGAGCTACTTACATGAGAAAAACTCCTGGCGAGGATGTTAGCAACGTCCACGGGCTCGTCATAGATGTTATTATTTACTTGCAAGGTGGTAATGGGGAAATATGGGCCTTTATTATTTAATATTCTTATGGTGGACCAGACTTTACGTAATGGTGTTGTACGAGTCACCGTGGACACAAAGGACTGCCAGGAGTCACGTTTGGCCCTTCTTATTATTCTCCTTGCCTCAGCCCGTGCCTGTTTGTATGCAATAAAATTTTTCTCAGTGGGCTGACTATCAAAAATCCTGTATCTCCTATTGCGTTTTCTTAATGCTTGTCGGCAATCCGGCGTCCACCAATGTGCTCTATGCTTCGCATGAACTGTAGAAGTCTTGGGAATAGGAGCCTCAGCTGTTGTAATATGGAAGTAGTTACATTATCGACCTTAACATCTATGGTCTCTCCAGATATATCTAAATTGGCGATCCTTGAGAAGGATCCCCAATCTGCTTTCTTATAGTTAAATTTTGGAGGTGGTGGGTTCGAAATGATGTCGCGTGTATAAGAAAGACAGATGGGTAAATGATCACTTCCCAAGGAGTCGTCGTAAGGGTCCCATGAGAGATCTTGATGTATACCAGGGGAGGCCAAAGATAAGTCAATGGCCGAAAAGTTACCAGTACGATCATCTACACGAGTCGCTCTACCATCGTTCAGAAGACAGAGGTTGGACTGTAGTATTAGGTCGGCTACTTGCTCCCCACGACCATCGATCCTCAAGCTACCCCATTGATAGTGATGGGCGTTAAAATCGCCCAACACTAACTTATTCCCAGGGAGATGTTCAACTAGTGAATTTAAAGCATCACTATCAATGGGGCCATGTGGAGGACAGTACAGAGAGCAAATAGACAGATACGTTTTATTAAATTTTACTCTGCACGCGACAGCTTCCAGAGTAGAATTTAGAATCACTTCCGTTTGTGGGTGTGATTTATGTGTGTATATGGCTACTCCGTGACCTTCATATCTTCTATACGAGTGGTAGTGTTTGAACTGTGGAGGATCAGGGTGATCCTCCAGGCGCGTCTCCTGTAAACAAACAACGTCTGGCCTGTGTATAGAAAGCAAGATTGCTATATTGTGTAACTTATTCCCAATACTTCTACAATTCCACTGTAGTATAGTGAATGCGGCGGTTTAAGATTTACGGGGGGCCAGTGTGTTTAGTTTTTTATGCCCCCGCGACCAGGCGATGAGTGGCTACCGGGGACCTTTCCCGGTGCTTGCTGACGGAAACCTCCATATTTTGGTCAATAACAAGGCTCCCAGATTCCACCGAGGAAGAGCTATTCTTCCTCTCCTCGCTGGGCTAGGAGCAGGGAGGACATGAGGACGTGGCTTTGAAAGGGTGATGAAGTTATGTTTTACAGTCTTGTCAGGCTTCGATTTAGGCTTGACTGACTGAGAAGCAGCTTAGCGGCCTGTGAGTATGATGAAGCTTTGGGGAGGTCAGTTAGAGAGTTGGATCTTACAGGAGGTTTAGAGGTGGAGGTGGAGGTAGAGTGAGTGACTTGATTAACAAGCACGAGATCAGTCTGCGTCTCCACAGTGCACATCACAGGGCGGGACATCACTGCCGAAGCATAGGACCTATTCGGTGTGGGAGTTGCATGCAACTCCTTCACCTTTTTCCTTGCTTCGTAGAAAGAGACACCCTCAGTCGCCTTCACCGCACAGACCTCTTTCTCCTCCTTCCACTTGGGACAATCCCTAGAGGAAGTGAAGTGAGCACCCTTGCAGTGAAAGCAGCTGACACCCTCTGATGTGCAATGGTCAGCATCATGACCTTGCGTTGCGCACTTGCCACAGACTGATTGAGAAGCCCGACAAGACTTTTCATGGTGTCCATATAACTGACATCGTAAACAACGAAGTGGGTTGGGGATGTATGTCCGTACGTTAACAATTTCATACCCCACTTTGATATGGGTTGGGAGAGTCACTTTACCGAAAGTCAATATAACAGTTGCCGTTTTCGTCCTCCTGCCCTCGGAAAATCTCGTGATGAAACGGGCTTCAATTACATCTTCATGAGCAAGTTCACGTACGATGTCGTCCTCTTCCATGGCCATGAGGTCCCTGCAAGTGATGACTCCCTTGCAGGAATTCATGGAGTGAGGGATCGACGGCACAACATCATAGCAATGGAATTTGCTCATCTTCATCAAATCCTTAACCTGGGACGAGTTTGCAGTCTTTACTAGGAGATCTCCGCTAGCAAGTTTTTTGACCTGTTCTACCTCTCCTGCACATCCATCAATCACCTTCTTGATAATGAAGGGATTGAGGCTGGACAGGGGAGTAGAACCAACCGCGTGCAACAAAACAAAACTCGCATTATTTACATCAATGTCTAGCAAAGGGCGTGTCCGGGGCCGTTCAGTCTGGGGGTAGTCCGTCCGTGAGACAGTCGGGAGTCGGTCAGGACTACCTCCCCCCCTGAAGGAGGGGGAGGCAGCAGTGGCGTCCGCCATAGTAACCACTTCCCCCTAACGGGGGAAGTGGGAAGAAAGAGAAATAACAAACAAGGGACAAAAAAACCAGGACAACACACCTATGGCTAAGATTGCCCTCTCAAACCACTCCAGGGAGGCCCGACCGTGTTACTTCACACCCCAGAGCGATCAGTGGGGGGGACCCTCCGTGGGCGAGTAAGCAAAGGCAATCTTAGTAAAAAGATATAGACACTTACTATATCTCTAGCAAGGGTAGGGAGGAAAATTAGTACTAGCTATCCTAAGTGTCACCAGAAGGGTGAAAAAAAAAGCTAATGCCGGTGAGGCAGCCCTGAAAACTAGAGGAGAGCCAGAAAAACACGTCTAAACTCTCCACGACCATGCATCAAAGTCCACACACACACGTTTATCTATCTTTATATATGTATAGATAGATAGATAGACAGATAGACAGATAAACGTGTGTGTGTGTGTGTGTGTGTGTGTGTGTGTGTGTGTGTGTGTGTGTGTGTGTGTGTGTGTGTGTGTGTGTGTGTGTGTGTGTGTGAACCCAAGTCAAGGTCTGTTCATTTAGCAATACGTCGTCACACTCTGTTTTAAAAATTGGAGGCCAAAGGTAAAAGAAAATCCAGACTGAGAAGTCAGTTCCAAGTTGATCTTCTCGATACGTGAATGGCTGGGAGAATCGGTTAACTCATGCATTAAAGAAATAAACGGGTGCCAGGTGGGCGTTCTTTTGGAGGAAGGATGGAAGCAGACCGTTCGGAAGTGACGTTAGAAAAGAGATAAAAATCCAATGGGGCAGCGACTTGAGAGAGAGAGAGAGAGAGAGAGAGAGAGAGAGAGAGAGAGACAGACAGACAGACAGACAGACAGAGACAGATAAGGGGGGGTGAGTCTTGACATACATGAGAGTTGTTCTCTACACGGGGGTGAATAAATCCTCCGTGTAAAGTCAGCAACTGTGCGTGTGTAAAGACGGCATGGAGTTGTCTTTTCAAATGCTTTGAAGCTGATTTTGCAAAAGACGTAATGTGATCTTCCCATGATAAATCCTGAGAGAATGAAGAGTTAGGAACGTTGAGAGGTTATGCAAGATTGAGTTGGATGCTGCTGATTAAAGGATACACCTTTGGAAGATTTGTGGGTCGATAGATGTAGGAACTGAGTATTGATGTACTAAAAATGAGCAGGGTTACTTTTACCCTAATCAAAGTTGGCCCAAATCAGAAATCAGTGTGCCAATGTCTCATCCCGCTTTCGCTGAAGTGACTGCTTTGATGGACACTGTGAGATGCAGATGGAAATGTGATGGGTGGAACCATCAGCATATGAGTGGATATGGTTTTATATATATATATATATATATATATATATATATATATATATATATATATATATATATGTATATATATATATGTCGCATACTATAAGGTATGCTTGCACCCAGTCAGCTTGCGTGGGCTAATTAGACTTGGACCACAGACTACACACACATCCAAAGCCACTCCAACACCACAATAACACTTAGAAGAACTTTTCACTCTATATACAATCACTACCATAATGCCTAAACCACTTGGTAGAGATACATAGGCTGTATCGTCTCCACTTCGGTCGGGATAGGCCGGGCCTGCAGTGGATACTCAAACGGCTAGTGATGATGATGATGATGATGATGATATATATATATATATATATATATATATATATATATATATATATATATATATATATATATATATATATATATATATATATATATATATATATATATATATATATATATATATATATATATATATATATATATATATATATATATATATATATATATATATATATATATATATATATATATATATATATGTATGTATGTATGTATGTATGTATCGCTGGCTCAATCGGTTGAGAGGTGGCCTGCGGTCCCACTGGACTCAGGTTCAAATCCCAGCGATTTGAATTTCATGTAAAGCAGACTTCACCTGTCTACCAGAAGACCCGCCGACATGTAAAAATACCCCCGCTAATACCAATACACAAGTCCTGTATGAGACAGCCCTAGCTTGTATTCAATATGGACGGTGGGTGTTAGCGCCGAAGTGGTGACATGTAGAGGTGTATGATCTGTAGGAGTACTACTGGGCCTTGGGAGCAGGTTGTGAAGCCTATGCCCAGAGTCGAGCACATAATATATATATATATATATATATATATATATATATATATATATATATATATATATATATATATATATATATATATATATATATATATATATATATAAACGTGTGTGTATATGTGTGTGTGTGTGTGTGTGTGTGTGACCTTGAAGAACACTACGACTGATAGGCCTCGGACAGTGGTCCTCAAGTGGTGGTCCATGGACCACTGCTGGTCCATGGACCACTGCTGGTCCATGGTGACTTTTTGGGTGGTCCACAGGACGTTCACTACATTTGGTAATAAACTGGAGACTGGTGCATATACTTGTAAATTTATTGAAAATTCAGTACGAAAAATTTTATCAAAATAAATAATTGGCCATTCATTTTATTGTGTTATTCCTCTTGATTATTCCAGTATGATTGGTACTTACCCAAATCTGTCAACACATGCAGTGAGATGTCTTCTGCCGTTTGCATCAACTTCCATGTGTGATTGCAAATTTTTATGTTTGTTGCACATTAAGTCCAAACAGAGGACTCGGCTTGCAGTGGAAAGCGATATTCATTGTGTAGTATCAAGTACCACTCCCAACAATGAAAAGTTTGTCTGTGAGAAGAGAATCCAAAAGTCTGGTTGCAAACAAAAATGTTAGTTGTATACTCCTACATAATTTCAAAATTCTGTTTGTTAGAAATAAATTTCACAGCAAAATGTTAGAGAAGTATTCATGTATTTCCTGGAAATTATGTTTGGAAGAAATATATTTCAGACCAAAATGTCAGCTGTCTACTATTTTATATCATTTCTCGAAATTCTGTTTGAAAGAAATATATTTCCAACCAAAATGTTTGTTGTCTATGCTTTATATTTATCATTACTAAAAAATGAAATGGTCCAGGATATATTTTTTATTGGCCTGAAACGAGTTGAGAACCAATGGCCTAGGAGAAGATCGGTGGCCATTTACAAAAGCAACTATAGAAGGGACATGAAGGAGGCTAGAGGGAAAGTCACCGACAGAGGGATAGGTTAGGAAACGCTTGAAAATTAAAGAATTATGCTGGACTCGGACCAAAGCCTTTCAGGTGTCATTTGCAATGGTAAAGAGTTCACCAGTGTCTCGAAAGGAGGATGGCCAGGAGTCCGATAGGAAGGCGAGAAGATCGCCAGTAGAGCGTCCCTGACAGAATTCATACTGGAGATCGAAAAGAAGGCAAACCGACTGTGTATGTGATCTACCCTATATAAGTCAACTCCTTGGACAATATCCCTTCCTCATATGAGCAGGAATTTGTACAACTCTTCACAAAGTTTCTCACTGGAGTAGCGTCATGCAGTTTTAATGGGATAGGCTTTCTTCCGTCCCACATCCCCACCCCTCAAAGTTGATCAAAGAAGCAAAGTAACGGCAGCTACAATGAACGAAATTCATGCAATTCACGATCCAGATACCCGTGGCAGCATTCGAGGAAGGCTCAAATCGGTTTTCAATGATAAAAATTGAATGCAAGGCTGACACTGGCTAAGAGAAGAGAGGGAAAGATGAAATAAATTGTCGGAAGTACCACGTCCCTCTCGTTGTCTTATTAGACTAACTGGTAACTCACTGAGGCTTTGCCAGGATTAAACTCCACTCAAGTAGTTGGCGGTATCCGACCAACTGGAAAATTTCTGACAACAGTAACTCTGTAACTATTGTGAACTGAGCAAATATAGATCATGGGTATGTGTGTTAATACTGTTTCCAAGAATATCCATCTATCTATTGCCAGACGCCTCAATCCCGTAAGGAGTGACCACAAACAAAAATCGCCTCCATGTCGCCCTGTCCCCCGCCATTTCACTGCCCTGCTCCCAGCTCACACACTCCTCTCTCATATACCTCTCCACTCCTTCCCTCCATCTCATCCTTGGCCTCCCCCTTCCTCTCCACCCCTCCACCTCACTCACATACACTCTCCTCGTCAGTCTCTCACCTTCCATCCTCTCCATATGGCCAAACCAGTGTGTTTCTCCTAATGCTTCCTATCAATCCACATACACACCAGAACGCTCCTTCATTTCCTCATTTGGCAATCTGTTTCTCCATGTGACTCCACAGGCTCCTCTCAAATAACTCATTTCCACTGCTGTCACTCTTGACTTCTGTCCCTCCAACAAGGTCCAAGCTTCACTTCCATACGTTAGAGTTGGTATCACAATACCGTCATGTAGAAACTTTTTCACTTCCATGCTCACTCCCCTGTTTCTTGTCACTGATTTCAAGGAACCAGCAACCTTTCTTCCTTGTTGTACCCTTTCAAGCACTTCACCCTCCAAACTTCCATCCTTACTCATCACACTACCCAAGTACTTAACGCACTCACATTTTCCATTTCCTCATCATCCAACCTCACTGTACATTCACAAACTTCACTTCTCTCGAAGACCATAATTTTACTCTTCCCTACATTCACCTTTAGATTCCGTTTCTTACAAACTCTCCCATATTCATCCACCAAGCCTTGCAGCTCCCTTTCGTCTTCACTTAACAACACAGTATCATCTGCAAACAACAGTACATGGAGTTTCCAAACACTGCCCTCTCTCATTATGGCCGCTCCAACATCCACTGCCCAACCTTGTATCTCTTTTATAATATAACCTCATCCATATACAGACTGAACAACTATGGAGACATAACACATCCCTGTTTCAATCCAACCTTCTAATAGAAGAATTCACTCAGTTCACTATCTACATTCACTGCAGCCTTAGTACCCTTATACATACTGTACTCTTCACGGCATTCATCAACTTCCCATTTACTCCATACTTTCTTAATACTTTCCACAATCCTTTCTATCCACCCTGTTATATGCTTTCTCCAAATCCATGAAGGCCGCATACAACTTCTTTCCCTTCTCGAGAAACTTTTCCACTAAAGATCTAAGAATGAATATCTGCTCTACAAACCTCTTCCCTTCCTAAAAGCTCCCTGTTCTTCTCCAACTATTTCCTCTGTTATTTCCCTTAGTCTGTCAGTAAATTTTCTCCCATATACTTTTCCTATAACACTAAAAAGACAAATGCTCCTATGATTACCACATACTTCTTTTTGCTCTTTTCCTTTGTACAAGGGATTAACTATACCTGACTTCCAATCCTCCAGGATTCTACCTTCCTCCCAGGTCAATCTGCACATCTTCCACATCCATTCTACTACAATACTATCTCTCCCCCAAGACGGGGATGAATATTTGAAATTATTTTATAATAATCGCTAAATTGGTCGAACCACCAGACCATATAGGTTGCTTTGCAACCCCCCACCCCTGCGGCAGTCCACGGGTTTAGACAGGACAGGTGTCGTAAAATTTTTGTGAAAGTAATTAACCAAAAACGTGTCAAAATATAGGATGTTAAAATAATTAGAGAACTAGGAACAGTCACCCGTCTTCGAAATGAGCTGAATGAGAGCAAACTTCCTGCACGAAAGTACTAGTTGACAAGGGCAAAATGGTTTACCTAGGAAGGGTTAAGCTGATGGGCACATTTCTTGAGAAAAACTGGAGGTACCCCATTAGCCCGGTACGTCTTGTTTGTACTTAAGCCAGTAAGGACAGAAAGTCCGTCAGTTTAATCTCTCTCATGCGAGTGTCAGCGTGGTGAACCTAGTGAAATCGCCCATACTGTTCACCAATGATTCGCTAACATTGTTGTTTCATCACACATTTCATTTTTTCAACTTGCATAATACTTCTTCAATAACATTATACCCTTTTCCACTTTAGAGAACTGTTTTCACATATTTATAGGCCTTACGATAATATTTAGCGTAATGTTAGCGCACATTTATGTAGTGAATGAACTCGCTTTGACTGTTATTCAAACTCGCATTCTCTTTTTTCAACTTACATAATACTTTTCCAATAACATTATACCCATTTCCACTTTAGAGAACTGTTTTCACATATTTACAGGCCTTAAATAATATTTAGCGTAATATTAGTGCATAATTACATAGAGGGTCAAGTCGCTATGACTACTATCTCAACTTACACTATTTTTCACCTTATATAATACTTCTCCACTTACATTACACATATTTCCACTTTATATAATTGCTATCACATATTTATAGACCTTACTCTTCTACTGAGCGTCATATTATCGCATATTTACACAGTGAGTGAACTTGCGATATCTCTTGTTTCAACTTACACTATTTTTCAACTTATATAATACTTTCCCACTAACATTATACCCGTTTCAACTTTATACAATTCTTATCACATACTTACGGGCCGTACCATTATACTGAGTGTCATATTATCGCATACTGTATGTACAGGCCTTACTTCTACAGTGAGCGTCATATTATCGCTAACACACACAGTATCAGTAGTGTAGGTAGTTGTGATATTCCTTGAAATATGGCTCAAGGCACAACGCTACTTTGCAGTCTACACACTCGTATCTTGTGTCTTTTCTCTGAGTGGCTGGTCTTACTGTTGAGTGCTTGCATACATGGCAGCGGCGCTGGGGTCTAGGACAGTTTGGTTGACGAGGGATGCTGCTCAGGTAGTGGTGTCCTGCGAGGCATAGGGGAGTCTGGGAGGCAGTGGGGGTGCGGGTGCGGTGTGGGGCCCTGTCCTGTGCATACCTGGAGATAATTTCATGAGACAGCTTCCTCACAAACCCCTCAAAGGTCTCAGAGATTCCCGTTGTCATGGCGTGGAGGTAGTGTGCATTGAGGACCGTGATGTCGAGCAAGTGGAAGAAGAGCTTTTTGTACCAATTCATCGTGGTCCTGGCACAGTCCACACTGGAAATCATGGAGTCTGACTGATCCACTTGCCTTATGCTGAGATTGTAGTCCAATACCAACTCCGGTTTCCAGATGTGGCACCTTCTCTCGCTGCGGTGATCCACGGAGTCTATGCGGTGGATCAGGGGGCTGTGTACAGTCGACAGGAGGCAAACTTCCCTGTTGTGGTTCCACAGGGTGGCAAGGATGTTATCTCTCTGGAAGAAAACCACCTCGTTCTTGTCAAGTTTCCTCCCTACCTTGACCATATGGCGTCGGTTTCTCTTTACTGTACCACAGACTCCGGTGTTGTGTTGGTGGAGGAACCAAGCTAGAAGAGGGCTGGTGTACCAGTTGTCCAGGTACAGCACATGACCACGATGAAGGTACTCCTTTATCATTGTCTTCACCATGGCCCCTGAGAGTCCAATACTACGATCTTCTGTTATGTCTGTCTGTGCGCCGGTGTACAAGACTATGTCTTGCACATAACCAGTCTTACAGTCACACATAACAAAGATCTTGAACTCAAAACGGTGTCTCTTGCTGGGTATGTACTGGCGAAAGGAAATATTGCCTCTCCACAACATAAGACTCTCGTCAATGACGAGGTCTCTGTAAGGATAAAATGACGAGCGGAACATTTCCCGTAGGTGATCAAAGACAAGCCTAATTCTCCTCATTTTATCTGTGTTATTAGCATTAGCAGGGTTGTCTGCATCATAAAAGTTGAGGCGGCTGAGAATTTACTGGAATCAATTACGACCCATTACCTGACCAAAGAAAGGTGTGATTGTCATTGGGTCCATGGTCCAGTATGCAGGAATTTGATTTTTTCGTACAACACCCATCAAGAGAACCAGGGCCAAAAATATGAACATCTCACCTACGGTTATGGGATAGTCATATTGATGGGAGTGCCTGCTCGTTGTACCATAACGCTCACTTTCACGGTGCTGGCTTCATGCAAATAAGTTTGTTTGCTCCACTATGCGGCCCACAAACTCCTCCCCAAAGAACAGGTGGAAGAAATCCACCCTGGTGGAGCCCGCGTGGATACCTGGAGCCGTGCAACCAGACCGCCACTCCTCAGCGAAAGGGTGAATGATTGGAGTGCAAGTACTCCCATCTTCCCAGTTCCATGACACACTATCGTCTCCAGCCTCGTCCCCATCGTCGCCTTCATCAGGGTGGGGAGGGGAGGGTGGTGGGGGAGGTTGGGGAGGTGGAGAGCGGCGCCCTTCCTCACTCGCACTTCTCTTCCCTCTCCCTTTTCCTTTCCCCTATCCCTTCCCTTTCCTTCCCTTCCCCACATCATGCGGCTGTGGGGAGGAAGTGAGGGAATATTGTGGGGCAAAAGACGTGCTAGGGAGTGGATCCACCTCGCCTCCCCACTGCCCACGTACACCACGTGCTCGTGCTGCCTCCCTCACACAACTTTCCCTTTCACTGCTCACTCCTGCCACACCACTTTCCCTTTCACCGCTCACTCCTGCCACACCACTTTCCCTTTCACCCCTCACTCCCAGCACACCACTTGAGCCTTCCCCAGACAATACAGAAGGACCATACCAGATTTGCCTTCTCGCCACATCTTCGGATCCTCGCGGTGAAATTTTCTCCCTCCCCAACCACGAGGTTACATCACGTCCTACGCCGCCATCCTCGTCCTCGTCCTCATCCTCATCTGACTCTCTGTCTAGGGCTGGAGAGAGGTCCATGCATGCGTATGGGGTCTAGGCTGGCCTTCCCTCGCCTTACGGTACATAACATACTGCACTTTCCTTGGGGAAGGGATCTCCTCAACACTACTGCTTGTTTCCTCCTCAGGTTGCACATAATCCCTATCCTCCACATCGTTATCCAGTGGAGAATCACTATCACCTGTGAAGGCGTCCAGGGCGGATTGAATTTTGTCCTCAGAGAGACCTCTACGCGCCATATCTGACCTGGGTCACTGCTAACAGGTGAGTGGCTGAGACAAGGGCATGCATGGGTCATGCGGGGTCTGGGAGTAGGCCCGCCTGGTGGCATTTAGGGGAGTCTTGGCTGAGTGTGCATACTGAAAATCACACGCGAAATTTGAAAATTGTGCAAAATATGGACTTTGCAATTGAGGCGCGTTTATATACATCAACGGAAGTGGCAGTGACAAAACGTGTGGACGTATATATACATCAACGGAATGCGGCAGGTTAAAGGCACCTAGCAGCTTACCATGTAAACCTTACATGCGTAACGGCTTCCACAGTCCTTCCTTGTCTATTTTGTTGTATGCTTTTTCCAGATCCATAAATACCATAAACACCTTACTGTATAGTTTTTCTCACAAGCCTTCTCCATCATCTGTCTCACTGCAAGTATTTGATCCACACATCCTCTGCCACTCCTAAAGCCACCCTGTTCATCACTCACTAGGCCTTCTGACAACTCTCTTACTTTCTCTGTAATAATTCTTCCATCTGTCTTCCCTACAACATTCAACAGACTTATGCCATGATGATTCTTGCACTCACTTCGTTCGCCTTTATTTGTACACAGGGGTACAATCACACCCTTTTTTCACTCTGCTGGCAAAGTTTCACTCATCCATGCCTTCTTTCATACCTCCAGCAAGCACTTCATTCCACTCTCTCCACTACACTTAATCATTTCTTCATATATCTCATCGACCCCAGCTGCTTTCCCCATTTTCAGCCACTTCACAGCGTTCTTCAAACACGTACATTATATATATATATATATATATATATATATATATATATATATATATATATATATATATATATATATATATATATATATACATGTGCATACACACACATATACATAAAAATAAGTATAGATATAAAGATAGATAGATAGACAGATTGAGTGAATGACTGACTTTTTTTTAATGTTAAGAAGAAGGAACCAAAGGCCACGAGCCCGCAATAATCGTTCCCTCCGAGAGAAAAACAAAATACAAGAGAGAGCCAAATTCAGTATCCGATCATTTCGAGATGCCTGGATACACTGCTTTTGAAAGACTGGAGATCATAGCTAGCAGGAAATACAGAGGGAGACAGTTCCAGAGTTGAGCTGTTGCATAAATGAAGGACTGGGAGTAACGGTTAACTCTTGTAGTAGAGAGTTGGACAGAAAAGCGATGAGAGTTTGCTGCTAGACAGGTGCTATACGCTCGTTGTAGAGGTGGAGGAATGCAAGCAGACAGTTCAGAGAAGCAGTGACCATTGAAGTAGCGATAGAAAAGCGATAAAGATGCAACAGTGCGACGAAGAGGCAGAGGTTGAAGGGAGGCAGTAAGAGGATGAGAGTTAATGAGACGAAAAGCCTTTGATTCCACCCAATTAGAGGCTTCACCAAACCTGTTTCAGCGGTCTGCCGCCAGTTGGTCTATCATCGTCCTGCCTCGATTAAATATTTTTACGGGGTTTTAAAGACCTGTGAAATTGTACCTAATAATAAGTTTATAATAATACTGCTATTTATAGGAGTATTTTTTCCTATTCAATCAAGCGCATATATATATATATATATATATATATATATATATATATATATATATATATATATATATATATACCTGTAAAGAAAGAATAACCAGGCTTTCAGAGAATCTTAGCTTGAGGACTAAAATAGTGTGCTGTCTATTTATAAATACTTGAATCGTGTGCAGTTAGTAAAAGGAGATTACCTTCAGGACTTCTGATGTGTGTGTTTTAGCATGCTTTAAAGTAGTAAGCATTTCCTCTGAAAATAATGTACTGAACGATTGCTTAGTTGGTGAGTCAGCCATATTAATCCAAACAAACAGCAGTGCGGTATGACACTATAATCATAATAGAGTACGAGGAGTTGAAGTTTAAACTCAATAAACCGTGCAGTGGAGCCAGAGAAACATTTAAAAGAATTATTTGTGTTAGACTTTGGTTACTAAGATGACCAAGACGTCCAACAGGTCCGTATTGTTAGGAAAGTCATACGTCAGGCAGGGCGGCATACCGAAAGGTGTTGCTAAATATACGGCTACACATCTATGTTCTTTTGTGGATACTAACGCATGACAAATATTTTAATCGCTGTTATCTTGCTTTATGGATGGTTCTAGTAAACTTGCCTAGGTTTTTTCTCTATGTTATGCTTACAGAGATGAGTAAACTAACGAAAGTGGAGTTTACAAAAGGACACTTATAATACATTATATATAGTTAAAGGGCTCCCATATTGTAATTTCTTTGTAGCATATCATGCCATCTGGGTAATTTGATGAGTAAAATATGTTTTGAGGTGTTTTACTTTGTGTCAAAATTAAAAAGAAATTAAGCACTGGCTACTTTTCCAGTGCTTACCCTGCATCTGAGCTGGGCGACGGAAGCGAACCTGGTGGCAGATTTCTGAAACAGGATCTGGTGAAGACCCTAACTGAGAAGAGCTGTATGTGGGGAGCCTCCCCACACATGAGGAAAAAAATCTGATGTTACATTATCCATATTTGGAAGCAACACTCACAACAGCATCAATAGTAGTTCATGTATCATTCGTACCAGATGATTTTTTCACAGTCTATCAAATGTACCCTTTTCCTAGTAAGAAAGATGACTTGTTATTCACCATCAACATCAAAGTAGAAATCATCCTGGTCTCCAAGAAACAGGACGCTGTCACTTTCACTAGTGAAACAACAACTGAACACAAATGTCGCACATCATTACATGCATTTCACCTTTGTCCTGGGTACATCTTCACGTTTCAGCCAGGTGAGACAGTCCCTTGTGAAATGGCCATCATTAAAGATTATGACATCCCTCATCATTGGAACCTCACATTTGCTCCAGATAAACTCATCCACCATCAACGCATTGGACATTTACAGTTCTTCTATTTCACTCATAATACATCAGTTTTTGTGGCTTGCCCAGACACACCTCCAGCCCATACATCAGCATCTGGTTTATACATCTCACCAGATTACTGTGCAGTCCTGACACCTACACTATCCACCTTACCTGCTAAAAACCATTATGCCATTCTCAACCACACACACAAATACTTCCAGCCACTGCGTAGGATGAACTTAAATGTAAGTGCACACATTAAGTTGACTTCACCCAAGTATGAAACCATGCAACTAATAAATCAGACAATACAACCTTGGGAAGAACACAGTAGGATTATGTTTAACCCATATTGTGTATACAGCCCAACTCCAGTCATCTTTGTAATTTTCTCCATCATATTTACAGTATTAATTTTGGCCATGCACAGAATGCAAGCAAGGATTGCTAACCTGGAATCAGTTTTTAAGAACTGTTCTGTACAAGTGAGACAAAACTGAGTAAATACTGTAAATATTGTATATAAATTTTATATAAAATGACAAAATATGCGTTACACACAATATATGCTTACTTTAATTATACTATTATATCTCACATATATATATATATATATATATATATATATATATATATATATATATATATATATATATATATATATATATATATGCAGCAAGTCCTTCTCATATATATTGTATAATTGACTACAGTAGACTTGCCATTGTATTATTTTAATAATACTATTGTACTATACATGTACAATTTCATAACTACAATAACTACATTATCCCAGTTATGTAACCTTCACAGTATTATGTATTTCACTTACAAATTGACTGTAATGTGTATCTAGTATCCATAATATGTTATGACTTTACTGTCGATGGGACGCCAGTTTCACGTGATCGAGTGATATGTAGACATGATATAACACAATACCATATGTAACTACTGTATATAGCAATAGGTAACAATATGTAGAACAGGTAGTTATGTTTGAGTCCTCCAGGAAGAGTTAAAGAACACATCCCCTTGCCTAGACGAACCAGGAATATCAATTCACACAATGTATATCCACGATCCTAGTTGTCCCAGACCATCAAGAATTCTTAAGCCATACGATTTATCTCAAACTTCCTCGTAGGCCAGACGAACAAGATTTTCATGACGTATTCAAACACGTGGAGTAACCAGCCCTAGCCAGTTAGTCCACGTGATAGGAAATTTACCATACAAATCCTCCCCTCGCTCTATATTATGCCGGAGAGACTCCCTTCAGATCAGAAGGGGGTTAGAGAGAGAAAGGGGAGAGAAGGATGGTGAGAAGGTCCAACGTTATTATCACGCTCTACTAAACTGTAGCTCATCTCTTAAAAATTTGTGCAATCAGCCCGAGAGTGCTATAACTCACCTCGTTGACACTACGTTTCACTACATAATTCTGGCTGAGCTTAACGATCCATAATCAAGTGCCCTACCTCACTATAAGTACCTAAAACTACGCTATCGAGATTGGTGGCCAGATAACCTTCTCTGTATAATTACACCTTTCGGCTACATCTACTTACATTGGTGAGCAGCGGTAAAAACGAACCTACAACCCTCACTTACAGTGCAGTGACCATTAAAGTAGCGATAGAGAAGCGATAAAGATGCAACGGTGTGGCAAAAAGACAGAGGTTGAAGGAAGGCTGTAAGATGATGAGAGTTAATGAGACGAAAAGCCTTTGACTCCACCCTATTGAGAAGAGCTGTATGTGGGGAGCCTCCCCACAAGTGAGAGTTGTACTCCACACAGGGGCGGATAAATCCCGTGTATAGAGTCAACAACTGTGCAGGGGTAAAGAAGGAACAGAGACAGCTTAGCACACCTAATCTCTTAGAAGTAGATTTTACAGATGTAATATGATCTTTCCAAGATAAGTCCCGAGTAAATGAAACCCCAAGCATATTCAAGGGTGATGCAGGATTAAGCTGAATATTATTAAACATTAGTGGGTACACCTGTGGAAGATTTTGTCGGGTTGATAGGTGTAAGAACTGAGTCTTTGATGCATTAAAAACAACCATATTATTTTTACCACAGTCAGAGATACGAGCCAAGTCAGACATTAGGTGTGCCATAGTCTCATCCCTTGTTTATTGAAGTAACTGCTGAGATGGACGTTGTGGGAACCGAATGGAAAGGTGAAGGGTGGAGTCATCAGTGTATGAGTGGATAGGGTTAGATGTACAGCTTAGATGGTCATTGATGAATAAATGGAAGAGAGTTGGTGATAGGACAGAGCCCTAAGGAACACCACTGTTGATAGATCTCAGAGAAGAACAATGGCCGTCTACAACAGCAGCTATAGAACGACCAGAAAGGAAGCTAGAGATGAAGGCACAGATAGAAGGATAGAAACTGTAAGAAGGCACTTTGGAAATTAAAGATTTATGCCACACTCAATCGAAAGCCTTTGAGATGTCAAGTGCAATGGCAAAGCTTTCGCCAAAGTTCCAAAACGAGGATGACCAGGATTCTGAAAGGTAGGTGAGAAGATCGCCAGTGGAGCTTCCCTGATGAAACCTATACTGACGATCAGAAAGAAGGTTGTGACAGGAAAGATGCTTTAAGGTTTTTCTATTTAGAATTGACTCGAAAACTTTTGAGATGCAGGATGTTAAAACAGTTAGTTAGAGGGTTGGGAATGCTCACCCTTCTTTGGGACTGGCTGAATGAGAGCAAATTTCCAGCAAGAAGGTAAGGTACAAGTTGTTAGACTAAGGTGAAAGAGTTTACCTAGGCAGGGTGTAAGCACAGAAGCACAGTTCTTGAGAACAACAGGAGGGACCCCATCAGGCCCATATGCCTTGTTAGTATTGATGCCTGAGATGGCAGATAATACATCAGCTGAAGCAAATTTAATGTCAGCCATGAGGAAGTCAGAGGGGGAAACTGATGGAGGAACAGCAATGGAATCATCTAAGGTGGAATTGGAGGAGAAAGTCTGAGCAAAGACATCTGCTTTATCAGTCGAAGAAATAGCTACAGAAACATCAGAGCAGAAAAGAGGAGGGAAGCATGATGAGGAAAAGTTGTTAGAAAGATTTTGGCAAGGTGCCAGAAGGAGCAGGAGGAATTCGAGTTGGAGAGTTGAGAGCATTTAGTAAGGATGAAATTATTTTTAGCAGAGCGAAGAACAGACTTAGCACGATTCCGGGGAGAAATGTAAGATAGATGTGATTCATGAGTGGGTTGGCTCCAGTACGTTTTATAGGCCCTCTCCTTGTTGCGGACAGCATTAAAACAAGCGTGATTAAACCAAGGCTTTCTCGCATTAGTCAAACGGTATGAGAAAGGAATGTATGCTTCCATGCTTGACGGAATAACCTCCGTAATGTGCAATGCACACTCAGATTACTCCCACCCATGGAAGCAATAATCATTCCAGGGAAAATAAAAAAAGTACTGCCTGAGGGCCTCCCAATCTGCAGCTCCAAAGTGCCACAGACAATGTTTCTTTGGTGGGACAACAGGCCTTACCGGAGTGATAGGACAGGTTAAGGTAATAAGGTTGTGATCGGAGGAGCCCAATGGAGAGAGATTAACAGTGTAAGCAGAAGGATTAGTTGTAAGGAAGAGGTCAAGTATGTTGGAGATCTCTCCAAGGCGGTCTTGGATATGGGTAGGGTGGTGAACAAGCTGCACAAGGTCATTAAGGATAGAAAAGATGTAGGCTTGTTCACCAGGTGGATCAGTGAAAGGAGAGGAGAGCCAAAGGTGGTGGTGAACATTGAAATCTCCTAGAATGAAGATTTCAGAGAAAGGAGAAATGGATAGAATGTGTTCCATTGAGGAAGATAGTCAAAGAATTTTTCATAGTCAGTAGAACTAGGGGATAAGTAAACAGTGCAGATATATTTAGTCAGAGAATGTCAAGAAAGCCGAAGCCAGAGTGTAGAGAATTCAGAAGAATCGAGTTCAGGAACATGAGAGCAAGATAAGTCGTTGCGTATATATACACAACAGCCACCTTTGGCTTTGAAATGAGTATAGAGAAAGTAGGAGGATACAGAAAATGGTTTGTTGTCATTTGCGTGAGACAGCTGATTCTCAGTTAGGAATAGAAGGTGAGGTTTGGAGGAGGAGATGTGGTGCTCAACAGAGCGAAAGTTAAAGTAAAGGCCGTGAATATTGCTGAAATGAAGAAGTCAGTCAGACAGTGGTTCCAGGCAGCTCTGGTCGTCACCGGGAGAGGGACGGAAGGTGGGGGCATTTATGGTCTCCCCTCTGGGAACTCCGAACCTAAATGTTCAGACGCCATGATTTATTTTTGAATTTTGGATAAGGAAGTGTAGTGTGTACTGTGCATGTAGTTTGGTGTTCATAGTTAGAGAAGCTTGTATTGGAGAGCATGCTGGCCTACTCTCTATGTTACTGAGACACTTGAAAATTTCAGCAAAGGGGGATGGTCAGGAACTAGTTCGGAGGGCTGATGAAACGGGAGCTCCAGCACTCCCTGTCATCAGCTTTCCATCCATCTTGAGAGTACTGCCCTGCTTGACTGGTGCCACAGTCTACTCCTCTACTCCTCCGACTGAGATATATATATATATATATATATATATATATATATATATATATATATATATACATACAGAGAGAGAGAGAGAGAGAGAGAGATAGGTAGATAGATATAGATATTCGCACACACACACACACACACACACACACACACACACACACACACACACACACACACACACACACACACACACACACACGCACGCACACACACACATGTGCATATAAATATTGATAAATACATATAGACAGATAAACAGAGAGATAGATTGATAGACAGACAGACAGATTGTTTGATATATATATATATATATATATATATATATATATATATATATATATATATATATATATATATATATATATATATATATATATATATATATATATATATATATATATATATATATATATAATGGGTTGTGTCTTGGGTAGGAGGGAGATAACTCAAAGTACGAATTTGTATGATTTCACCCCCCATTTTGTTCCATTTGATAAAAGTGTGCAACCAAAAATCATTTTTTTTTTTTTAATATTGATTGGTCACTCTAGACACTGAAAATTATAACACAAGTACATATGCTAAAAAGTTATAGTACAAGCATAGAAGTCCTCACTGAAGCTTTTTTGTTGGTAAGAAATCCCTTGGCAGGGGTAGGAACCCGATGTCAGTGGTCTGCTACAACACGGAGAAGGAACTGGAGCTGTTGTTCCCCCTTGGTGAGCTTCTTGTTCAGCTCCTTTATGAGGGGCACAGCTCGCTCAGCCGTATCACTGACGACGGGGAGCTTGTAGGCTATACCACGATCTTGAGTGTAAGCTGCCTTCTCTGTCCAGGAAATGGGGTCATCCTGAAGAAAGTCATTGGGAAGGTCTTGTCTAGAAAAGTAAGTCCTTGTGTTAACTGTTACCAGGCTATCCAATGTACCTACAACAAAAGTGGTTTCGGGTATTCGAGGTCTCCTCGGTTGGACTCTTGGGCTTCCCTGTTGAGTGCCGGCATCATCAGTGCTTTGTGTCAACAGTGATCCCGTCATCGAGGAAAGCAAGATCAACTGCTTCTTGCAAAAGATACCATAGATGAAAGCCCAGCTTTTTTGTGGTGGCTTCAGAGAGTTTCTTGTTGGGGTACTTGGTGAGTTGCTGCATTAAGATCCAATCATTGAGGGGAGCTTGAGCGAAAATGGAGCTGAAACCCAGGCCTTCAAGTAGATGAGCACGGAAAAGAGGGACAGATCTCGCGCTCCATGCTCTTCTGCTTTCGTCGTCAGGAACTGGCTCTGGAAGAGATACAGATTCAAGAAATATATAACTTTCGCCATCCACTGAGCTTGGTGTACTGGCCATGGAGCCCGAAAATTCTCGCCCTTCTTTGGAGTCCGACCGAGAAATATAATGAACAAGTGCAAAAACTCCTGACAGTCATCTCGTACTTGATTTGACTGAGACATTGCAAAGCAAAGGAGATACTTCCTCACCTCGGCAATTGCTGTCTTGGCTACTTGATCAGTATCTGTGGTTTCGAACTTTGCTTGATCTGTTAAATTCCAGTCGTCTCTGAACCTCTTGAACAGCAAAATCCCCATGGAGACTTCGAATGCTGTTCCCACGATCAACTCCATCAGATGGTGTCAGCAGGCCAGGTAAAGTAAATCGTCCGATCTTTTCTTGAAAGATAACGCAGTTCATCCACGCTGGCCTGTGTTAAATGCGGTAGTGTCAAAGCACATGGAAGTGATCTGTTGGATTAGGCCCAAATCATCAAGGCACTCCATGATGGCAAGGGCTTGGGCTTCTGGTGTCCCAGATGGAAGCTTTGGCACTCCCAACAGTTGCTCTATCCCGAAGCCAGACACCAAAATAGGAAGACGATCCACATGTTCCCTAGGAGTTACTCCTAGGGAACATGTGGATCTCTCATAAGTTTTCCATCCCAGTGCACTGTCAGTTTTTTATTTCCTTTGAGTTCAGTCTTCAGTTCTTGAGCCCTTTGGGAACAAAACTGTGCTCGATAACGATGTATGGTTGATGGATTGATGTTCATTTCACGAGAATCATGACCTAAACTGACAGCAGTCTCATCAAAAGATACGTTGCCTTTGGGAAGATATGTTTGTTAGTCGAGAGCAGCCGATAAGTCCTTCATCATAATACTTCTCACCACTCGTCGTTTTGGAGGAAAAGAGTCATTTGTAGGTGTCTGAAGTGATGTGGATGGTCCAGCACAGGCTCCTTCAATCTTGGTCTCATCCTCAGAACTGGATGAGGAGGATTCCAGGATGATTTTCTTAGCAGCTGCCTCCATCTCATGCTTGGAACGTTTTCTCAGTTTCTCAGCAGTTTCCCCCCGTGTTGTCGAGCCTTGACTTTTTTCTGACGAATCATGACGAATCCCCCTATTCTTCCAGGACGTCCTTTCTGGTGCTGAAGAAGCAGATATTCCCAGTCCCTTCGATGAGACACACGCCACTTGGCATCATCATGAGCAATGTTAAATAAATCTTCGAGGGAATCCAAAAACAATTGCTCCTTTTCCTTGTCAGAGTTCGTTGAACGGGAAGGGTGCTTCTTCAGCCCAGTCCAAGCTGTGAAGATCTTTTCCAACTTCTTGATACGGTGGTATTTCTGTCGAAATGGCAAGTTTGCTTTATCTCACAATGTCTTCACTGCACGAACTGTATCACAAAATGCATCCCTTTTTGTCTTTCTGTTGCTCTCTATGCAGATGCATAAAGTACCCGAAGTCCTGTCAATTCGATGGTAATTTGCTTCCAGCTATCTCTGCAACCGTTGAACCAAGCAAGTAGACTGTCTTGCAAATTTCCTTCTGGGAATGACCTAAAAAAATAAAACACTGATAATGCAACACCATTACTGAACATTGAAACAAAAGAATCTAACATATTTCATGAATGCATGAACGCTGGCCCTTTGATGGTTCGGAATACAGAGCAACAACAATGGGTGACAAGGGGCTAAAACTTTGCTGCTCCAGGGCGACCAGTAAATATCATCAAAATGAAGATCGGTGTGCCTTGTATTTGTAAGTAGTGGAACAAAAGCAAGGGGTGAGACAAAGAGGTAACAAAATTTGTTTTTAAGACACACCCTAAAATATATGCATACACACACACACACACACACACACACACACACACACATATATATATATATATATATATATATATATATATATATATATATATATATATATATATATATATATATATATATATATATATTTTTTCACTTGTCCGACTCTGGGCAAAGGTTTCAGTGCCTATTCCATAGTCCCAGTAGTCCTCTTTGGGGCCCAGTAGTCCTCCTACGTCTCCATATGTCACCACTTCGGCACTAACACCCACCGTCCTTATTGAATACATGCTAGGGCTGTCTCATAAAGGACTGGTGTACTGGTATTAGCGGGGGTACTTTTATGACATGTCGGCGGGTCATCTGGTAGATCAGAAAAGTCTGCTTTTTAACAAATTCAAAACATTAACTCTAAGCCATTGGCCACCCCGTCTGGGATACATGGCGTCTGGCAATGAATGAAAAAAAAAAAAATTAAACTGTTCCCTGCCCCAGTCGGGATTCGAACCTGGGTCTATTTGGACTGCCGTTTGAGTGTCCACTGCAGGACCAACCTATCCCGACCGAGGGCAAGATGCAGCCTATGTATCTCTACCAAGTGACTCAGGCTGTCTGGTAGAGATTGTATGTAGGGTGAGAAGTGCTTGTAAGTGTAATTGTAGTGCTGGAGTGGCTTTGGATGTGTGTGTAGTCTGTGAACCAAGCGTAATTGGCCCACGCAAGCCAACTGGGTGCAAGCATAATTTATAGTACGCGACACTGATTCAGCCACAGCACCCCTTATGTCCGCCAATGCAGGACATGGTCGGAAGAACGTTCCCAAAGTTTATTACCTTTGTGGGGCGTGAACCCTCGTTCTTCAGTGTACGAAAATGCACACTTTACCACTGTACCATCGACGCTTCATATATATATATATATATATATATATATATATATATATATATATATATATATATATATATATATATATATATGTGTGTGTGTGTGTGTGTGTGTGTGTGTGTGTGTGTGTGTGTGTGAAAACAGTGTGTAAGCAATACTTTCTCCAGATTGGAAGAGAAGTCTAACAAGGAAGATGAATACCAGCATGCGGATGAAGATCGTCTTTATTATCGGAAAAGTTTCAGCTTTAGCTATCATCAGCAGAAAAAAATTTATCTGTATGTTGGTTTTACAATATAAAAATAATGAAAATTGCATTTCTTAGCCAAACGAATATACAAGAAAATTCATTAATGAATAAAGGAAAGGGTGTGCCTTACTAACGAACACAGGTCAGCAATCAGGTAATATATTTTGTAATGGTAAAACGAAGTTACATTTTATAACGCTTAATTATGAGTTAAGAAACTAAAATTATGGAAACAAAAAATGTAGTGAAGTGGATAAGTCACAGACACCCAAGGTTGGCTTGTGGAGGTGGGTGAGGAGAGTCTCTGCTACTTGTCTTGATGTGTCGTCACGGGAGGTGTGAAGAATGGAAAAATCACTTGCATACGTTGTGTAGCTTGGGGTTTCAGGTTCTTCACGCATCGCTGAAAAGCCTGGTTTCCAACTTATTTCAAACCCTTGCTTTCCAGACGCTGTGTTGACGATTTCAGACCCTTGCTTTACAGACGCCATGTTGACGATTTCAGACCCTTGCTTTACAGACGCCATGTTGATGATTTCAGACCCTTGCTTTACAGACGCCATGTTGACGATTTCAGACCCTTGCTTTACAGTCTCTATGTTGACGAAACTTTCGTAATTTTTGCTTCACCTAGCCATATTTCCCGTTTTTGAACAAAGTTACAAACACCCGAACATTCACTTCATGTCTGATACAGTGGAAAATAATAAACTATCTTTTCTGGATATACTTGTTGAAAAAATACAGTACGTAACTCGTTTAGCACCTCCCTCTGTCATAGGTTTACATACACTGGTTTGACAACTAAATTCATTTCCAACAACCCCGTGCAATTTAAACAGAACCTGATAGCCTAGACACTCTGGTAACCACAGCATTTAACATTAGTTCAGTTTACAAAACCCTTCACTTGAAATTAAATAATTTACGAAACATGTTAAAGTTAAACAGTTTTCCCTTAAAGTTCACTAAACACATATACGAAAAAAAAGTTAAACAATATAATGTCCCCTCCCCTAAAAACTCAGATTGCTCCAAAAGCTCTTGTTCATTTTGTAACCCCTCTTCAATACCTCGCTCCTTTGGATTAAAGAATAAAATCAGGAACTTAACTCTGTATATTACCCACAGGTATCATTAAGGATCGTCTTCAAACCGTCAGCAATATTATCCAACTGTTCAAGAACTGTATCAACGATTCTCTGATGTCGTTAGTGGTGTCAAAATTTAAGCGTAGATGTAATTATAGTTATTTTGGTCAAATCAAACGACATCTCACCTCCAGGATTTCGGAGCATCGTGGAAAGCAACACAGAACGGGTCTCCCTCTATCAAAACCCGGCTATTCAGCGTTCCGCGAACGCTCTGAAGCCTCCCGCCACCCAAGGTATACCAGTGATTTCTCCATTCTCCACACTTCCTGTGACGACACATGAAGACGAGCAGCACAGACTCCCTCTATCCAACTCCACAAGCCAACCCGGGGTGTCTGTGACACCTCTACCTCACTACTCTGCATTGATAAACCAATACTTCTAGCTTCGTACTTCATGATTGAACGTTTCAAGATGCATCCTTCACGTACCATTGCAAAATGTATTACCTGACTGCTGACCTATGTGTTAAGTGGTAAGGCACATCCTTCCCATTTTTTTTTTTTTTTCATTCATGAATTTTCTCGTACATTCATTTCACTGAGAAATGCAGTTTTCATTATTTTTTATTGTATTGTAAAACTAAGATACCGATCAGTTTTTAGGCTGATGATGGCTAGAGTAAAGCCGAAACGTTCTCGATAAATAAACATGATGTTCATCCCAGAGCTGGTAGCCTACTCATCCTTACTAGACCTCGCTTCCCATCTGGATAAAGTATTGCATCTATATTATCAAGACGTCATGGACGAGCTGCGCTCCAACTCTACAGGGCTGCTGAGCGCCTAGATTACAAGCTTCGTAAAGCGGAATTGGACTGGGATTTTCTTAAATGCCAGTCCCACAGCCTGATTCCTTCATTCCTGAATTTTAAGGTTTATAATGATAGTCTCCACTCTAGATTATATGAGAACTGCCAGTGAAAATTCCTTCATAAAAATAAAGTGGAGCCTTTTTATCACTGAGAAACATTGTGAACTTCCTTGATTTTGTACACCTTCCTAACCTCACTGAACGTACTAATTCTAATTCAATTGCTCCTACCACATACACTCAAAATCGGAAGCTGCACAAACTAGGTTATGTCAATCCAGATGGCCAGTTTGCCGTCCTCAAAAGTGATACAATTTTTCTTTTAAAGTTCTTGGTCCCAGTGAACAATGCTTACTACATAAGGGTCTCGGTTTTGCACTTCCATCTTGCAAGCCTAAACTCCTTCCCCATATATTACCTTTTGAACTTCTAATTAAGCAACGTTCATATCATTTGTTTTACCCCTATAAAAACAGATCAATTGAGATTTTTCAGAGTTTTTAAATCATGTAGCCTTTTCATTATTTTACACTAATAATTCTTTCACTGGCATTCTTAATATTGATGAACGTGTTGCCCTCCAGTCACTGAAACTGGACCATTCAATAATTATTCTGAAGCTTGATAAGGGCAGTGGAATTGTACTTTTGAATAAGACAGATTATAGAAGCAGTGTTCGATATATTGTCCGATACCACTAAATTCAAAACAGTAACTGGTGACATATTTCCTTTGCTGAAAAAAAAAAAAAATGAGATAGGATCAACAATTACCTCAGAACACTTAAATCAAGATGGGTTACTGATAATCAATTACATACACAGCTTTTTGTGTCAGGTCCCCGACTAGGTATTTTATATGGACCCCCTAAAATAGATAAGCCTGACTGCCCACTTCGCCCCATCCTCTCTGCGATAAGCACTGTGAATTACAACATGGCAAAGTTTCTCCTACTTATCCCAATCACTCGTAACACATATACAGCTAAAGATTCGTTTTCATTTGCAAAAGAAATTAGTAACTTAAAAAACAGAGAGTGTACCATGGCATCCTTTGATATAAATCCCTATTCGCTGATATACCCCTTCACAAAACTAGAAATTTGCACTGATGAACTATACAAGGAGAGTAAGAAAGTCATTGGTTTTGCCTGAAGTGACTTCCATAAACTTCAATCTCTTGCAGCGAAAGATTCGATATTCTTATTTAATAATACAGCATTCAAGGAAACTAACGGAGTACCAATGGGCAATCACCTTGGACTGACCCTTGCTAATTCTTTCTCTTACCATGAATCTCGATGGCTCGAGAATTGCCCAACCAATTTCAGACCCTTGCTTTACAGGCGGTACATTGACGCGTTCGTAATTTTTGCTTCATCTGGCCATGTTTCCCCCTTTTTGAACTACCTCAATTACAAACACCCGAACATTCACTTCACGTCTGATATAAGGGAAAATAATAAACTACCCTTTATCAATATATTTGTTGAAAAATACATAACTCGTTCTGCACTTCCATTTATTTTAAGCCAACAATCACTGGTTTGACAACTAACTTCACTTATAGCATCCCCATGCATTTTAAATTTAGTTCTATCTATCTATCTATTGCCAGACGCCTCAATCCCTTTTGGGGTGACCACAAACAAATCGCCTCCAAGTCGCCCTGTCCCCCGCCATTTCACTGCCCTGCTCCCAACTCACACCCCCCTCTCTCATATACCTCTCCACCCCATCCCTCCATCTCATCCTCTCCACATGGCCAAACCACCTCAGTGTGTTCCTCATAACGCTTCCTATCACATCCACATCAACACCACAACGTTCCTTTATATCCTCATTCGTCAGCCTATCTCTCCATGTGACTCCACAGGCTTCTCTTAAATAACTCATTTCCACTGCTCTCACTCTTGACTTGTGTCCTTCCAACAACGTCCAAGCTTCACTTCCGTACATTAGAGTTGGTATCACAATACTGTCATGTAGTAACTTTTTCACTTCCATGCTCACTTCCCTGTTTCTTATCACTGCTTTCAAAGAACCAGCAACCTTTCTTCCCTGCTGTACCCTTTCAAGCACTTCACCCTCCAAACCTCCATCCTTACTCATCACACTACCCAAGTACTTAAACGTACTCACATTTTCCAATTCCTCACCATCCAACCTCACTGTACATTCACTGACTTCACCTCTCTCAAAGACCATCACTTTACTCTTCCCTACATTCACCTTCAGATTCTGTTTCTTACACACTCTCCCAAACTCATCCACCAAGCCTTGCAGCTCCCCTTCGTCTTCACTCAACAACACAGTATCATCTGCAAACAACAGTACAGGGAGTTTCCAAACACTATCCTCTCTCACCAGGGCCACTCCAATATCCACTACCCTACCTTGTACCTCTTTTATTACCCCATCCATGTACAGATTGAACAACCATGGAGACATGACACATCCCTCTTTCAACCCAACTTTCAAAGAGAAAAATTCACTTAGTTCACCATCCACACGCACTGCAGCCTTCGCACCATCGTACATACTCTTCACAGCATTCAACAACTTCCCATCTACTCCATATATTCTTAACACTTTCCACAATTCTTGTCTATCCACCCTGTCATATGCTTTCTCCAAATCCATGAAAGCCGCATACAACTTCTTTCCCTTCTCTAGAAACTTTTCCACTAAAGATCTAAGAATGAATATCTGATCTACACAACCTCTTCCCTTCCTAAAGCCTCCCTGTTCTTCTCCAACTAATTCCTCTGTTCTTTCTCTAACTCTGTCAATAAGTATCCTACCATACACTTTTCCTATTATACTAAGAAGACAAATGCCCCTATGATTACCACACACTTCTTTTTCCCCTTTTCCTTTGTACAAGGGAATAATTATACCTGACTTCCAATCCTCCGGGACTCTACCTTCCTCCCAGGCTAATCTGCACATCTTCCACATCCATTCTACTACTATCTCTCCCCCATGCTTCAGCATTTCACCACACATTCCATCAATTCCTGGGGCTTTCCCCGATTTAACTTTCTTCATTGCTTCCACAACTTCTATCCTACTGATTTCTTCCTGTCTTCTCACCTCCCTCCTTCTCCCAGCCATTCCCCCCAGACACTTATACTCGCATTACTTCCATCCTCTACGTTCAACAATTCCTTAAAGTGTTCTTTCCATCTGCTCAGTTTTTCTCCCTTCTCCACTAGTAATCTACCATTTTTATCTTTCACTCCCCTGCTAACTTCACTTCCACCCTGTCTTACTCTTTTCACCTCTCTCCAGAACATTTTCTTACAGTCCCTCCACTTTACACTCAAATTCCTTCCAAATTCCTCATCCACTCTCTTCTTACTCTCTCTTACTAATCTTTTCACCTCTCTCTTTCTTTCTACATATAATTGTCTCTTCCGCCTCTCAACTTCTTCAACGCCCCTATTTCTCATCCATTCAATGTATGCTTTCTTCTTTTGTGCCACAGCTTGTTTCACCTCTTCAGTCCACCACGCTGTTCCTTGCACCCCCCTCCGTCTTCTCTTCCTTCCACACACCACATCACACGCTGCACATATTTCTTCTGTAAATATGCTACACACACCTTCCACGTCTCCCATCTGCTCCAATTCATATTTGCCCAATCGTTCCTCCACTTCTCTCTTATACTCTGTCTTTTTCTCATCCTCTTGTAACCTTTCCAACCTTCTTGCAACTACTCCTTCCTCTCGTCTTTCCCTTCTTCTATTTCTCCATTCTAATTGGACCTTGATTCTGGCCACCACCAAGTAGTGGTCAGAAAGTCCACTCCCCCAACCTCTATAAACTCTTGCATCCATTACACATCTTCGCATCCTTTCATCCACACACACATAATCAATCATTGCCTTGTTTTCATTCAGTTCACCACCCACCCTTCTCATCACTCGCCATGTATACCTGTGGATCATTTTATGCCTGAAGAGGGTATTGGCTACCACCAATCCCCTCCCAGCACAAATGTCCACTAACGCACTCCCATTCTCATCTATCTCAGCAGGCCACCCCACTCACCAACTATTCCATCCACCTTCGCATTCCCAACTTACAAAATCTTTAATTTGAAATACATAATTTACAAAACATGTTAACACTGAACGGTTTTCCCTTAGAGTTCAGTGAAACACATAGGGAAAAACTTAAACAAAACAATGTTCCCTCCCCTACAAGATCAGATTGCTCCGAAAGCTCTTGTTCATTTTGTAATCCCTTTTCTTATAAGGACCTTGCGCCTTTGGATTAAAGAACAGAATCAGGAAACTCATCTCTGAATATTACCCACAGGTATCATTGTCATAAAAGACTTTGTAGTTACTTGTAGAGAAGTTTTGTGGTTTAGTTGTCACTCTCGATTTCTTGCAGTAGGAATTAAAGATGAATACAGTGAGTTGATCTTAATTTATTATCTTCAGAGAAATCTAAGTTGAGCAGGGTATGTCTTACAGAGACAATATAATAAATAAGTCTAGTTGAACCCCTCTTTCTTGTTCATTCTCTCCACTACCTGTCGGTTCTAATGCTAGCCTCTTTCTGCCTCTCTGCTTCCTAAATTCTGGTGAAACAAGGGTCGTGTCACGTGTGTTACACTGTGGTTGGAAAGTTCCAGAAACCTGTGTGTGAGTATGTGTGTATGTCACTAGGCTTTGTTCGTATGCTATCTCGCTGACACACTACCTACATCATCCCCTGACAATGCTACTTCCTATGTGTCGTCAACATTTCCTCAGTTAACTTGCAAGATCATTTCCCTTTCCCAGGCTTGCATGGAGCTGTCTATCTATCTATTTATCTATCTATCTATCTATTATGATTTGTAATTATAATATGGACTCATAACATCATTAAGGACAATATTTAATCCATCAAAACAATGCTATCCAACCACTTCATGCTCAAGGACTGTATCAACGATTTTCCGTCAAAAGTTATGTCAAAGTTTAAGTGTAGTAGACGTAATTTTACTTATAATGGTTAAACCAAACATCTCACCACCAGGCCTGGCGGTGAAATCCGGATTTTAAGCATCGCGGAAAGTAACGCAGAACTGGTCTCTCTCTATGGAAACCCGGCTATTCAGCAATCAGGGAACATTCTGAAGCCTCAGGCTGCCCAATGTATGCCAGTGATTTTCTCCATTCTCCATACTTCCCGTGATGACACATCAAGACGAGTAACAAGTTCTCACCCACCTCTACAACCCATACTTAAGTGTCTGCGACCCCCGCCTCACTAATCTGCAGTTGACCCAATCGATTATCACGTATCAGCGTTTTAAGATAAGTGTCTATTTACCATTAAATAATATAGTTCCTGACTGCTAACCTATGTGCAAATTTGTAACTCAAACTCATTAAATTTTTCTTTCCATTTATGAATTTTCTTGAATAACCACTCGACTGACAAATGCATTACTAATTATTTATACAGTATAAAACTATGATACGGATAATTTTTTTTAGGTAGACGATGGCCATGGAGAATATATATATATATATATATATATATATATATATATATATATATATATACTGCACATATCTATCTATCTATCTATCAATCATCTATATATATATATATATATATATATATATATATATATATATATATATATATATATATATTAATAACAGAACGGAGCAAGGAAAAACAAATGAGTAAACAAAAAAATAATCCATACACCAGATTACTGGTGTCCTCAGTTCATAAAATATCTGTAACAGTTAGACTTGAACAGCTGTGGGTTGAAATTTGGAGGGAAACAACTCTCGGGAAGCGAGTTCCAGAGACATGCAGTTCAGGGAATGAAAGAATTCTGATAGGCAGAAGTTCTGCAATATGGCTGAGTGACACTCCAGTCATGAGCGCTACCAGATGCCAGTGTAGCACGAGGGAAGGCATGGAGAGGTGGCACAATGGGCGCAACTTCATCTGAGCATTTGCCAAAAAAATATCTGTAAAACAAAGCAAGGGAGGCAACATTCCTTCTTACTTACAGTGGAGGTAGTTTATTTGTAATGGCAGGGTTGTTAATGATTCTAATAGCTTTGTTCTGAATTTTGTCTAGTTGTCTTAATGCAACCTCTCCACAACCATTCCACAAGGATGAGCAATATTCAAGCTGAGAGTGCACATGACTCATAAATTATAGCTAACTGCTCATCAGCGAAGAAGTTACGGACTCTGTACAATAATCCAAGTTTCTCTGAGGTGGTTTTAGCAAGTGATCTGACATGAGAGGTCCAGCTGAGGGCATTGTTAAGTGAGACGCCAAGAATTTCAATATTTTTGGAGATGGGAATATTAGTAGCACTGAAGTTAATGTACGAATCTGCCAATATCTGTAAACTGTATATATTTAGTTTTACTAGCATTAAAAGAGACAAGGTCCCCATTCAATGATCATAGATAGATCTTGATTATGGAGATGGCTGTACTGAGTTGAGAGGTAGAGATATTAGACTTTGTAAATGGGTGTCTGAGTGTGAATGAACTATGCAGTGTTGAGTCATCTGAGTGAATGGGATTGTGGGTGACAGATAAGAGATCATTAATATGAACCAGAAATAGGGTTGGCGCCAGAACTGACCCCTGCGCCACGCCGGCGTTAATTGAGAGGAAATTGGATTATACATCTTCTACTTTTGCTCTTATTTTCCTGTCACTAAGATATGAAGAAATCAAAGGAACAAAAGATGTTAGTCCATAGCAAGGGAGTTTGGACAGCAGGGAACGGTGCCATATTCTGTCGAAAGCTTTAGAAATATCTAGAGCTACTGCATGAGTTTCTCCATGTAGATCAATTGATTGATGGATGGTATGAGTTAGGAGATTGAGTATGTCAATGGTGGATCTTTCGTGGCGAAAACCATATTGTCTATCACTATTTAAGTTGTTGGATTCAAGATGTTTAACAACGTGCTTATTAATTTAAGTTTCAAATACCTTACCAAGAGAAGATGTGACAGCTATTGGTCTGTAATCGGAGGGGTCAGACGAACTTCCTTTCTTCGGAATTGGGTGGATATTGGCTTCTTTCAATAAATTTGAGAATAAAGAAGTTCTATGCATAGTCTGAATAATTTAGCTAGAACACAGGCAAGTTCAGGGGAACACTTTTTCAAAACAATTGGCGGAATTCCATCTGGGCCTGGAGCTTTGTTGGTAGGTAAATCGTCTAGGATGGATTTTACGTATCTTGTCTGTATTTTAAGTGGGTCAGTTTCGGGACAGAGAAGTTCCAGTACTGGGACATTCTGGCTGGTATCGTCTATGGCAGAGTTTCTGGCAAATGTACTGGCAAAGATATCTGCTTTCCCACGCGGGTCATTTGTAATGTTGCCATCTGAAGATTTTAGTGGGGAATTGGAAGATGACATGTTAAAGTTATTATTGAAAGAATTAAGAGTTGACCAGAATATTCTATTGTCATTAGGGTTGTTACGTAGTTTTGATGCTTGCTTTTGAAGAAAGTTTGATTTAGATAGATTTAATACAGCTTTTGCATGATTTCTAACAGTTTTAAATTGGGAGAGTGATTCAAATGTTTTTTATTTTAAGTAAGAGTTATATGCTAATGACTTTTGGGCTGTTGCTCTGGCACAGTTGCCATCAAACCATTTTGGAGAGTTCGATCTTTTAGTGAACTGTTGACTTGGCATGAACAAATCCATACCAGCTGGTATTAAGACGCAAATGTGGGACTGGGTAGAATCGGGATCACTAGAGAAGGAAGACTGCCTTGGAATGTCAGCAAGATAATTTCTAAATCCATCCTAGTTTGCCCAGTTTGCCCTATCAAAGTGCCAGTAGCCAGCAAACCGTTCCTTCTATAAAAAAAACAAAAAAAAAACAAGAGAGCCAAATTCAAGATCCGTTCATTTTGAGAAGCCTGGAATCACTGCATTTGAAAAAGTGGAGATCGAAGGAAGTAAGAAATACAGGAGACAGTTCCAGAGTTGACCTGTTGCATAAATGAAGGACTGGGAGTATCGGTTAACTCTTCCTTCAGAGAGTTGGACAGAAAATGGATGAAAGTTTGTTGCTAGAAGAGTGCTACGCGCCCGTTGTAGTGATGGAGGGGTGCAAGCAAGTAGTTCAGAGGAAAAGTGACTATTGAGGTATCGATAGAAACGAGATATAGATGCAACGGTGCATCGAATAGACAAAGGTTGAATTGAGCCCCTAAAAGGAGGAGTTAATGAGACGAAAATCCTTTGACTCCACCCTACTGAGAAGAGCTGTATATGGGGAGCTTCCCCACGCATGAGAGTTGTACTCTGCACAGGGGCGAATAAAACCTGTGTATAAAGTCAACAACTGTGCAGGGGTAAAGAAGGTGCACAGTAGGCTTCCCACACCTAATCTCATGGAACCACATATGACAAGAGAGGTAATATGATCTTTCCAAGATAAATCCCGAGAGAATGAAGTCTCTAGTATATCTGACGAGGCAGGACTGAGCTGGATATTACTGAACATTACTCGATACTCCTGTGGAAGATTTTGATGGGTTGAAACGTATAAGAACTGAGTTTTTGATGCATTAAAAACAACAAGATTACTTTTATCCCAGTCATAGATATGTACCAAGTCAAACATCACGTGTGCTAAAGCCTCATCCCTTGTTTCTTGAAGTAATTGCTAAGATGGACGCTGCGGGAAGCGAATGTAAAGGTGAAGAATGGATTCATCAGCGTATGAGTGGATTGGGTTAGTTCTACAGCTTGGAAGGTCATTCAGGAATAAATGGAAGGAGTTGGTGATAGGACTGAGCCCTGAGGAACACCACTGTTGATAGATCTAGGAGAAAAACAATGGCCGTCTACAGCAGCAGCTATAGAACGACCAGAAAGGAAGCTAGTCATGAAGGCACAGATAGAAGGACAGAAAATGTAAGAGGGCAGTTTGAAAATTAAAGATTTATGCCAGACTCGATCAAGAGTCTTTGAGATGTCAAGTGCAATGACAAAGCTTTCGCCAAAATCCCGAAAGGAGGATGACCAGGAGTCTGAAAGGCAGGGGAGAAGATCGCCAGTGGGATGTCCCTGACAGAACTCATACTGACGATTAGAAAGAAGGTTGTGATAGGAAAGATGCTTTAAAATTTTTCTGTTTAGAAGGAACTCTAAAACTTTTCAGACACAGGATGTGAAAGTGACTGGGCGACAGAGGGTTGGGAATGGTCACCTTCTTTGGGACTGGCTGAATGAATGCAAACTTCCAGCAAGAAAGAAAGGTACAAGTTGGTAGAAAAAGGAGAAAGAGTTTACCTAGGCAGGGTGTAAGCACTGAAGCACAGTTCTTGAGAACAACAGGAGGGACCCCATCAGGCCCATTTGCCTTGTTCGTATTGAGGGCAGTGATGGCAGTAATTACATCAGTTGAAGAAATTTTAATATCAGCCATGAAGAAGTCAAGGGTGGAAGTGATGGAGGAACAGCACTGGAATCATCTAAGGTGTAATTGAAGGAGAAAATTTGAGCGAAGAGACCTGTTTTATCAGTAGAAGAAATGGCTACTGAGCCATCAGTGCAGAAAAGAGGAGGACAGATGATGAGGTAAAGATGTTAGAAAGTTTTTTGGCAAGATGCTAGAAGGAGCGGGAAGAATTCGAGTTGAAGGGTTCAGGGCACTTACTATGGATAAAATTATTTTTAGCAGAACGAAGAACAGACTTACCACTGTTCAGGGGAGAAACATAGAAAACATGCGGTTCAGGGATGGGTATGCTCCTGTACCTTTTATTGGCCCTCTCCTTGTTATGGGCATCATTAGAGCAAGTGTGATTAAACCAAGACTTTTTGTTCGTTAGTCAAAGGATATGAGAAAGGAATGTATGCTTCCCTATATATATATATATATATATATATATATATATATATATATATATATATATATATATATATATATATATGCCACGTTGAGTACACCGCTTCCTGTCCGATCAGCGAAGTTAAGCAACGTTGGGTCTGGTTAGTACTTGGATGGGTGACCGCCTTGGAACACCAGATGCTGTTGGCATCCCTACGTGTCAAGTGGGGTTGGTGGAGGATTAGTGCCCTTCCCTGTAAAACAATTAACTCTAAGCCCTTGACCACCCCGTTTGGGATACATGGCGTCTGGCAATGGATGGATGGATATATATCTATCTATATATATATATATATATTAGGGTGGTCTTTAGCTATAGGGGCCAATATCAAGTTTTGATTTTTTCCATCTCCCACCCCTCAGTTTTTTTCCTTTAGGGTTGAAATGGGTGTGTGCAAAATATTGTATGGATCAAATAATATTTAGAGGTTGCACAACGACTTTTAAGTTTCACCGCATTATCAATTTCCGCATACACATTTAAATATATGCAAACCTGACATATAGCTATCAGACTAAATATAAACTGTTAAACAAAATTAATAAACATATTTTTAGGAGTTTTAACCTCAGATTATTAAGATTTTAAGATATTACACTACATAAAGAACATTTGCATTATTGTACAAGTTATGAAACCATAAGTATATCAATAAAATTCTTTAGTATTCTTAATTATCTGTGTTACCAGGGTACAGGACGAGGACCCAATTCTCATTGGTCCAGGACGAATAAAGTGAACTCCTCTAGATGGAGTTCCTCCAAGGAAAATCAATGAGAGCTCCAGAAGTTCTCGGTAGTCATCCCTCAGATCATTTAGCTCTTCCAAAGCCTTTTCAGCCCAGGAAATCACTTCGATTTGAGTATCTTTGATGAGTAGTGTGACCTCTTCATGATCAGCACCAGTTTCAAACATATTTTGCTCGATGGACTCCCATTTTGCCTGGAAACGTTTAAACAGCAGCTCATCCGGGCCTTTTGTTGGTGTCATCTGTGTTGTATAAACAGCTTTGGCAACCAGTTCCAGCATATGGTGTTTGCAGGCAAAGTACAGGAGATTCGTTTCTAATTTCTGCTCTATGAGTGTACATGCACCATTGATACGGCCTGTATTGGATGCTGTAGTATCAAAAACCATGCCAACTACTTTTTCAACTAGGCCCCACTCTTCTAATGCTTCAACAACTGCCTTGGCCTGTTCCTTTCGAGTGCAATTTGGGATTTTGGCAGCTTTGAGGAGCTGGCTGACTCCACTGCCCGATACAAGGATGAGAAGTCGATCAACATGTTCCTGTGTTGTCAGATCCTGCATTAGCTTACCATCCCAGTGTACACTTAATGGTACGTCAGCAGAAAATTCTACTTTCACGAAGAAGGTAATTTTCTTTCTTTGCATCTGTCTTTGCCACCGTATGGAGGACCCATTGACGTTGAGCTCATCAAGATTTTGCCCAAAAGACCGAGCAGCCTCTGCAAGTATGAGCGTTGCCTTATGGTCTGTAGCTTTTGACCTATCCAGAACTGCTGCGAGGGATTGAGTTACAATGTTCTTTATCGCCCTTCGATGTTTAGAAGGACCAGGAGTGGCTTCCACATCTGCACTTGTTCTCACACTATTTTCATTGGACATGATTTGACTACTGCTACTTCCTGTACTTGACGACTCCATCTCCTGAACTTGAAAAGAGGCTGATGCTGCCTATTCAGATCGAAGCTTCCTTTCTTCTTGTAGTGTCTTTCGCTTGGACGCTGTATTTTCTTTCTTAGTCAAGGAGACATCCACTGGACCCATAGTTCCTCTACGGCCTGATTCTCTTTGGGCAAATAGAAAAACTTTGTCCTCCTGAATACGCATAGTTGATAGAGAATCAGCAGCGGCTACATCAAACAAGTCCTTGAATGTTAATTTCTTGAAAGCCTCTTCTTTCTCAATTTGGGGAGTTGATCTACAACTTTTTCCCTTCTTCAGCTGCTGATGTTCTGAATATAGTGTCTCGACTTCAGCAATGGAATGATCTTTTCGAATCGTCGGGATGCGGGCTTACGCCCAAAACTCCATCACGCCATCAACTACGGTAGTAGCACTATCGGTAGAGAGGCGGCCTGCAGTCCTAATGGACCCAGGATCGAATCCCGGCTGGGGCAGGGAACAGTTTAAGGATTTAAATCTCCTAAAAGCAGACTTTCCTGATCTACCAGATGACCCGCCGACATGTCGTAAAAATACCCCCGCTAATACCAATGCACCAGTCCTGTATGAGACAGCCCTAGCATGTATTCAATATGGAAGGTGGGTGTTAGCGCCGAAGTGGTGACATGTGGAGGTGTAGGAGGACTACTGGGCCTCGGAAAGGGTCACTGCCCCCGAGAAATAGGCCCTGCAGCCTTTGCCCAGAGTCGGACACGTAAAAAAAAAAAAAAAAACTAGAACGAATTGTGAGCTTTTTCTCTTGCTGGTAGTGATGGAAGTTGCTGAGGACTCCACCTTTTGTTGGCAGCTTGGATCCTGTCAGGTCTTCTTTAGTACTGACTAGGTAAATGTTACGTCTACTTTTCATAGCCATGTTGTCACCCATACAGTGCGTAGTCTTAATCACCCGTACACTTTTAGTCTTACGCACATACTACTCCATGGAGCAATATTTTCACTTTCCACTTTCAAAACACTATTATTGTATGTTCTCAAGGATCTGTGACTGATAACCTACAAGAAAAGAATGACTCATGAGTAAGTGCGAATTTTGGATATTTGACAACAAAGTAGCAAAAATTCATGGTCTATGTGCAGCCCCTAAATATTGTTCCATTTTTTTTCTTGGGAGTTTGGGACCCAAAGGAACACTTTTGAGGGGTGAGAGCACAATATATTAAAAAAAAAAAAGATAAGGACACCTCTAATATATATATATATATATATATATATATATATATATATATATATATAAATATATATATATATATATATATATATATATATATATATATATATAAAACCCATTGGCTCCCAGAGTTCCTGTGTGAAGGATTTTGCTCGAAGGATGCTAGGCGTACCGCCCTCCGCCTCTCGGCTCATAGTCGCGAAGCTCATAGGTTCCCTTCTTTATTTTATTTTGAAAATGCCCAGTTCCGTCCTATATTGAAGACCCTGGGCGGTAATGGGATATATATATATATATATATATATATATATATATATATATATATATATATATATATATACACCCACCCCTGAATCACATACAGAGAGAGAGAGAGAGAGAGAGAGTTTATCAACAAAGTTTACATTATTTAACATTCCCATGAGCATGAGGAAAGGTTGTTCTCTGATAAGGAAAATGGTAAAAATTTGCTCATTTTCATTGCATATGGTGATGATGCATCTTTCTTGTTTAATATTTTAACTACCTATTGATTATTTTTTAGACTGAATACTAGTACTGGTAATGCTTTATGCTTTACTAAATTGGATTGAAGGTTGTATTCTCGGTGGAATAGGAGGTTTCGTAGCACTACTTTTGCCATTTGCTTTGCACTTTTATTCTTGTTTTTATTGTTAATGCTAAACAACTTTTTCTAGTATCGATATGCAGTAGCTTACATTTGTAACGTTCACAATAATGTTGTCTAAAAATCTTGAAATAAATTAATCTTGACTTTTGTTTCGGTGGTAGTTGGTGGCGACCATCATCCACTCGCTTGACGTTATGCTGCCTATTTCTTCCTTCATTTTTTTTTTTCATTCGTTTTCTGTCTGTCCTCTCTTCCTATTTCCCTCATCTTCCCCGTTACTTTTTATTTCTTCTCTTTCCTTTTCAAGTGCCTGTACATTGAGTGACAAGCCTAATGGTTTCCTGTAAGTCAGGAAACCATTTACAACGCTGAGTGGTAACCATATAACCAACCACACTATTCCCTACGTGTCAAGATATGGTTTGGAGGCAAGGCCTTGGGTTGGCGGAGGGTTTGTGCCCTCCCCGTAAACAACTAACTCAAATGACAGTCGATCACCCCTTTCTAGATTATAGAGTCTAGCTATAGATAGAATATGACTTTCTATATAGACAGATAGATAGATAAATAGAGAGATAGACTGATACTTTTGGAGGGGCCAGGAGGGGAAAACATCTTTGTTGGCTTTTGTCTTTGCATTCCTGTTTCTATCTACTCCCCTTCACCTCCCTCCCGCCCCCCTCCAAGAAAAGTACATAAGTCATCAAGATAAGGTAGTAAACAACTCTCCAATGTACGGCAAAATACGATTTTCTATTATATTATGCTTGATATTTAATAGCGAGTGTATGATATGCCTTACGTTTAATTACGAGTATGAGTATCATATGCCTTATAATTTATCACCAGTAAATGGTATGCCTTATATTTAATCACGAGTACGAGTATGATATGCTGTATACTTAATCACGTGTATGAACCACTGAGCTCTATAGCATGGAGAGGCTATCTCTGCCGCGGGCGTGTGATTTTGGCCGCCTATTGAAACACCAGCACTCAAATTCATGTTCAGATACTCTATTCCCACTAAGCAGTGGTTATTAACAAAGATACACTCGTCGCTTATAGTACAAAAGCATATATAGATTACTTTTTTTTTCTGCTTAGTTCAATGAATTATATCCGATACATTTAGCCAATGAGTATAAAACAATGCCATAGGTTGCTGCAGTGCAGAACTTACCCTTTATGGCACTATCCATGTCATGAAACCGAATGTCTAGATTGATAAAGGCCAGAAGAAACCTAGAAATATCTACAGGTGAGTGTGAACAGAAGAGAAGAGGACAAGGAGAGAAAGACTGGAGATAAATGGCCCCGTTTTAGTGACCTCATTCATGCAGGGATATTGGGGAAGAATCTTCCCGCTCCATCCCAGGGGGCAGTAATGGTATAGAATTAGCAACAAGATAATTATATTTCTTACTTGTGAAGTGTAACGCCATCTCTCTTCGATGAATTTCTGTGCCCATTTCTGTATTCGTAAGCTGCAAAGTGAACCATGGCACCATATTTTTCGAAATCATCAGCTGCTTTCAAAAGCGCTCTGAGCAGCTCAGTATAAAAACGCGGGCATCAGGCGTGATGTAACATGGCTGCCAGCTGCCGCAACACCAGCGCCGCCCTGGCGGCGGCCTCATAAATAACGTGGTCCTTCCCATGAAAAAGCCTTTCCATAGTATAGAGCTCAGTCAGTGGCATGAATGTTGCCTCCTCTTGGCTTATACCCCTTATCGTCCATTTCGCGAGAAGTTGGTACGAAGCCAGTAAATAATTATAAAAAACGACGTGACTTGATCTCTCTCTCTCTCTCTCTCTCTCTCTCTCTCTCTCTCTCTCTCTCGTTGCATTTCCTTTTTTGGAGATGTAAAAATATCGTACATTTTTTTTTTTTTTTTATGTGAGGAAGAAGGAACCAAAGCGATAAAGGGATGTGCATCGTACTGTAGGTGAATTTGTTGCATATTATAGTACACGCACTGCATTGCAGACAAAAAGCTAGATAGCCGGTCAGCTTTGGGTGACAAGCTACAGTGGTACCATTTCATTTATTCTGAGAATCTTAGGTCTACCTTGGACGCTTAAAAAAAAAAAAAAAAAAAAAAATTGTCGCACTTAGCTCGGAAACTTTTTTTTTTTTTGTTTTCCTACATGGCTGTAAAATTTTTGACGCATTCCATGAACGAGAAGGTTAATTCCCCTCGTCTAACTCCCTTCCATTAAATGGTGTCTCCTCGGTACTGCATTGCTTTTATAGGATCTTTCGTGATTGGTGCACGTTCACCAGTTTTTATGAAAATTCCGCCACTAATACAGTTATTAAACCTGATTCCAATTTTGATCTTATTTTTGGAGAGAAATTATATTTTTAAATTTAGGTTAGGTTATTTGATAATAATATTTAGGTTAGTTAATAGTGGTAGGTGGTGGCGACCATCATCCACTCACTTGATGTAGTGCTGCCCATTTCTTCCTTAGCCTTTATCATTCTTCCTATGTACCTGCCCTCCTCTTTTCCTATTTCTCTCATCTTTCCTGTCACTTCTTAAAGTTTTTTTTTTTTCCTTTACAGGTGGCTTTACGTTGAGTGACAAGCCAAATGGTTTCCTGTAAGCCAAGAAACCATTTACAACGCTGGGTGGTAACCATATAACCAAACCATACGTGCTCCCTACGTGTCAGCAAGTGGGTTGGTGGAGGATTAGTGCCCCTCCCCGCAAAACAAATAACTCAAAGTCAAATGGTCACCCCTTACGGGATTATGGCGTCTGGCAATAAATAGATAGATAGAATAATAACAAGTAATACTTAAGTATTACATTCATCTCCTTGCTCCATGGTAGGGCAGTACTCCCGAGGTGGATGGAAGGCTGATGATAGGGAGAGCTGGAGCTTCCGTTTCATCAGCCCTCGGGACTAGTTTCTGCCCATCCCCCTTTGCTGAACTTTTTCAGTGCTTCATTACTAAGGTGTTGTATAGATTATCGAGACCTGAATGAAGTGATAGTAAAGGATGCATACCCCTTGCCAAGGATTAATGACACTCTGGATGCTCTGTCAGGTGCCTAATGGTTCTCCATTCTAGATATGAAAGAAGGATACCACCAGGTCAATGTGTTAGGACTCCATATTATAATTACAAATCATAACAGATAGATAGATAAATAGATAGATAGACAGAGCTCCAGGCAAGCCTGGGAAAGGGAAATGATCTTGCAAGTTAACTGAGGAAATGTTGACAATACACAGGAAGTAGCAAGTCAGGGGATGATTTAGGTAGTGTGTCAGTGAGATAGCATACGAACAAAGCCTAGTGACCATACACACACATACTCACACACAGGTTTCTAGAATTTTCCAACCACAGTGTAACACAAGTGACACGACCCCTGCTACACCAGAATTTAGGAAGCAGAGCTCAGAAGGAGACAGGCCATAGAACCAGCAGGTAGTAGGGAGAAGGGCTTAGCAACATGGAAGAGAGAGAGAGAGAGAGAGAGAGAGCGAGACAGGGAGGTAGCTGGCAGGACTACTTTATACTTCACTCGAGTGTGAGAGACTTTGTTAATATTTCCAAGACAAATAAAAATAGTCCCATACTATTCCTTACCTCTCCTGTCATTGCATGACAAAAGGGAACCAAGATTATCTACTTACAAAACTACTCAAGTATAACAACCGCTCGTCCTTGAGTCTAATATATGTATAACTGATCTACAAAACATCACTACAAAAAACTTACAAAGTTATTGTGAGATATGGCGGCAGCGAACGTATGAACCTCGTCTACGACTCTACAGTGAATTCCTACAAAATATCAAGATTGAAAACAAAAAATACCTCTCATAACCAACAACTCACAACCGGCTCCTGACAGTATTCTCTCCAACCCTCCCTCCGTCTCCACGATCATCACGCTGATGTAGAAGTGATCACACGACGTCTTGCCAGTAGTTTAACAATGTACTGATACAGTCTTCCAATTTCTATGACGAACCAACGAACTACAACCATCTACAATGAACTACAAGTAACAACTCTACAAGTCGTCTGTATAATCTTCTACACGCACCTACAAGTAGCGGCAGTCTTCATCCCACAACGAGTAAATCACAAGAAAAAAGGACCAAGAATACGTCAAGAAAGAAAAAAACAAAACAAACAAACGAAGAATGAGACACGACTCACAACTAACAATCACCAGACCTCACCCTCCTCTCTCTGCTACCTCCACCCAACCTCCACCGCTGACGCAGGAGTGAAGAGGTCAAGATGACGAAGCAAATACCAAGTCCATATTCACAACCCATCTTACTCACTTATCTTCACTGACGTTAGTCATCGCTACTCATTCACTCACCACAGCTACCAGTGTGGGAAGTCGACGTCATTATGCGTGCTTGCTGAAACGACAACACGTCAATCAACCCATGAAGAACAACGCTATCACCACGTGCAACACCACTCACACCATTTCCACCACGGTAACAAATTAGAGAGTTACATAGTTACTTCATTTATACAATACACAGTGATAGACAAAAAACTTCTGCACAAACATATAAAACGTGCTGTATAGTTACAACTTAAATACATATACCTACTTCAATTATCTTCATAATTCAATCAATAAATACTTGCACCAACAATAACTATTCTACACTGTATATATTCATTCATTTATTATAGCATTTATTTACTACCAACGAGTGTTACCATTTATACCTACATAAATTACGTGTTTCATACATACAGCTATACATTATTACATCTACAAAGTAATAAAGAAAATATACCATCACAGTTATTCAGTGAGCGATTAAAAGAACTGCATTAAACATTTATTAATTAAAGCTACCATGTGGAAACAGATAAATTAAGATACAAGGAAAACCAGAAAAAAAAAATGGCCAACACAAATTATGTTAGCAAGAATGAACATCTTCAACACAATCGTGAAGACAATAATTTCCACACAGTACTGACACATATATTGCCCACGATAGGTACAAGTGAACAACAAGTCAGTGTATATAGTTAATACTGTATATAGTGTATATATATTTTTTTATATAAAATAACAAAATATGGGACTATATAATATCATTTTCAGTAATATCTGTGCAATATAAACTAAACCTTAAAAAAGGGTCCAAAAGGGTCCCAAGGGAATTAGCCAGTAATTATGCAACCTCGAACAACACCGAAAAAACGTAGACAAACGAAATAAAACAAACTATAGAAAATCAATACATACAAAAAAAAAAAAAAAAGAAAGAAAGAAAGAAAAAGAAATAGAGTTAGATCACATAACAACAAATGAAAATAAGCGTAAGTGTTATTACAAATGCCAAAATACCACATAAACTCCTATAAGTGAAACAAAAAGCAAACTGTTGTCTCCACAAGCAAGTGGCATGGCACATCATCACATAAACTCCTTCCATAAGTGAAATAAAAAGCAAATTGTTGTCTCCACAAGCTAGTGGCATGGCACATCATATCATCGACCGCAGCATGACCGGATTCAATGTCAGGACTGCAATTATTACAATTATGTAACGACAAACGATATGTAACAATTATGTAACGACAAACGATATGTAACAATTATGTAACGACAAACGATATGTAACAATTATGTAACGACAAACGATTGCATTATATTACACTTGCTACAATTATGTAACGACAAACGATATATAACAATTATGTAACGACAAACGATTGCATTATGTTACACTTGCTACAAATATGTAACTACAAACAACATGTAACAGTTGCATTAACAAGATGTAACTTTTATGTAACTTTAACTACAATTATAAGAGCAACACAATTATGTAACAGTTGCATTAACAAAATGTAACTACAATTATAAGGCCAACACAATTATGGATTACTCCAATATTATGTAACAATTCATAAAATGTTACAATTATGTATTACTACAATGTTACTACAATGTAACAATTACAATACAATTATGTAACAATTCACAATGTTACAATTATGTATTACCACAATGTTACTACAATATTATGTAAAATCATACAATTTTACCACAATTCTGTATTACCAGAATCATCACACAAGTTAGGTGAAATATTAGACATTACTAAAGGGATAACTCAATATGTAATGTAATAACCTAGCAGTATTACCATTGCACAATTATATGCGTATGTTATACATACACATCTTACAAAATGTCATACAACAACCATTGCATTTATTCAAATATGTATACAACTTGTTTAAAATGTAATATTACTAAATCATTGCAATTTACTATGAATATTATATGTATACAATATTATAATCAATATTATGTACTAATAGATTAGCATATGTCAATGATGATTGCTGTAGGAGGACCTTCAGGGGAGTGGGCGAGCAATGTTAGGACTCCATATTATAATTACAATTCATAATAGAAAGATAGATAAATAGATAGATAGACAGAGCTCCAGGCAAGCCTGGGAAAGGGAAATGATCTTGCAAGTTAACTGAGGAAAAGTTGACAATACATAGGAAGTAGCAAGTCAGGGGATGATATAGGTAGTGTGTCAGCAAGATAGCATACGAACAAAGCCTAGTGACCATACACACACATATTCACACACAGGTTTCTAGAACTTTGCAACCACAGTGTAACACACGTGACACGACCCCTGCTACACCAGAATTTAGGAAGCAGAGCTCAGGAGACAGGCCATAGAACCAGCAGGTAGTAGGGAGAAGGGCTTAGCAACATGGAAGAGAGAGAGAGAGAGAGTGAGACAGGGAGGTAGCTAGCGGGACTCTACTTTATACTTCACTCGTGTGTGAGAGACTTTGTTAATATTTCCAAGACAAATAAAAATAGTCCCATACTATTCTTTACCTCTCCTGTCATTGCATGACAAAAGGGAACCAAGATTATCTACTTACAAAACTACTCAAGTATAACAACCGCTCGTCCTTGAGTCTAATATATGTATAACTGATCTACAAAACATCACTACAAAGAACTTACAAAGTTATTATGACAAATGTTGCAGAGAAGCACAAGGAGAAAGGGGCCTTTTCATACAGGCGGGGTTTATGGCAGTTTAAAGTGATGCCATTTAACCTATGCTAGTTCAATCTACTTTTGAGCATCTCATGGATCTTGTACTAGGAGTCCTGCATTGGCAGACAGCTGTCATCTATATGGATGGTGTAACTGTGTTTGGATGGACTTTCGACCAGGAACTGGAGAGGCTGTCAGAGTTGCTCGGCAGAAAATGAGTAGCACACCTCAAGCAGAACCCCAAGAAGTGCTACTTGTTCCATAAGGAAGTGAAGTAGGCGAGGGCAGCATCCGTACTAATCCAGAGAAGGTGGCAGCTGTGAAAAACTGGCTGGTTCCAACTTGCGTGAAGGAGCTATGGAGTTTCCTGGGTTTGTGTACTTACTACCAGCGTTTTATCATGGACTTTGCAACGATAGCGCACCTCTGCACAAGTTGCTGGGGAAGAGGTGGAAGTTTGTGTGGGAAGCAGTGACTCAGAAGGCCTTCGATGCACTCAAGCATGCTTTAGCAAGTCCTTCATTGTTGTCATACCCAGATCAGTGTTTGCCATTCATCCTGGACTGTGACACTAATGACCAAGATATTGGTGGAGATTTGTAGCAGAATAAGGATTTCAAGGAGTATTTGGTGGTGTATTACAGGAAGAAGCTCAACCCACCAGATTGTAACTACTGTGTGACCCATAAGGAGCTCTTGGTAGTGATGAAGAGCCTTGATTTCTACTTGTATGGGTCCTGCCTCATCATCACGATGGACCATGCAGCACTCAAGTGGCTGAAGACATTAAATAATCTGGAAGGACAACTGGCACACTGGCTCATGAAGCTCAACCAGATAAGCTATGAGGTGCAGCACCGTCCTGAACAGGTACAGCCTCCTCCACTGCCGCGTTCATCACTCAGCGTTGTCAATGTCTGTATCCCACAAGGTGTGAACCACCAACACAGTTTCGACTATCTTATCCGAAACAGGGATGGGTGCTGGGGGATCTGGGGTGTAGGGTGGGGGATGGGAGGGGTTCGGTGGTGTAGGGAGTCAGAGTAGGGGGGAAGGATTGTAGACAGGGGAGGGAAGTGAAAGCAAGAATAAACTAACATATAAACCCACGGTATAAATACTACTGCAAAACCAACATGAAATATTTTACCATAACATTGTGGTGGAAAGGGAAATCCATTGTTGTTTTGTAATATGTTATCAATACTATGCACTCTTACGGCAACAGTCACGTTACCTTGTTAGCGAGGCAGCTGTTAGCGTCCGCTGCTGTCCGTCTTTATGAGTGCTCAGCATCGGCCAGTGAAAACCTACACATCGTAGAGTTATTATTATTATTACAAGTTCAGCATGATGAACGGTGGTTGTTGTGTATCGATAATCAATATTAGTTTCCAATCACCTCCGACCAAGGGTAATAGAATAGCCTGTAAGCTACAGTAATCATTTTATAGTGAACTTTCACAGGCTAGAGTGTTCACATTCCAGTATTATATATGTGGTCACAGACAGATTCAGCTGGGATGGCAACATAAACTATCATAAGTAGCGAGTTTGCTGGGGGCTATCCCTCACACACACACACACACACTCACACACACACACACGCGCGAGCGAGCGCGCGCACACACACACACACACACACACACGCGCGCGCACACACACACACACCTTTATTGCCCTCTGGCCCCTGCACAGCCATAGGATTCGCTAAGCGAGCTTTACTCATGGATGTGGCTTATCAGCTTATCATAAGTATGATATCTGTATGGCCGAATAGCTGTTACAATTGAAATAGGTCAACTTTTGCAAGTCTGGATATTTCGAACCTATATTGGGTGTAAGTCAATCTGTATCAATGTTATATTTGAGAATATCAACCTATCTATATCTTGACTCTCTTTGTTCTATGTGTCGCTAATCATCATAACGAGCTAATGTAACTGTTGTCAGTTAACTTTTCGAAATGTATGGATCGACAATAGTAACCAAGATGCAGCGAGTGAAAACAGGGAGATCCCCATGTTAACTTGGGCTGTCTATAAGTCACGGGGCAACCGTCGATTCGTCCAGATGCCAATGAAAACAAGTAGGCCCTAACGGGAGCACTGGTAGTTAATTGGAGTTGTTAATAAGTTATTTGATTGTTCTCTCGTTGCTGTGACGGTTGCCTGCCTACACATGTTGTGTAGTGCGCTAATGCTCTAGGCTTCCAAGGCCACTGTTTCATCTTAATTATGATGTCAACAATAAAAGAGAAGAGTTATCTACCCAATAGGTAACTAGGTAACGTGACTGTTGCCGTAAGAGTGCATAGTATTGATAACATATTACAAAACAACAATGGATTTCCCTTTCCACCACAATGTTATGGTAAAATATTTCATGTTGGTTTTGCAGTAGTATTTATACCGTGGGTTTATATGTTAGTTTATTCTTGCTTTCACTTCCCTCCCCTCTCTACAATCCCCCCACCCCTACTCTGCCTCCCTACACCACCGAACCCCTCCCATCCCCCACCCTACACCCCAGATCCCCCAGCACCCATCCCTGTTTCGGATAAGAGAGTCGAAACTGTGTTGGTGGTTCACACCTTGTGGGATACAGACATTGACAACGCTGAGTGATGAACGCGGCAGTGGAGGAGGCTGTACATGTCAATACTGACAGCCTGAGTTGTCGGCCTTGTGCCAGCAGTGTAGTAATAAAGATCATAGCAAGAAATGCAGCCGTACTGCAGTAACAGGGACAACGTCAAATGAAGAAGACCTGAAGAGGATGCAGATGGAGGATGCAGATTTACAACCAGTGCTAGAGTGGCTGCAGTGGAGTACAATGCGACCATCTTGGGAAGAAGTTTCCAGGTTCAGCCCTGCGACCAAGAGCTACTGGAGTCAGTGGGGCCATCTTCGTTTGAAAAACAAACTACTGAGCATCAGTGGGAGACACCCAACGGCCTCAGCAAGTATTGGCAACTGGTGGTTCCAAAGAAAATGAGGTCTGGGATCTTGGATGAGTCTCATAACCAGATCACTAGTGAGTACCTGGGAGTGAAGAAAATCCTAAGCCACCTGTGATAGAGATTTTACTGAACTGGAGTTCATCAGGATGTAGAAGAGTGATGTTGGGCCTGTGATGTGTGTTGTGCCAAGAAGGGACCTAAGAATCGTGGTTGCACCACTCTCCAGCTGTACCAAGTGGGTGCACCGATGGAAGGAGTCATGGTGGACATTGCTGGATCTTTGCCACTCACTGAAAAAGGAAACCGGTATACATATGTTGCCATGGACTACTTAACACAGTGGCCAGAAGCCTATGCCATCCCCAATCAAGAGGCTGCAACTGTTCCTAATGTGTTGGTTGACCACTTTTTCCATCATTTTGGGATGCCACAGTCAGATGGGATGGTGGAGAAATTCAGCTGGACCCTGGGACTAGAACTGATCAAGTACTGCATATAGGGAGAAACAGAATGGGTTTAGAAATTACATGCGTTCCTGATGGCATATCGGTCTGCATCCCACGAGTCTACCAGCTACACCCCTGCAAATGTCATGCTGGGCCATGAGTTACGTTTACCCATTGACTAGTTAATGGGAAGATCTCCTGGTGAAGAGCTGCCTATAGACACCTCCAGCTACGTGAAGCATCTTTTGGAACGGTTGGCTGAGGTACATCATCAAGTGTAAGGAGCCCTTGAGTTTTCAAGAGAAATGATGAAGTGTAAGTATGATGCCAAGGCAAGTGAGGTGAGCTTTAAACATCGTGACAAGTTTGGTTATACAATCATCAGCTGAAGAAAGGAATGTCACTGAAGCTGCAGACCCCATGGCATAGGCCTTACATTATGCTGTACCACCTATCAGATGTAACGTCCCGGATCTGGGGAGGCAGGAAGTATAGCACAAAGGTGGTACACGTGAATCGTCTGTGGCAGTACTGTACCATGGGCCAGGACAGTACAGCTGGGACGTCTCCAAGGAATTGTGCTCACTCCCAGCCAAGGATGTTGAGGATGACCAAGGAGCTGAAGTACAAGAGTATGGTGACAATTTCCTGAGGCAAGAAGTGAATCAGGAAGAGGTCCAACACATTCCAGGAGGAATGGACTGTGTGGAAGAGCAGGGATGTCATTGGAAGCAGCATAGGAGAAGACCTGATTAGCTGAAGGATTATTTCGTGTATAATTAAATGTTAGTTTGGATTAACCCTTTAACTGCGGGTGTCATTCCAGAATGACATCGACAAAACTGGACCAAACCGCGGGTGTCATTCTGGAATGTTTGTGAATGTTTTGAACACCGCGCGTTTTTCCTGTGCACAAATTGTCTCACGCAAGAGTAGCTGTTGAGTTCTTTCACGCCAGCCCTCCCACACCTCCCTCCTCCCACCCCCCGGGGGCCCCCCCCACCCCTGCCCTGACACGCATCAGTCAGTATCTGTCCAGCTCTGTGCGTGATAATGGCGCTCCATCCTGAGTCATCGTCGCTCACTTCCTCCTCGGAAATTATTAGTGCTAGTGTGCCTTCGACCTCTACACCGAGGAAGGAACTGCCGACGGCAAGGCAGAAGGGGTTGAGCACCCCAGAAATTAGGACAGAGCTGGATAAAACTGTAAGTACAACTCTGGATTGTGGCAGTGAGTGATACACTTACAGCAAGTAGTAGTGACGATTTTGCAGTGATTGGTGGTGAACTGTTTAGCACTGACAGTGACAGTGATGAAAGTGAACATGTTGTTTCCCCCTCACCGCCCCCAACTTACTCTGGGAAAGGGAAGGTGCCTATGGGGAAAATTGGTGTAGCATGTGGGAAGGGAGTGAAGCGTAAACTTACGTCTCCTACACCAGGCCCTAGCAAGCATTTCCCACCACTTTCCCGTTCCCCTAGCCCAATTGCCCTCACATCTTCATCTTCTGCCATGCCCTCTCCTCAGTCTACATCATCTGAGGAATATGAATTCCCAGAGCCTGCACAGCGAGGGAAAGCAGGCCATGCAGGCCATGCAGGCAGGGTAAGCAGGGCAGGCCGGCCTAGAACAAAGGGGATGCGTGGCAGTAGGAGGGCAAAGCGGGGTGATAAGCGAGGTGATAAGCGGGGAAGAAAGGGTCAGATTTCACCACACACCAGGTCAGTAACCCCCCCGCCTGCCCCCCGCCCAGCTCCCTCACCCTCGCCACCCCCCCACTCACCATCCCCCCACTCACCCCCCTCCTGCTCACCTCCTGCCTCACCTCCGGCCTCACCCATTGCCTCCACCTCAGCTCCTTCTCACGGGGAAAAGAGTGCAATGCGACCTGCCACTGCCACTGAACCATGCACCGGGAAAGTGGATGCATTTGTTTGGTCTGACGGTGCTGATTTTCAGCCACACAATCCGCCGTTTGACATGACAAATGCGGGAATACAGCCTGTCTTCCCATGCAACGAAGGAGATGACTTTGTTGACTACTTCCTGGCCTTCATGAATGACGAAATCATGCAGTTTGTCAGCGATGAGACCAATAGGTATGCAGCTCAGTGTGCAACAGAAGGGCTGGGGCCTATTGGCTCACCAAAGCAAGTGTCGTGGTTGCCTGTCGGGATCAGAGAGCTGTATGTGTTCTTTGCTCTCATGTTCTTGATGCCCCGTATCAAGAGACATGAGTGGGAAGAGTACTGGCTGGTTGATGACATTACTTCAATCCCAACATTCGGCAAATACATGTCACGAGATCGGTTCTGACAGCTGCTAGGACACCTGCACTTCGCTGACAATGGAAACCCGTCCCAAACCGACCCTTTGTGGAAAGTGAGGGATTTTCTCAACAGGATTAGGGATCGATTTATGCGATTTTTCCGTCCTATGCAAAAAGTCGTCATAGATGAATCCCTGGTATTGTTCAGAGGACGTCTCAAATTCATGCAGTACATCCCCAGCAAATGCCACCGCTTTGGGATAAAGTTCTTTGTGCTGTGTGACTGTGAGACAGGGTATATCCTTGATTTCGTGATCTACTCTGCAAGTACAATGGACGTGGACAGGAAAGACCCCCTTGGCTTCTCTGGCTCCGTTGTAAAAGTGCTGATGGAGAGGTATTTTGGTGAGAATCATGTGCTGTACACAGACAATTATTACACAGCACCGAAACTCGCCAAATACCTGGCTGAACACGGCATTGGCACTGTTGGCACTGTACGGAACCATAGGAAAGAGTGGCCAAGTTTCCCAGAAGCATCATCATCATCCAAGGGAGATGTGCACCTGAAGAAGTCTGACAAGCTCCTGGCGATCAGGTGGCACGACAAGAAGGTCGTGAATATGCTCAGCACCATCCACAAGGGGGAATTGCAGAGAACTGGGAAGGTCAGCTACAGGACGGGAGAGCCAATCATGAAGCCCGATGCCGTCATTGACTACAATATCAACATGAGACTTGTTGATAAGTCTGACATGATGATTGGCGAAATAGATTGTCTCAGGAGAAACAGCCGATGGTACAGGAAGGCTTGCCTCCACATGCTCGATATGTGCATGCTCAACGCCTTCCTCCTCTACAAGACACAAGTCGGGGGCATAAGGCAACCATCCCTGAGACAGTTCTCCAAGACTGTCATGCAGCAGGTGCTTGCACGATTTGGTCAGGTGACGGCATTGGTCCTGAGGCGACACTCTGACACACAACCTGACCGTCTTGAGTGCCGCACTTACATGAGCCGGCACCAGCTTGTGAAATTGCCTCTCACCACAGGCGGCAGGTTGTCACAGGGCCGCTGTAGAGTGTGTCATAACACCACACAGAGGCCTCGGACGAGAAAAATGAGCACACACCAGTGCCAGGAATGCCAAGTCGCTCTCTGTGTGACTCCGTGCTTTGCCGAGTACCACTCTCTGAGTAAATACTGACAGTGACAGTGATATACAGTGATGCGACAGTGACGTGCTTTACCAATAATTGTATAAGGGATAATAATTATAGTAATAAGGGATATTTTGCCTAGAAAACAATGTAAATATTGACCAGTATAATAAGTGATATTGTAATAAGAAAATCTGCGGCACTGCTGTAATTCTGTGATGTGACAGTGACGCAATATAGTAATAAGAGCAGTGTAAATATAATGTATATTGCCCAGATTATATGTAAAATAGTAATAGAAGTTAGAAATAATGAAAACATCGCCGCTAACCAAACGTCAGTGAGCGTGTGATGCCGCAGTGAAGTGCGGGCAATTACAGTGCCTTTTACCTACCTCAGTGAACACAGAGTGGGTGTTTATCGTATGTGCAGTGTTCATATATGTTTATAGTACTATTATCAGAGAGTGGTTGACATTTGGTACTCGTGTGTGGGGCGTAAAATAGTGATTTTACACCCCTCACTTCTAACGGCACTGCCCGTCCTGTGAAAGTCAACAAAGTCATAAAACCTACATCACTGCAAAGCTGAAGGTTAGTACTTTCTAATGGTACCTTATTTTTTTCTCTAGCTTTATTCTGTGCAGAGTTATTAAGGTTTAAAGGTTTGTTTACATTTGGCTGAAACCCCAGCGGGAGAGGCCAGTCGGGGCAAAACAATGCCCGCGGTTAAAGGGTTAACACCGAGAGTAGGCCAGCATGGTCTCCTATACAAGTTTCTCCAACTGTCAACACAAAACTACATGCACAGTACACAATACATTTCCTTTTCAAAATTAAAAATAGTAAAATGGCTTCAAAAAATCAGGCCACGGAGTCCCCTGGGGGGGGGGGAGGACCATAAATTCCCCCTCCATCCTCCCCTCCCGGTGACGACTCGGAGATATACCTGGAATCACTGTCTGACTCACTTCTTCATTTCTGCAACACTCGCGGCCTTTCCTCTAATTTTCTCTCTATTGAACACTACCTCTCCTCCTCTAAACCTCACCTTCTCTTCTTGACTGAGACTCAGCTGTCTGAGACAACTGACAGCAAATCCATTTCTGTTTCCTCATACTTTCTCTATACTCATTTCAAAGCCAAAGGTGGATGTTCTCTATATGTACGCAACGATTTATCTTGCTCTCGTGTTCCTGAACTTGATTCTTCTGAATTCTCTACTCTCTGGCTTCGGCTTTCTTGTCATGCTCTGACTAAATATATCTGCGCTATTAACTTATCCCCTAGTTCTACTGACTATCAAAAATTCTTGGACTATTTTACTTCTACGATGGAACACATTCTATGCATTTCTCCTTTCTTTGAAATCTCCATTCTAGGAGATTTCAATGTTCACCACCACCTTTGGCTCCCCTCTCCTTTCACCGATCCACCTGGTGAACAAGCCTTCATCTTTTCTATCCTTAATGACCTACAGCAGCTAGTACACCACCCTACCCGTATCCAAGACAACCTTGGAGAGAGCTCCAACACACTTGACCTCTTCCTTACAACTAATCCTTCTGCTTTCACTGTTAATCTTTCCTCTCCGTTGGGCTCCTCCGATCACAACCTTATTATCTTAACCTGTCCTATTGCTCCGGTGCGGCCTGTGGACCAACCAAAGAAATGTTGTCTGCGGCACTCTTTAGATGCAGATTGGGAGGCCCTTAGGCAATACTTCTTTGATTTTCCATGGAATGATTACTGCTTCCATGGCGGGGAGCCATCTGAGTGTGTCTTGCACATTACAGAGGTTATTCTCTTGGGCATGGAAGCATACATTCCTTTCTCATATCCTTTGACTAATGCAAGAAAGCCTTGGTTTAATCACGCTTGTTCTAATGCTGTACGCAACAAGGAGAGGGCCTATAAAAGTTATCAGATCCAATCCACCCCTGAGTCACATCTAGTTTATGTTTCTGCCCGGAATCGTGCTAAGTCTGTTCTTCGCTCTGCTCCAAATAATTTCATCCGTACTAAATGCTCTCAACTCTCAAACTCAAATTCTTCCCGCTCCTTCTGGCATCTTGCCAAAAATCGTTCTAACAACTTTACCTCATCATCCTTCCCTCCTCTTTTCCATTCTGATGGCTCTGTAGCTATTTCTTCTACTGATGAAGCAGATCTCTTTGCTCAGACTTTCTCCTCCAATTCCACTTTTGACGATTCCAGTGCTATTCCTCCATCACCTCCCCCCTCAGCCGTCCTCATGGTTAACATTAAAATTTCTTCAGCTGATGTGTTTTCTGCCATCACTGGCCTCAGTACTAACAAGGCATATGGGCCTGATGGAGTCCCTCCTGTTGTACTCAAGAACTGTGCTTCAGTGCTTACACCCTGACTAGGTAAACTCTTTTGCCTTTGTCTTTCAACTTGTACCTTTCCTTCTTGCTGGAAGTTTGCTCTCATTCAGCCAGTCCCAAAGAAGGGTGACCATTCCCCACCCTCTAACTATCATCCAATTGCTTTAACATCCTGTGTCTCAAAAGTTTTTGAGTCATTTCTTAAAAGAAAAATTTTAAAGCATTTTTCCTACCACAACCTTCTTTCTGATCGCAAGTATGGGTTCTGTCAGGGACGCTCCACTGGCGATCTTCTCACCTACCTTTCAGAATCCTGGTCATCCTCCTTTCGGGACTTTGGCGAAAGCTTTGCCATTGCACTTGACATCTCAAAGGTTTTCAATCGAGTCTGGCATAAATCCTTAATTTTCAACTGCCCTTTTACGGTTTCTATCCTTCTGTCTCTGTCTTGATCTCCAGCTTCCTTTCTGGTCGCTCTATACCTGCTATTGTAGACGGCCATCGTTCTTCTAGATTTATCAACAGTGGTGTTCCTCAGGGTTCTGTCTTATCACCAACTCTCTTTTATTCATCAATGACCTTCTAAGCTGTACATCTAACCCTATCCATTCATACGCTGATGATTCCACCCTTCACCTTTCCATCCACTTCCCTCAACGTCCATCTCAGCAGTTACTACAACAAACAAGGGATGAGGCTATGGCACAACTAATGTCAGACTTGGCTCGTATCTCTGACTGGGGTAAAAATAATCTTGTTTTTAATGCATCAAAAACTCAGTTATTACACCTATCAATGCGGTATAGTCTTCCACAGGAGTACCCTCTAATGTTTAATAATATCCAGCTCAGTCCTGCATCTTCCTTGAACATGCTTGGGGTTTCATTCACTCGGGACTTATCTTGGAAAAATCATATTACATCTCTTGTAAAATCTGCTTCCAAAAGGTTAGGTGTGCTAAGCCGAGTCCGTGCCTTCTTTACCCCTGCACAGTTGTTGACTTTATGTACGGGTTTTATTCGCCCCTGTTTAGAGTACAACTCTCATGTGTGGGCAGGCTTCCCTCATACAGCTCTTCTCAATACGGTGGAGTCAAAGGCTTTTCGTCTCATCAACTGTCCTCCTCTTACTGGCTCCCTTCAACCTCTGTCTCATTGCCACTCTGTTGCATCTTTATTTCTTTTCTACAGCTACTTCAACGGTCACTGCTCCTCTGAACTGTCTGCTTGCATCCCTCCACCTCTACGACGAGTGCATAGCACCCGTCTAGTAGCTAACTCTCATCCCTTTTTCTGTTTAGCTCTCTAATGCAAGAGTTAACCGTTACTCCCAGTCCTTGATTTATGTAACAGGTGCTCTGGAACTGTCTCCCTCTATCTGTATTTTCTACTTCCTATGATCTCCAGTCTTTCAAACGCAGTGTGTCCAGGGAAATCGAAATGAACGAATCTTGACTTTGTCTCTCTTTTGTATTGTTTTTGTTTTTTCTCTTGGAAGGAACGGTTTGCGGGCTCCTGGCCTTTGGTTCCTTCTTTCTTGCATTAAAAAAAAAAAATAAATACAGCTATGGTGGATAATGCAAGAGTGCCACCCTCCAACCACTTTTCCTGACAAATACACTCCTTACATTCGCGTTTACGGCAGCACCACGGAGCAGATCCACCACGAATTCATTATCTTCATCGAATGCTTACGGCGGCATAACTTAGATTTTGGATCTTCTGTGTTTATACTTAAATATTATAAGTTATCACTTAAAAACCTAATTTTTACTATCAACTACCCTACCCTACCCTATTTAAAAAAAAAAAAAAACTAATCTAACCTAGCCTAACCTAACGTTTTAAAAAATAATTTCTCCCCAAAAATAATTTCAAATCTGGAATCAGCTTTAAAAACTATTAGTGACGAAATTCGGATGAAAGTGGAAGAACGTACATCAAATACAAAAGATCCACACACATTATACATTTTCTGTCTATCTCTGTCTATCTATCTATCTACCTATCTATCTGTGTGTGTGTGTGTGTGTGTGTGTGTGTGTGTGTGTGTGATAATTTTGGTGAAAATTCCATAATTTTGTGGACACTGAACGGTAATTCTTTGCCTCTAATCTGGCCACACTGCTCTAGTGTTCTCCTGGCAGGCAGACTAGTGAATGGCATACGCAGACCATTTACATTTTCTTCCATCTCGTGTTGCCATATGCATGGCATATAATTTCTGCTTGCAACAAAATGTATTTATGAAGGAAATTATTGGTATAGTAATGCGGTATTTCATTTCATATACGAAGTAAAAACATGATGGGGTGATGATGTATGATAATCCGGGAATGAGTGTTTACAAGAAAAAGCTTTGAGGTAGGACTACGAAAACCGGAGACTGGTTGTTGTTTTTGGTGTTTATTTTTTTCCTCTAAGCTATTCCACGTATTAAAATGGGAGCACCACCACTGGAATGCTCGTAAAAGGGGCATTCTCAGTATGTGGAGTGTGTAAAAAGCTTGTGAGTAAAGCTTTGAGCTAGGAAGTTGGGAATATATTTTGTTCATCAGGTTACTTCGTGCACTATATATATATATATATATATATATATATATATATATATATATATATATATATATATATACCTAGGCTGCTTCCCCCAAGGAAAGGGAGGTAGCCGAGACAGGACGACACACTCCCAATTTACTCATCCACTCAAACACATTCCTTCACATCTAAGCAAAAGGGTGAAGGAACAGATCCTCACTGCACAACACCACAGTGCAAATCAGTGACATCCGCAGCAGGGCCCGACAGCAGAGCTGGTTCCCCCTGCCTTATCATAATGGATCCATCCCCATACCCGCACCTGACCTGATCAGCTGATCAGAACAAAATGCAGGAGAACATCCCCTCAGGGCTGCGTCATCATTGTTCATTCACAATTTCTCTCCATTCACTTCTATCACACACAGCCACTCCTCCTTGCTCAACAGACATCCCTCTCGCATCCAATGCTCTCTACACAGTGTTCATCCATCCTATTCGCGGTTTTCCTCTCAGCCTTACACCTCTCACACCAGATCTATTTATCTTTTTCACCAATCGCTCATTCTCCATTCTCTCCATATGCCCAAACCATCGCAACACCCTCTGCGCAACTCAATCAGCCATCTTCTGAACAACTCCAGTTCTCCTTCGCACTTCATCATTTCTCACTTGATCCATATGGGTCACTCGACACATACTCCTCAGACACCTCATCTCCATTACATTCAAACTTTTCCTTTCTGCTACACCCATATTCCATGTTTCAGCCCCATATAATGCAGTTGGTACCACAACACCCTCATGCAGCCTTCTCTTTACATCCATTCTAAGTGAAGGACATCTAAACACATTTTTCATTCCTCCCAGCACATTTCCTACTTCATTCATTCTAAACTTCACTTCTGCATCTATTCTTCCATCCACAACAACATCTAACCCTAAATACTTAAAACACTGCCTCATCAAGCAGCTCACCATTCAAAGCTATATACATCCTCCTACCATCTACCAACCCCGTACACTTCATCACTTTACTCTTATTTTCATTTACTTTCAATTTCCTCCTTTCACACACCCTTCCAAACTCCTCTACCAACTGTTTCAATCTCTCCTCTGAATCAGGCACCAGTGCAGTGTAATCCACAAACTACAGCTGCTTCAGATTCCACTCTCTGTCATCAACATCCACCAGACTCAGACCTCCACCTAACACTCTTGCATTCACCTACCTTACAACACCATCCATATAAATGTTAAACAACCAAGGGGACATCACACATCCCTGCCGCAGCCCCACCCTCACGGGAAACCAATCACTCACAGTATATCCCACTCTTACACACGCTATACTATTTACATAAAAACTTTTCACTCCTCTTAGTAACCCACCATCAAGTCCATATAATCTTATAATAATCCACAAAGCTGTCACGGGGTTTTTAATTTAAATGCAATATTAAAGGATAATTCTCAATAATACTGAAGAGCAGGGACAATGAATTGTCTTGCTAAAATCAAGCAATGATTACTTTATGCTGGCTTGCTTCGCCGATTCTCTCAGAACGAGAATTTATAAACTTTCTCAACAGTACACAGCAGAGACTAATTACTCACAATTGCTGTTTATTAGTACTGTTAGCCTCTGGAGAAAGTGACTTCACCCCTGACAATAAATAACTAATACTATCAATGATATCAGGTTCTTGCTGATGTGTTAACTCTTAGAAGGCACAACGGATTTTAAGCTTAATACAACAAGACTGGCCTAAGTACCAATTATGAATGACAAAGCGTTTATGCAAGCTAGGAGCTATAAGGGAAATAAGCTTAATTATGGAGAAATGAAACACAAGTTTACATTACATTAAGCTCAAAGAAAAAGAACTGTTAAATTTATTAATTACAAAGGAACAAATTCAACGTTACATCTCAAAGTGAATTCAAAATAATGAGATGGCACTCGCTCACTCAGAAGCTAACCTATTAAACCTAGGAAAATACGAAAAGGAAATACTGGTCAATGTAGCGTATCACCAAGGAAGGGTGGGAGCCTGGAGAACTGTAGTCTAGTGGAGTCTGGGTGCTAGAAGACCTCTCTCACTCTCACTACTGGAGCACAGAACCACACTCCGTCACAACAGATAAAAGACTGATTCAAATACGATGTATGGGGTAGGATGCACAGGCCAGCCGGAAGAAGGCGTGACCAACGGTTGAGGCAAGCAGGGGCAAACAATATAGAAACAATAATATCGCTCAGTAGAGCACTTAATGACGTGCATTAGAACGGTCGCTTTTGAAACAGTGACGAATGTTTTGAAAAAAGTATGCCATCGAAATGGAGAGAGATACGGTTAACTGAACGATACACAGTGAGTTTTCCACTAATAGTTCGTGGTTTCTCACAAAAGGAAAATGTTGTGAATTTGATTCGTGACATTACGCCCCTTCAAAATGAATTTTTTCCTTATGGGAAAAAATTTGTGGATACATATATATATATGTACACATCCTAACTCAGTCACACAAGATTCACACTGTGGTGTGTGCGCTATCCTGCTACAGGAGAAAATCACGATCGCCAATGAGCGTAAAAACCTCGTATTTACGTTAATAGAGGCAAGCTTGAGGAAAAAAACCCCGTGACGACGGTGAAAATCCTATACTCAGGTCAAACTGAGCGAAAGTTCACTACATTTACACTGACAACTAATTGTTGTGTAGCGTGGTGTATGTGATACATGGTGTAGGTGTGACAGTTGTAGTGTAACTATACCTACGTGTAAAATGGTACAGTAAATATTTATATGGCGACGACGAAGGCAGAGGAGAAGAGGCGGCAGCGTGCGGCAGACGATCAGCTGGCCCGCACAGCAAAACTGCTACACCCATCGCTATACCTGCAAAATCAATTAAGGTGGAGCATCGTAAGTGTCAATGAGACAAAAATTCTTATTACATTACAATTACTCTCTCTCTGCCTAGCAATCAATACATGCTACAAAAGGTACGCTCTAGCTGAAAAAATATGAGTGACAGCCTAAGCTTCGTACATTCGAGGTCGCCATTAATTTATTAGGTATATTATTAACCAGGAAACATAGTCCCTGGATGCCGTTGGTCTCGAGGACTCGTGTAGTTTAGTGGTTAAATTTAACTCTACACTTACGATTAGTGTCGGCAAGTTGAGAATCCTTATGCAAATTCGGGCTCGTGTGACCGCAGACACAGCCTCGGACTGCACATGGGTCCTCAACCTCTGCCTTAACCCTTACACCACGGGCATGTCTCCCAATGTTTTGCATCTCCCACGGGGTTATTCGGGCTCCGACAGACTCTCAAAAAATATTTGCCAAAAATCAGTTATTAGTCCTAGAATATTAAAATTACATATGCATACGGCACATACCTTCAGCTTTCTCCTGGGATGTTTGTTGAGCCTTCGTCGATTACCGTAGGACTTGTGGAGACCTCTGAAGTTGGGTAACGAAGTCTCCACTTTACACTTCCCGACAACCCGTAATATGATTGCCACAGCCAGATATTAACACTATAAACACTACTTTATGATTATCAAGTAGTTTGGGATCCATACTCCAAATAGAAACCACTGTGAAATCAATGAAAATTACGAGCGCGTATGACCTTCCCACTTGCGCTAGTTCACTGTTGGTATTCTGTCATTTATTATTCATAAAACCCCTCACACTTTATATTTCTATTACTATATAACACTTATATATATCTAGTCTTTATCGATAAGTTTCCTTCAGTAGTATTAGTTTATTGTCACTGTAGGGATTCAATCTCTTTCAGTAAAATACGTAGCATTCACTTTCTCGTCCTGTATACTAGCATTGAGAGTGAATGTCACTTTCACCTTCACTCTCAAAACTCATAGTATTCATTCATGCTAGAGTGAAACTTTCACTTTCATTACTCCTAGGGTATATACTCGTATTCTTTTAATACTACTCATTTACATTTCTATTTACGTTCTCTATTTTATTTACGTTATTTACATTTCTATTTTATTTACACAGTGTTATGAACTGTCACTTGAAGTAACTTATAAAACTATTTTCCACTGTTCACGTATATTTACATTCATTACTTTCACTTGCTGTTTACACATTATTTACACATTATTTACAATTCCACTTGCACTATTTTACTCAATAGAAGATCGTAGTCACTCTTTTATCAATTGTCAGCCCTTTACCTCTTTCCACACGAGGTTTAGTAGGGGGTAAAGGTCACAGGGCCCTTTGCATGGGGGTGAAAAGTGCCTGAAGTAAGCAGGAGCAAACAGACGTACCTTCACATTGGAAGATGAGAGTGAACTGATAAGGGTGGGCCGGGGTGGTGGCCTACCTAGGGAAATGCATTACTGCCAACGTTAGCCTCTTGACAGCAGCTAATATATAGCAGTGAAATGATTGGCAGGAAATCTAGACAATACATAATAAATTAGGTAGTTCCAGGTGAATGTAAATATCACTTAGGCTTCTCCTTTCCCTCCTTATATGTATATTTATTACAAAAATAGATTATACGGCATATTTCAAGGGGAAATAAACAGCGAAAATTAGTGAACGAGTGCACGTGAGGTGTTGTCAGGTGATAATTAGCCAATTCCAGGTGTATGGCACTCTCACTTACCTTATTTCTTTCTTGTATATATTATTTGGTATAAGAATAGGGCATAGGGCTTATTTCAATGGATGAAATCAGTGAAAAATTCCAGGGAAGATTTACTTAGTGTAGCACGGCCGGGCAGGCGAGAGGATAGGGTAATGGAGGGGGGGTAGGGAGGGGAGTCAAGAACGGGGAGAAATGGCTAAATTGTCAACAATGGATGGGAGTACAGATGAAATTAGGAGTGCTGACTAGTGTTGGACATTGGCAGTACTGATAGATGATACAAGCCACCACTTGAAAGCCCGGGTGAATTCAACATATCACAGAATCACAAAAGTGACGCCCCGCGGTATGATCCCTCGCTCCCAAGTGTCACGAAAGTGACGCCTCGTGGTTAAGGGGTTAACCTAGTGCCTATATTAATATCAGGGAGCTGAGAATCCTTGTGCAAACTCTGGCTCGTGTGTCCGCGGACACAGCCTCGGGTCACCTCTGCGGGGTTCTCTCTCAAACTTCCCCCTTAATCTACAGTACTTATATTAATATCGGAGAGCTGAGAATCCTTGTGCAAACTTGGGCTCATGTGTCCTCAGACACAGCCTCAGACTGCACACGGGTCCTCAAACGTCCCCCCTTTTGCCTAAAGTACACACATATATACAATATCGGGGCAGCTGAGAATCCTTACTCAAACTCGGGCTTGTGTGTCCTCAGACACAGCCTCGGGTCGCCTCTGCGGGTTCTCAAACTTTCTCTCCCCTTAACTTTATGGTATACATGTATGTACAGGTCCTGTACATACTGTGTCCTGTGGGGCCAATGGACGAGACGTCAGGTCTGCACCCACTTCACCACTACCCTGTCTCTCAACTGACTCAGAGATTATGGGTGTGGTTACAAATGGCACAGGAAGGACATGTCCCTGATTGGTGTTACATGGACACACATTGCAGGAATGCACAAAACTATCTATGTCTCGTCCCATCCCTGGCCAGAAAGTCAGCTCGGATACGGCCCTGGGTCTTCCTTTTGCCCAGGTGACCTCCTGAGGCTGAACAATGACCCCATTCTAACAATGGTAGGCAGTACTTGGCAGGAACAACAAACTGCAGTCGAACCTCCCCCTCGGGTGTTCGTGACTCACTGTAGAGCCATCCTTGTTTGCGAAGGAACTTGGCTTGACCTCCCCGTGAATACTTTATCACTCTACCCTTTTGTTTCTTCTGCACGGCAGCAAGTGTCGGGTCAGAATGTTGTTCTTGGACAACAATTTCGCTACACATCAGATCTTGCGGCGATTCAATGGTCACAGGGGTGACACAGTCTGGAGCCTCAACGATGGCTCGAGTTACTGCAGCCGAAGTCTGAGTAGCGTCATCTTCAGTGCAACTATCCTTGACACTGGGAATATTGCCTACGATTAGGTCAAATAAAAGTTCTGGCATGACAACTGTGAGTGTCGTACCAGTATAAAATGGAGATGCCACCTGGATACATGCCTCAGGGAACAATCTCACTGATCCATCAATAAGGTTTGCATGGATCTGTCGACCTGTGTACTGCTCAGGCCGAACTAGACTCTGCTTGACAGAGCAACCTGAGGAACCATTATCTCTCAGGACCTTCACAGGAGTGTCTCCCACAAACCCTGGCTGAACAAGAAAGGTACTGTCACCTGTGGGAGGGCCTGTGGAGGAAGCAGCTAGCCACTCATGAGGCTGCTGAATTGATGGGGCAAACATTGTGCCTTGAGAATTATATTGGGAAGATGGAACATTGGCCATCTGTGGAGGGGGGTTCACTGTCACTGTGGGACTAGTGAACTGTGGGGGAGTACCCGTACTGGTAGGGATGTGACCACCGTGCTGCTGCTGAGGAATGAAGGCTGCGTTTGCTTCCTGACTCCTATTCACTTGAACTGGTGGTGAAAAGGACTGTCCTGACTGTCAGTTGCGTGGCTGATACTGCTGCTGGTTAGGGTACCTGTTGTACCTCTTCCACTCAGGTTTCTGAGTGTTTTGCCCCTGGTCCTTCCACTGCGGTTTTGGACCTTGGCCATTATTCTGAGAACGGCCTTGTTGGTGGGGTTCAATCTGAGACGGTTTCCCAGATTTATCAGGTTTTCTGTTCCAGTTATGCGCTTGCGAGTTTGATACCCGTATGCAGTGAAATATGCGTCAGCCTTTTCCACCATTTGGCTAACATCTTTCACCTGGCAGATCTTAAGCTGTGCTATGAGCTCAGCAGGCCACGACCTCTCTAGCTGTGTACGCAGCATAAGGTCAATTATCCCCTCACGCATGGAAGGAGTTTCATCTGTTTCCATCCACTCACCTAAGTAAGCAGTGAGACGGTTGAGGAACTGAACAGCTGTCTCCTTGTCTTGGAGACGAGCTCACATGAACTGAACTTTGGCGTCGTCTACTGTGAGACCATACGCCTTACTGAGTGCAGCTTTCATCATCTCATACGTGAGATTGTCCCCACGAATTCTGTGGAGAATATCAAGGGCAGGGCTCTCAAATAAATTAAGAAATTGGAGCCGCTTAGCTCCCTCATCCAGTTGATACATGTCTGCCATGTCCTCAAAACGAGCTATGTACGGCTCAATTCGCTCGCCTTCCTTTATGAAGGAAGCTTGATGTATGGGGTCGCCAGGACATGTGTAGGAAGAGAGCTCGTGGAGCTTGGACCAGCTGCACCAGATGTGTCTGAAGCCAAGGAATCTTGCTTGAGCTTCAGCACTTCAAGTTCATGTTTTTCGCGTGCTTCTCACTCGGCACGTTCGTGTTCTCATTCTCTGTCTCGTTGTTCACGCTCGTATTCGTGTTGTTCTCGCTCTTGTACTAGCTCGAGTTTGCGTTGTTTCTGCTCGTGTTCGCGCTGTTTCTGCTTGTGTTCGCGCTGTTCTCGCTCGTATTCGCGCTCCTTTTCGCGTTCCTCACGCTGAATTTGACGCTCTTTACGAGCATCACTCTCACGCTGCTGTTCGTAATTAAACTGAGAGAGAACGAACTCCTTGTCTGTAAGACCCATATCTTTGGCTTCCTGTACATAGATGCTGGTCGACATGATGCTAACTCAATCTAAATAATTAGCGACTTAGTACTGACTGTGATTTTTTTTTTGCAAAGAGAAATGCCAATAATAAAAAAATAAAGAATATAGGCACAGGTTAGTGGTGACCAGTTTTATCTAATTAAACTGGTAAAGAAAGAAAATTAAACAAACAACTGACTGTCAAAACTATTATGTAAATTAATAAAAATGAATCAATAATCACCAGTAAGGTAGTGCCTATAAACTTTAATGATAAATACCTAAATATGAACGAGTGAGTATTGTCTTGTGGATAGCTTTAGAGCTAGGAGTTAATATCCTGGAATGAGGTCGCCAACTGTCACGGGGTTTTTGAAATAAATACAATATTAAAGGATAATTCCAATAATACTGAAGAGCAGGGACAATGAATTGTCTTGCTAAAATCAAGCAATGATTACTTTATGCTGGCTTGCGTCGCCGATTCTCTCAGAACGAGAATTTATAAACTTTCTCAACAGTACAGAGCAGAGACTAATTCCTCACAATTGCTGTTTATTAGTACTGTTAGCCTCCGGAGAAAGTGACTTCACCCCTGACAATAAGTAACTAATACTATCAATGATATCAGGTTCTTGCTGATGCGTTAACTCTTAGAAGGCACAACGGATTTTAAGCTTAATACAACAAGACTGGCCTAAGTACCAGTTATGAATAGCAAAGCATTTATGCAAGCTAGGAGCTATAAGGGAAATAAGCTTAATTATGGAGAAATGAAACACAAGTTTACATTACATTAAGCTCAAAGAAAAAGAACTTAAATTTATTAATTACAAAGGAACAAATTCAACGTTATATCTCAAAGTGAATTCAAAATAATGAGATCGCACTCATTCGCTCACTCAGAAGCTAACCTATTAAACCTAGGAAAATACGAAAAGGAAATACTGGTCAATGTAGCATATCACCAAGGAAGGGTGGGAGCCTGGAGAACTGTAGTCTAGTGGAGTCTAGGTGCTAGAAGACCTCTCTCACTCTCACTACTGGAGCACAGAACCACACTCTGTCACGACAGACAAAAGACTGATTCAAATACGATGTATTGGGTAGGATACACAGGCCAGCCGGAAGAAGACGTGGCCAACAGTTGAGGCAAGCAGGGGCGAACAATATAGAAACAATAATATCGCTCAGTAGAGCACTTAATGACGTGCATTAGAACGGTCACTTTTGAAACAGTGACGAATGTTTTGAAAAAAGCATACCATCGAAATGGATAGAGAAACGGTTAACTGAACGATACACAGTGAGTTCTCCACTAATAGTTCGTGGTTTCTCACAAAAGGAAAATGTTGCGAATTTGATTCGTGACAAAAGACTCCCTATCAATTCAATCATACACTTTCTCTAAATCGATGAATGCTCAAAACACATCCTTACCTTTCATTAAATACTTTTCACACACCCGTCTCAGCAAACACCTGATCCACGCATCCCCTCCTTCTCCTAAAGCCACACTGCTCATCACCAGTCACTCCCTCTGTATCCTCTCTAACTCTCTTAGTTAACGCTCTACCATACACCTTACCTACAACACTCAACAGACTTCTAATATACTCTAGCACTAGCCATGTGTGTGCATGTGTGTGTGTGTGTGTTCTTACCTACCTAATTGTTCTTACCTAATTGTATCCTTACAGGAATGAGTCAAGCTCGTACTGTCCCGTGTCTTAAACCATATTTATCGTACATATCCCTAAATTTGTGATTTATTTTGGCACACACTATTTCATTCGGTAGTGCATTCCACTTATCAATTGCTCTGCTCGGGAAACTGAATTTCCTTACGTCTTTATCACCTCTCTTCTTTTGCATTTTTTTGCAGTGTCCTCTTGCTAATACTTCCCCATAGGTTAAGTAATCATTTCTGTCTATTTTCTCCTTCCCTGATATGCATTTATATAGCATTATCATGTCACCTCTTTTCCTTTTCTCCTGTAGTGTTGTTAGATTTAGTTTATTTAGTCTTTCTTCGTAGTTTAGATCCCTTAAGCTTGGTACCCAAATTGTAGTGGCCCTTTGAACGTTTTCAATCTTGTCTATGTGTTCTTTGAGATGAGGACTCCAGACTACTGATGCATACTCCAGGGTTGGTCTGATGAATGATTTTATTATCCTGCTAAGCATGTCTTCATTTATGTATGTGAATGCTATTCTCATATATGCAAGCAGTGTATACATGTTCTGTACCTTCTCACTGATGTGGTCAGCCGGAGATAGTCTGTTATTGGTAATCACGCCTAGGTCCTTCTTTTTTTCTGATGTGAGTTGGGTTTTATTTCCTAACGTATAATCCCAATCAGGTCTTTTTCCACTTTTACCAAACTTGATTACATGACACTTGTCCACATTGAATTCCATTTGCCATGTATTACTCCATTCATGAAGTTTATTTATTTCTTCTTGTAGCTCTTTCCAAGAGTCTGTTAGTACTTCTCCTTTGTATTTTTGCATCATCTGCAAACATATTTAGATAGCTTTCATTTCCAGTGTTACTGTCTATATCATTTAAATACACTAAAAACATGATTGGTGCCAGCAATGAGCCCTGTGGTACTCCACTAGTCACTTCTTTCCATGATGAGTAATTTCCCCTTAGTACTGTTCTCATTTCTCTTTTTATGAGAAAATCTTGCATCCAACAAAACAGTTTGCCTCGAATTCCTCCTTGATGGTACAGTTTCCATAAAAGTCTTTGGTGTGGTACTGTGTCAAATGCTTTCTTGAAATCTAAATAGATACTGTCCACTCATCCTTCTCTTTCCTGTATTGTGTCTGTTACTCTGTCATAGTAGCTCAACAGATTAGTAACACATGATTTTCCTTTTCTGAAACCAAACTGTCTTTCTGTTATCATATTGTGTTCTTCTAGATGATTTACCCAAGCTTTTCTTATAAGCTTTTCTAATATCTTGCTTACAACACTGGTCAGTAATACTGGTCGATAGTTGAGTGGATTTTGTATATTCCCTTTCTTGAATAAGAGGACAATGTTTGCTTTCTTCCAAATATCAGGTAGTTTACCTTGACTCAAGGATTTCTTGAAAATGAAAAATAATGGTTTACTAAACTCCTTTGCACATTCTCGTAGCACCCAACATGAAATTTCATCAGGACCATTTGCTTTTCCTCTGTCTACTTTACGTAACTCCTCCTGTATTACTTTTTCTGATATTTGTATATCTGGTAGTATGTGTGGGCATGCATGTTCCACATAGTGCCTCTCAAAATTTTTTCCTTCTGTAAAAACTGTTTGGAAATTCTTATTTAGTGCTTCACAAATATCCTTCTCTTGTGTATAGGTGATTCCCTCGTCAGTAATGGATTGTATTTTATCTTTTACTTTGGTTTTGCTTCTGATGTAGCTGTAAAATAGCTTCGGTTGATCACTATTTTTATTTATGATATCCTCCTCAAACTGTTTTTGGGCTTCCCTCCTTATTCTTGTATAATCGTTTCTTGCCTGTTTGTAATTATTATATGCCCTTTCACTATTGTGTCTTCTGTATCTATTCCACAACAAATCTCTTCTTTCTTTTGATTTTTTACATTCTGTATTGAACGATTTCTTTATTTTCTTTTCTGCTTCTTTGTGCTGTGGGATGTACTTCTGGACTCCTATATCATATAATTCACAGATTTTTTTGTATACAGCATTTAAATCTTGTCCTCTAAGCTCATTTCCCCAATCAATTTCTAAGAAATACTTCTTTAGGTCATGATAATTTCCCTTTTTATAGTTTAGGCTCTTTTTTGTAACTTTCATTGCTGTTAACTGTGTCATATGCTATCCTGAAGTTGCAATTTAGTGCTGCATGGTCGCTTTTGCCGAGTGGAGGGTGATATATTAAACTGTCAATATCATTTTCTTGCCTAGTAAATATGAGATCCAGCATTGAGGGTACATCGAGTCCTCTTTTTCTGGTGGTTTCCCTCACATGTTGCGTTAGGAAAAACTCTTGCACGAGATCCAGGAGTTTTTGGTCCCAACAGCTTTCTTGTCTTATATTATCTAGAATATTCCAATTTATATTTGTATTATAATCTCTAGCTAGTATAATTCTTTCCGATTTCTCTTCCATTTTATGTAGTAATGCTCTTAAACTCTGAACTGTACTCTCTGCCAGGTTCTCATATTCGTCTCTTTCCCCTGTGTTTGATCTGGGTGGCATGTTCAAATTGGCTACAATTACTTTTCCTTCAGATGTATAGATCTCCACTGCAATCAGTTCTACTTGTGAGGGTAAATCTAATTCTATTTCTTTGACTTTTAGATTTTTTTTTAGTTAATATTATAATTCCTCCTTTTTTTTAGGTTCCTATCTCTTCCTCCATATATTATATTCCTCTAAGTTTAGTATGTCATTGGATATCCTTTGTGTTAATTTTGTTTCAGTTAGGCATATTATATGTGGTTCATTTTCTCTGACATAATCATTCATCTCTAATAATTTAGATACCATTCCATCCACATTTGAGTACATCAACTTAATCATCTTGTTTATATACTTGTCATGACATGGTTCTACTACCTTCCTCCTTTTTATTCCCTCCTGTTTATGTACCACTTTCGTACCTGCGATCCTATTATTTTGTAAAAAAATGTATTCTTCTCCTCGTCTGATCTTCCCTCATTTTTTGTTTTTGCTTCCTCCCTCTTCTCTTTCAGTAATTCCAGTTCCTCTTGTGTTCGGCATCTTTTTATCCATACAATTTTGAACTCCTCTTTTTCCATAAGATTCTTTGCATTTTTTAGTATCTCCTCCACAGTGTTTACACTCTGGAAAGTCACCTTTAGAGGTCTTGTCTTGCTTTTCTCGTATTTCCCTAACCTTTTGTGTTCCTCTATGTCTTTACCACAAATTTCCTCTGATACTTCTTTCACTAAGCTCATTATATATGCCAGCTCCTTTTTATCTCTTGAGATCTTGTTTTTTTTTACTTTTTCCTCTTCTATACCAGTGATTACTATAGATTTGTTGATATCTACTGAATCTCTGACTAACTTTGGATTGTTTTGGATTATTCTTTTCACTTCCTGTTTAATGCTTTTTTTTTTTTTCCACCCTTGTTCCTATGTCTTTCTTTACTTTCACCATTTCAGCATACGTAGTTTCCACATCATTTTTGTAGCTTTGCACAGCTTCATTCACCTGTGTTATCTTCTCCTCAATATCACTGCTCTGATCAATCAGACTGCTTACTTGCCTAATTGTCTCTGTATCATTTTTTAATTCTTCCATAATACTCTCGTGGTTGACTACTGTACTTGCCATTTCAACTCATTTTCCTCCTAAGTGTACTCACTTCCACTGTTAGTTCATCTATGGTTGTGTCTTTCTTGTTGACCTCCCTTCCTAGTTTTTCCATTTCTTCCTGTTGCAAGTGCATCTGCTTCTTTATTTCATCAATCTCATTCTGAAAAGCCATCTCCAGTCTGTGTACACGCTCCACCAGTTTATTGTGAGTCTCCATTTCAACCAGTTCTTGGTAGAAATCATCATCCTGCTTTCTACCTTTATCTCTTTTCTTTTCCAAATTTGCATTACTAAAGTATGTGGCCATTTTGCAATACTAAAAGCACAGGGTACTTACATTCCCTGGAGGTGTTGTAGTCTAAACAATCAGCTGATTGAGTGCATTCTTTCGCTATATGGTTCTCTTTTCTGTTTGAACAAGTCTTGCTTAAACTTCATCTTATTTATTTATTTTTTTTAAATAATAGAAAACCATTTAGTCTAACCTGGTACAGAGCTTGACTCATATAAAGATATTAATTTAGGTAATGCCACTGGCCGTGCTGGCTCGGTATGGAACGCTGTCGGCCCGCGTCTGCTCTCCTTGGTGCCTTCTGTGTGTGTGTGTGTGTGTGTGTGTGTTTGTGTTTTGGGCAGCCGAAACAACAGATTCAAATCTCACCAAAATTAGCACAAAAATTGCAAAAAATTCGCTGATGTGAAAAAAGTTTGGTCCCATTACGATTGAAAAACTTTAACCATATTTAATGAGCGATCACATTTTGACCAAAAAACTACTCCCGGTGCCCGGCATAGGATCTCTGTAGAATTTTTTGCCCATAAGTAGGACTAAGATGTACTACAGGCCTAGCAGTAGCCGTGTGTCTGTGTGTGAATATCGGACTTGCGTTCGGACAACTTGGGTTCCATTCCCGAAGCTGCAAATAACACGATGAATTGGTTGGCTGGAAAAAATCCAAGTGACAATGTTAGACTAGAACAGCACATAAAAGGACCATCATGGGACCTTCTATGTCGCCTTGACGGCCGATAGTGACAACGTTACACTACAACAGCGCATAAGTGCGAGAGCCCTCCGCAGGAGCAAGTGCGAGGGGCCCGAAGGGCCCACGAGCATTTGTACACCCCTGAAGCTGGTACATTCATACTTATCACTCTTACCTTTATACAACGGGACCACACATGTACTTGCCCAGTCAACTGGCACAATACCTTGCACAAAGCACACATTCAAAACAATCTTACTAACCTGTCAACAATAGTCGCTCCACCACCTTTCAGGCATTCCACAGCACATCCATACCTGCAGCTTTCCCTTTTTTCGTCTCCTTTACTACCTCCTGCACTTCCTCCATTGTTATCAAAGAATCATTCAACTCTCCCAGTACATTATTCCTTGCACCCTTCCATCTGCCACAGTCTCAGCCTCCCTTTCCTCCTCTACATTTAACAATCTTTCAAAATACTCTGCTCATCTCTTCCTTACTGATCCATCTCAGTTAACATCTTTCCATTCTCTGCTTTTACTCGCTCTTCCTTCTCAGACTCTCCCTTTCGCACCCTTTTCATCTCCTTCCAAAAAATTTTCTTATTCTGTTGAAAATTCTTAGTCAACCGCCTACCCCACCTCTCATCTGCTGCCACTTTAGCATCACGCACAGCCCTTCTCGCCCTATTCCTCTTTTCCTTATACCCCTCATCTGACACCCCATCCTTCCTCTGCAGCCACACTTCATATGCACGACTCTTTTCAGCCACAGCCATACGTACTTCCTAGCACTGCCATTCACTTCCCTTTCTTACACCACCACCCACACGTCTCACACCACACACCTCCTCCGCATGCCCCACTACAGCACTCTAAAACAACTGCCATTCCTCCTCCACACTGCCATTCTCCTGATCTTTCACTGCGTTCCACTCATCTTTCAATTTCTCCTGATACTCTATCATTTTCTTTCTTTTATCCAACTCACTGACTTTCAAAACCTTCCTGCCACACCTAACTCTCCTAGCTCTCACCCATCTCTTCTCTACTCTCAACTTTTCCTCCACCAGGTAGTGGTCAGACATACCTCCACCCTCCCCGCTTAAAACTCTCACATCCAACAATCTTCCTATTACATTCCTGGACACAACCACATAGTCCATCAATGCTCTATCAACAACCCTTCCATCCTCCTGTCTCACCCATGTATACTTACAAATATCTATCTTCTCAAACAAAGTATTTCCATTCACCATCTCTCGCTCAACGCACATCCCTATCATTCGTTCCCCATTTGCATTTCTTCCAGTCACACCATGCATACCAACTACACCTTCAACTGCTACATTTCCCACTCTAGCATTCATATCTCACATCATTACCACATTCACATTTGCTTCAAAATTCTGCAGACACTCATCAACATCATTCCAGAAAGACCCTCTCTTCTTCATACTTTTCACTAGGCCCATATGCACTCACAAATACCCACAACTCACGTTCAAATTTCGCTCTCACCCACATCAGTCGCGATGATCCTTCCATTCAATCACACACTGCTGTACTTCCGGACTTAATAACAAGGTCACACCTTCTCTTGCCCTTCCTATATCAACACCTGACAATCTTTCATTCACACTTCCAAACATAGACTCTCCTTTCCCTTTCATCTTTGTTTCACTCAGAGCTAACACATCCAACTTTCTTCTCACAAACATTCTCCCAATCTCCTCCCTTTTAACCTCAATCGTACTACATCCACGCACATTCATAGACCCAATCTTCAGGGTACGGGGATAACTCAATCCCCCATCCCTTTTTATGGCCTGTCCCCTTTAGGAACTAAAAAGCAGAGGAAAGGGTCACAAGTTCCCTCACCCCGCCCCTTATAGTCGCCTTTTACGACATGCAGGGAATACGGTGGCAGAGTTTATCCAAACACAACCTGGCTGCAGAGTAATAGCCTAGTACCACCTCAAAGTACAGCCAGAATGTGTACCCCCCAACACACACACACACACACACATATATATATATATATATATATATATATATATATATATATATATATATATATATATATATATATATATATATATATATAGCAGGGGAGTGAAAGATAAAAATGGTAGATTACTAGTGGAGAAGGGAGAAAAAGTGAGTAGTTGTAGAGAACACTTTACGGATTTGTTGAACGTAGAGGATGGAAGTAATGCGAGTATAAGTGGCTGGGGAATGGCTGGGAGAAGGAGGGAGGTGAGAAGACAGGAAGAAATCAGCAGGATAGAAGTTGTGGAAGCAATGAAGAAAGTTAAATCGAGGAAAGCCCCAGGAATTGATGGAGTGTGTGGTGAAATGCTGAAGCATGGGGGAGAGATAGTAGTAGAATGGATGTGGAAGATGTGCAGATTGGCCTGGGAGGAAGGTAGAGTCCCGGAGGATTGGAAGTCAGGTATAATTATTCCCTTGTACAAAGGAAAAGGGGAAAAAGAAGTGTGTGGTAATCATAGGGGCATTTGTCTTCTTAGTATAATAGGAAAAGTGTATGGTAGGATACTTATTGACAGAGTTACAGAAAGAACAGAGGAATTAGTTGGAGAAGAACAGGGAGGCTTTAGGAAGGGAAGAGGTTGTGTAGATCAGATATTCATTCTTAGATCTTTAGTGGAAAAGTTTCTAGAGAAGGGAAAGAAGTTGTATGCGGCTCTCATGGATTTGGAGAAAGCATATGACAGGGTGGATAGACAAGGATTGTGGAAAGTGTTAAGAATATATGGAGTAGATGGGAAGTTGTTGAATGCTGTGAAGAGTATGTACGATGGTGCGAAGGCTGCAGTGCGTGTGGATGGTGAACTAAGTGAATTTTTCTCATTGAAAGTTGGTTTGAAACAGGGATGTGTCATGTCTCCATGGTTGTTCAATCTGTACATGGATGGGGTAATAAAAGAGGTACAAGGTAGGGTAGTGGATGTTGGAGTGGCCCTGGTGAGAGAGGATAGTGTTTGGAAACTCCCTGTACTGTTGTTTGCAGATGATACTGTGTTGTTGAGTGAAGACGAAGGGGAGCTGCAAGGCTTGGTGGATGAGTTTGGGAGTGTGTGTAAGAAACGGTATCTAAAGGTGAAAGTAGGGAAGAGTAAAGTGATGGTCTTTGAGAGAGGTGAAGTCAGTGAATGTACAGTGAGGTTGGATGGTGAGGAATTGGAAAATGTGAGTACGTTTAAGTACTTGGGTAGTGTGATGAGTAAGGATGGAGGTTTGGAGGGTGAAGTGCTTGAAAGGGTACAGCAGGGAAGAAAGGTTGCTGGTTCTTTGAAAGCAGTGATAAGAAACAGGGAAGTGAGCATGGAAGTGAAAAAGTTACTACATGACAGTATTGTGATACCAACTCTAACATACGGAAGTGAAGCTTGGACGTTGTTGGAAGGACACAGGTCAAGAGTGAGAGCAGTAGAAATGAGTTATTTAAGAGGAGCCTGTGGAGTCACATGGAGAGACAGGCTGACGAGTGAGGATATAAAGGAGCGTTGTGGTGTTGATGTGGATGTGATAGGAAGCGTTATGAGGAACACACTGAGGTGGTTTGGCCATGTGGAGAGGATGGAGGGTGAAAGACTGACGAAGAGAGTGTATGTGAGTGATGTGGAGGGGGGAAGAGGGAGGGGGAGGCCGAGGATGAGATGGAGGGATGGGGTGGAGAGGTATATGAGAAAGGGGGGTGTGAGTTGGGAGCAGGGCAGTGAAATTGCGGAGGACAGGGCGACTTGGAGGCGATTTGTTTGTGGCCACCCCAAACGGGATTGAGGCGTCTGGCAATATATATATATATATATATATATATATATATATATATATATTTGGTTTTACGCCAGGTATCCCCGAAGAGCTAAGGCGTTGCCCCTGGGTAGAGGACTTTGGATTGGAGCACATAGCATTCTATGACCGGATGCCCTTCCTGATGTCTACCGATGACCCTTGGGTGGATTCGATCCTCCGACCCTTCGGTCAGAGTGGTAACCCACTGAGCCACGGCTGATATATATATATATATATATATATATATATATATATATATATATATATAAATATATATATATAAATATATATATATATATATATATATATATATATATATATATATATTTATATATATATATATATATATATATATAAATATATATATATATATATATATATATATATATATATATATATATATATATATATATATATATATATACAGGAGCAGGGTCCCACTCCTACATGGCGCGTCCCCAGGTGGTGGATAGAGGAAGGCCCTGTAGATATACAAGGTACCGTCTTAGACGGCGCGGACCATGGGACCCCCTATAGATATACAGCGCTCCACTGAATATAACGAATAAGGTGGGAAAAAAAAAAAATTTCATCAGGAACAATGTGGCAGGAAGGTGAGATTATTGGCCACGATCCTTCCAACCAAACATGAGTTCTATTGTGAATGATTTGACAGGCGTTCCTGTTAGATCATCGTCTAGTAAAGGTCCAACCGCACTGCCTCCTGTGCTTACGGGCAGTATGCCACCGAAAGTTAGTAGGCACTGTGTTGGCAAGTTAGTGACTGGGATATTAAGCAACCTGAAATCCATGAAGATCTATGCATACAATGTAACAAGCCACGCAGAAGATTACAAACTCAATAACTTAATGACTGAACAGGAAAACATCAGTTGGGATATTGTAGGTTTGAGTGAGACCCACAGAAAAGAAGAAAAAATAGTTCAGCTAGAAGACAGCAACCACCTATTTTACGACAAAAGAAAGCAAACTGAAAGAGTTAGTGATGTAGGATTTCTAATTAACAGAAATCTTGTAGACAAGGTTGTTATATTCAGCAGTGTATCTGACAGAGCAGCAATGATGGTAATCAGTCTGTGCAAAAAATATACCCTGACAGTAATACAAGTATATGCACCAACTTCTCAGAGCTCAGATGAAGAAATAGAAAAATTCTATGATGACATCTTCCAAATTATGGAAAAAGAAAAAACCACATCAATGCAATGGTTGAA